>NC_139964.1:48903641-49451141 GCF_963993115.1 Abramis brama
ATGGTGATCATTATATTGGTGCTGCATGGCCATCTGCTCTAAACATTAACCAAGCATGACTGACTGACACAGATATAGAGACAAGAGATAGAGAAAATGCAAAAGAGTGAACACATGTGCTAAGCACATTGATTCTGGTGGGATCAGCTCTCTTTTATGGGTATGTGACAGAGTTTTATTTACTGCCATGACATGAAAGCTGAGAAGCCCTAGCCATCTCTTTACTTTCAATGTAACTCTTATATCTTGACTGGGGTCTTCAGTTGCAAATGTGCTCAGAGTTACAAAACAAAGCTAAACAAAGGCATATGCTTGTGGCAAGCTCAAGAATAAAAAAAACAAGCATCGTATAGATAAGATGTTTAAGCTTGCCATATGCATGACATTTAAGTTTGCTTTGTTTTGTATTAAAGATTTAGTTTATAAAACGTTCCATTGTAAATCCTGACAGTTTCCTCTATACATTTTGGCCCTGTTTACACCTGGCATTAAAATGCATTTTGGTCGATCGGATCACAAGTGAACGACGCTAAATACAGGTGTAATCTGGGTGTAAAACGTTTGAGCTTGTCCACTTTCAACCACTTCCAGAGGTAGTCGAAAGCCCATTTGTCCGGATTGCTTTCTTAGTGTAAACGCTCATGTGGTCGAATGTGTTCGAAGAGCCGTGAAAGCACGCCTACACTCCACCTACTGACTTAATGCGTAAACATTATGGGAAGCGCTAGCTAGACGGGATTTAAACTTTGATGAGAGTGATGTGTCATCACTCAGTGGCTGGCTGTCTAAGTGGTGTCAGAATAATCAGAATAATATAGGGTTCATAGACAACTGAAAAAGTTTTTGGGGCAGACCTGACCTGTTAAAAAGAGATGGTATTCATCCCTCCTGGGGTGGTGCCGCTCTTCTCTCTAGAAATATGGCACATAGTCTTAGAGCTGAACCTTGACTAACTGGGGCCCAGGTCAGGAAGCAGACAGACTGGTTAATCCGACCGTCTGCTAGCTGTCTCACGTCACTGAGGTCAGATAAATCCCATATAGACACATATAGACTCTTTCACCTAGATATCATCACATAGAGATTGTGTCTGTTCCCCGAATTAGCAAATACAAAAAACTCCCAAACCCATTTAAGGGGAAAAATTTAATTGATTTTCAACAAATAAAAAATTGTTATAATACAGAAGAACAAATGATAAAACTCGGGTTGCTAAATATACAATCCATTTCTTCAAAAGCACTTATTGTAAATTATATGATTACAGATCATAACCTAGTGCTGTGTTTGACAGAAACCTGGCTAAAACCAGACGATTACATTACTTTAAATCATTTACTTTAAATCACTTCCCAAGATTACTGTTATAAACACGAGCCTCGTCTGAAAGGCAAAGGGGGAGGTGCTGCTTTATGTAACACTATCTAGCTATCTAGTGTAAGTTATAAATCCCATTTGACATTTGTTCTGGCTACTGTATACAGGCCACCAGGGCACCATACAGACTTTATCAAAGAATTTGCTGATTTTCCAGATGAAGTCCTAATTGTTGGTGATTTTAATATCCATGTGTAGATAATGAAAAATACGCATTGGGATTAGCATTTAGAAACATTCTAAATCCTAAACTATTGGAGTTAGGCAACACGTGTCAGGGACAAACTCATGACGGTATACTTTAGATCTAATATTGTCACATTGAATCAATGCTGATGCCATTGAAATTCTGCAGCAGAGCGATGACATCTCAGATCATTATTAAGTCTTGTGTATACTCCATTTAGTAGCCAAGGCTGCAAAACGGACTCCCTGTTACAAATATAGCAGAACTATCACTTCTATCACTTAAGATTGCTTTATAAATAATCTTCCTGATCAGTCTCATCTCCTCAGCATCCCAGATAGCTTAGAAGAACATAAACTATTGACTCTCTCTTTTCCAGCACTTTAGACACAGTTGCTCCTTTGCACTTAAATAAGATTAAATAGTCCAGTGCTGTGGTATAACACTCAGGCCTTTAAGAGAGCAGCCAGAAAAATGGAGCGCAGCTGGGAGAAAACAAAACATTGCCTATAACATGGGCAATTACCTCTTTAACCACCTCCAGTGTGCTGCATCCATCCATGCATTTCAGCCATAGTGCACCAAATTGTCCACCACACACCAACTCTGGAGACAGAGAGTGATACGGTCAATCTGTGTATAGGGAGGCGATTAGGAGTATATTGTTTGAGGAGTGAGATTACACCTGTCACATCATTATCACTTTGTTCATATAAATAACAAGGTGTCTGAAGTAACACAGGTCAAATATGGTTTCCACAGAGCTGTCTTGGGTCCAAAGGGCCAGATATACATAAAGCAAATTCGAAGAACGAGCTGGTGTGACATTATTTCAAACAAAATAAGGCCAGGTCGTTTTTTGCCAAAGCAAACTTTCTTGAAACACCTTTGAACTACCATTGGTCCATGGGGATTACGTAATAGGTATGTGTGCTCTGAGGCTCCACCTTCTTTGACGTCTAAATCTTCTCCGGTTCATTTCTTCTGTTCAGTCTGACAAGGTCAGACCTCTGCGAGGAAAAACATAAATACACTGGAGAGACGCTTTACAGATATTGAAGTTGTAATTCTAATTGAAAGAGACACTGACACTGTTTTTTTCATGTTTTATACTGTAAAGCTGCTTGCTTTTAAACAATTGTATAAAAATAAACGTGATGTAACTTTACTGGAGTGCCGAAATGCAGAGTTTGTGCAAACATATCCACACCGCTATAACCAGATGCTTTCTCAACTGCTGTTTTGTTATTGCTACTTTTGTTATTGAAAGGAAAGCGCACAGCACATATTTACATAGTCATCAGAATGCCAGTGTCAGCAGTGTGGATGGAGTCCGGATGTTCACTAACAGTACAGAGAATATGCACATGACGTCATAGTAGGCGTAAGTCCCTGCGGTTACACCCACTGAGTAGTAAAAATAAGC
The DNA here is from genome assembly GCF_963993115.1 of Abramis brama. Classification (NCBI taxonomy): domain Eukaryota; kingdom Metazoa; phylum Chordata; class Actinopteri; order Cypriniformes; family Leuciscidae; genus Abramis; species Abramis brama. The sequence goes on from NC_139964.1 coordinate 48,906,632, forward strand.
AAATATCCCTGCAATTTACAGAATTAACTGGAATCCAGACAGCGAAACGTGGATTTGCAGTTACCCTTATGTGTCAGATATGTTGAATTTTGGGGTAAAATCATACCCTAGGTTATATATTGTATTGACAATTCATCAATTAAATATTTACCATATTATATTCTACGTAACTGTTACGTATTTGTCAGCATAAAAAAACCCCCAAAAAAACATCCATTATGATTGGGCTCTACAAAGGGGAATGGCTAGAATAATATTAGGCAAACCCAGTTTTCCTTACAAAGCAAGTTTAGATAGATACAATTACAATATAAATAAAATAAAACATACTGCAGTTAAAAACACTTTTGTGTTTTGTGTCAATGTGCTCACATAATAGTCTGAACTAAGGTAGGTAAGAATGTCACAACATCAATGTTTTGGTGATTCAGGAAAAAAATCATGAGTGATGGCATGAGACTTCCCTAAAGATATTAAAGCTATTGCTAATCGACCCCGTTTTGGCCATGGCTGACTATTCCTAACAGGAATATTTAATCAGAACTTTAAAATAGTAATTGCATTTTTTGTCAGTTGTATCTTGATTCATCCCAATGTTCCTTCCTCGTCTTACCTAGAAATTTAAGTCTGTAAATGTGCAACAACATGTTGTGTACAAAGCTCTAATAAATAAATAAATAAATAAAGTTATAATTATTATTATTTAATTTTCCTGGAAACATATTCCACACAACACTGACAAACCATGTGCTCTACATTTGATATTAGCTTGGAATATCTTATATTCTTATATTTATATAAGAATAAATATATAAATATATATTTATATACTTATATCTTATATTATCAAAAAAACAGTCTGACTTCAGAGACCACTGCTATGCCATTATTTTCTACTGATGGAAATCAAAAGCACAGACAATGTCTTTGACACAAACACACAGGACACACCATATGAAAAGTATTTGGCTACATTGGCTACACCCTCTGTCTGTTCGAAATTACATTCTACAAGTTTCAGATCGACCCCTGGTCGTCATTAACCTCCAGAAATGGGGTAATGTCATGCAAGGCTTATGGGTAGGTTATAGTCTTGAATGACTTTGAGATTCAGCTGTCTCTGCTGTCAACAAGGTTACTTTTGGCGTGCCAACCAATGACTGTATGTCAATGATAAACCCCTTTCACGCATTTTCGGTGTATCAATAAGTATTGAAAACACTCTTCTGAAGTATTTTATGAAAAGGGTCCTTTTAGATTTCTTGACTCTGTGGCCTTGTTGCACTGGGCTGCTGGGCTTGTGAGCAGCCTGGTTGTGATTAGTGTGTCTGCTGGTATTAGATTTGTGCACACACACAACATTTCACAGACACATGCAACAAACCTCTTCTTGGTAGACTTATTTCTGGGCAATTCTTAGGCAAAATCCCCCTACAAACTTGAACTGACATAACCGTTTTTCGAAATTAGCATGTGGCATATTATTCTTATATCATCATGACATACATTTTTTCTTAATCTTTGATTTTGAAGGGGGAAAACCATCAAGTGTTTCTGTTATGAACCACTGTTTTCTGAAACCAATCAGATTTTCTTTGAATCTGCACAGCTGGAACTGGAGAGAAAACCTTTGAAAACCACATTTATAAATGCACCATCACTTCATTCACCTCAGAGGAAATGAACATTTGGCTTTCTCAAGAAGTACGATACCAATCTGTGTTTCTTTATTTTAAAAGATGATGAATTGAAAAATCTTTTTTAGAGATTCCCTGAGCTTTACAAAGATGTTCAGCCAACTCCTTTAACCACAATATATTTGTAGTTTTCAAAGAACTGAAGATGGCAGAATAAAATCCAAACCACGTGCCATGAGTTTAATTTAGCTAAACCCTTTTGAATACAGATGTTCTGGAAAGGGTCTAAATTGGCGTAGTCAATGACCTGCTTTCCAGTGACCTTCTTGGCTGGCGTAAGTACACTTCCCTACCTAACCCTGTGACTGGGTTGTAAGTTAGTGTTTGTAAACAGAGCAACCATGTGCGCTTACACACGTGGAGTGTGCTCTTCAATTCATGCCCTTGCAAATTCAGTCCAAGATTAAACCTTCACAACAATACATATTATAATACCCTCAAAGTTTCCTCAGTTTGCTGGCTCACATCAAACATCCAATGACTTGCACTGAAGGATAAGACAAAGGTGTATCTGGTGTCATATAAATGCCAGAAATCAGAACTATTGTGAAAATTTACACCAAAATTGCTAAAGTATTCCTAAATACAGTGCAATATAAGCTGCCATCTAAGACAGCTAATAAATTACTATGCAGGCTGGAAAATGTTTTGGACCAAGGGGTATGGTAATTGATATACAGTATATATTCCATTTTTAATAAACCCTACAAATAAAACTACTGTAAATGCCTAGTATACAAATCCAATCCAAGTAGAGACAATAAAATCTCTTTTGAGAGGAAACTATATGGAAAATATGACCATAAACACCAAGCCAAAGCAAATAAAAAAATGAATAAGCTGATGATAAGTGTTGATATAAACCTCGATTTCTGCCTGAATGCTTATTGTTCTCTTCATTGTTCTTTTTCTTTTAAAAATTGTCAATCCTACAATTATCAACACCAAGTACAACAACAATAATAAAATATACTATAAGTTCTATACAGTAATGTAAATACAATACTGTAAAATCTGTCACCCTAAGCATTGATTTGAAAACAGATCATGTATTCTTTTTTTTGCCAGAGAGTGTTTATAAAATTAAATATGTAATAAAATGAAACATTAGACATTCTCTAGAATACAAATGTTTGTTTTTCACTCATGAATTCAACCAAATAAACCATTTTTTCTAAGGAATGATTCAAGTCTACCCCACACAAATATACTTCTTATCATGCAAGGATCATGAACAGGATTTCATGAACAGAAGTACATGATTGTTTTGTACATCTTGATTCTAACATTCTTAACAAGGAAAAAGGGTCTGACTAAACTTCCAGTTTAGTTCCAGCTAATGTTGTCAGTGTTGTGTATTCTCACCACTAAATATAATATCATGCCATGGAGATGTACCAGTTACAATTGTATTAAAGTAGAATTATGCTTATTGAGTGATGTACTGCAATATCTCCGCTATATCACCAAGGGATTATCGATTCTAAGCTTAAAGTTGGAGTTGAAGCTTAAACAGACATGAAGTCATTATGGCCCTTGACTCTCTCCAGATCCCTTCATTGTAGTTACATTAGCATTTGCACCACCTCTCTATCATGTTTATTGACAGCACTCCATAAAGCATCCCCTTGCAGGCATGGACTAACTTCCACACTTCTCATCTAAGCAGAATGTTGGAATACACAAGCTAAATACACAAAATAAGGGGGCAGGACTTTTATCTGTATTATTCCATCAGCCAATTATGATGCAAATCCTAATAGGGCTGTTAAAATCAGTTAAACAAAGGTGATATTTGCAGTTCATTAGTACAGATGCTGTAGCCTTTTGTAACAGTTTACTCAAATTAATACTTTTGATTGTTACGTGTCAAAAGCAACTATGAATTCAACATATCTGAAACATTCAGACTTGGTCACTTTCAGCTGAATGTTGACTTTATTAATACAATGGTCAAAGTTATTCAAGCATTTGACTTTTTTTCTTTGTTCTTTTTTTTTTCTTTGTTCTTTGCTCAGTATGGAATTTCAATAGTCTAAAGCTTAATGTCAAACATATGCAGATATGTTCCAGGCAACTATAGCCCACCTCTGCTGTGCATAATATCCTAAAGGAATTTAAATCAAATTCAGCGTGGACAATAAACAGTTCTCTAAATGTAATAAAAAATGTTTTACTCCAATCGAGAATATTCATGTGTGAGCTTAAAATTTAAATATATAATTTAGATCTTGTGTACAAATAAACAATGGGAATCCTATTAATGTCAGACAACTCAAAAAAGTCCGCTCTCCGGTGGCCCTCAGCTAATGGTGCTATGGGGTTGGGTTTCAGTTCTTTTAAAGCCTCTGACCTTGTGGGCTTCCACCACTACGCTCTTCTGTTTTTTTTTTGTTTTTTTTACCTCAGAACTGTGCTAGTCTTTGTGTCTGCTTGTCACTCACTGATGAATGCAATGAAAGCAAGGAGTTCCACTATCCCTGGCCAAACTCCCACATTCAATCAAAGCACACAACAAATGAAGGAAATGTAGCAAGAAGAATTTTGTCAGATAAAAAATCCTTTACACGAAGAAAGTTTTTTGGAATAAATATTAAAGAAATTATTTTCACCTCCTAAAACACCCCTTTCTTTTATCTACATTCAGCCGTCCAACAAGGCCGGTGGACACTGAAGAGATAAGATAATTTTGTTAGTAGTGTGACTATTTAGTCTTGCTCTCAGCACAGGAGATCCATTGGGAAATAATGCCAGAAGAAGAACTGGCCAACAGCCTCACAAAGATCACAATTTTTTAAAGCAGGCACATTCCTAAATCTGTCCTCTGCAAAACATCTTATGTTTAAAAAAATAATGAATAATGAAAACAAATGAGATTGAAATGCTTGAAATACTTTGTCTGCACAAGAAAAGAGAGAGAGAGAGAGAGAGAGAGACAGAGAGAGGGAGGGAGGGAGAAAAAGAGACAGAAAACGTCAGCCATGTTGGTGAAGCTTTATCTAATATGCTTTCATTATTATGTCAGCTCACGGGTTTTAAAGAGGACAGTACAATGCTAAACAAGAGCTTGAAGCCATTAAAGAGACCCTGGAGGACAGAGGAAAAAGAGCAAGAACAGAAAAACTCTCTCACCTTGTTTTAAGTCCCTCCACTTTGTAGAATTCCAACAAACCGTCTAGGTCTCCTCTTAAACAAATCCTAAAGGGCAGCCATCTTGCTTCCTTCTGTTCCGTCTATGAAACAGACTACCTCCGCATCAATATTCATGGGTTAGTCTGACGTTTGCTTTCATCATCAGGGGCAGAAACCCTGCGTTGTTGTTGGCTCTCGAAGCGCTTCCAGACGCAACCCATAAACGCGCTCACTCTTGTATGTGCTTGTATAGACAGTGAGCAGAGTGAGACAGTCCAGTGTACAAGTGTGTGCAGATCAGAGGAACCAAGCTTGCTTTGCCGGCAAGCTGAAGTAATTGCAAAATCGCTTTCCTGCTGGGTCCTCTACACACAAAGGGACTGAGTTTCTTTTCTTCCCCCTCCTTTTTTTGCTCTCTTTCTTTTTTTTTTTTCAGCCGCACACAATAGTGCACACTTTTCTGGCTGCCCCGAAGCACTGGACTGGATTGCACCGTCCGCCCACTCCAGCGCACACAGAGGGAGGGAAAACACCTCCACTCACAATCTGTTTCACTGACGCAAAGTATACCAAAATGGAAAAATGAAAAGAGAAAGAATTATTATAAGACATTAAACCAAAATTTCTTACACTATTCTGTCTAATTACTAAAATCTCTTTGACTGTCTGTCTTTCTTTCTCTCTGAGATGGCGAAGCACTGCCTCAGCTCCTATGAAGCCTTGCCCTTATTTACACATGCTTGGTCTTATTTTGGCACACAGTGGTTTGGGAGCTGCACACTTAGACTTCTGACAAGCAGGAAGCAGGACACTGAGTTTATACTTTTGAATTCACCACCGTGAGACAAGAAAGTGAGACTTTGGCGAGATAAAAATTTGATTGAACAAATCTGATATTTGACCTAATACAGATAAATATTTTCTGTACTGAAGACAGAAGGTTCAAAGCTTCTCAGTTAACACTATGGCCCTGTGTGTAGTCATGTACATGTGAAAGCTTGCACTAGCCCTTCTTCTCCTCCACTCTCTTTTTTAAAACTTTTAAACATCCTTTTTTTTTGTCTTGTCTGGATTTTAATAGGTGGTTCTTGTCTGAAAAAAAAAAAAAAAAATCAGCCTTTGGCTCCTCTCCAATTTTGAAAGGGAGACCCCACCTCTTTCCTGTGAGACACAGCCTAGCTGGAGTGACGTTTGTTGACTCAATAGTTTCAGGCAGGGAGCAGAAAAGGAGATTTGTTGTTACACCGCATGGAGGAAGGGCAGTGGGGGAAGGCAGGAAGGTTTGCATGAGCAGTACTCACCAGAAATGGCCATTGCACATATCAGGTTCAGCATTTGTGCAATAAGAGAACAGGCTGCATCCCCTGGTCAAACACTTATAACATTTATCAAAGAATCCAAGTCATTTGGTCATGTTTTAAGAAAAATGTGACTAATCACATTGTAATCCCAATGTTTGTATTCATATCATTCATATTCTTAATTATTTGTCAATTTATTATGGATTATAACATTGTAATAAATACTGAATAACACATTTATAGATGATGAATGTATAATGTAATTGTGCAACATATTTTACACATATAGGCTAACATGTTACATCCAGTATCTTGTGACAATTTGTAAGTATTGTTCAAATTATTGTTTTCTTATGAATTTGTAAGATCTAACTCACAAAAACGCGATTTCTAGGTAAAACTTCACCATTTGACCAAGTTTCACCCCTAAAACTAACCCTTACAATCACATGAGTAGATCATTTAAAAATGTATAATTAAGATTGTATAAATTCACCACAAATTGTAAAAAAATAAATAATAATAATACAAATTGTAATGTTAGTGTGTTGGAACCATCAATAAATTATACAATCTGGATTAAACACAACAAAACACAATTCTTGCTTCTGAAAAGCCGGTTTAGTTTCTGGTAACTGTTTTATTTTGTTTGTTTGCATTCCCAGAGCATTCCAGTATTCTGTGCATTCATTAACACACATCTCGCACAGTCCCAATCATAAGGTGCTTTTTCATTGTTTGTTGGTTGTGGTATCACTGGAACTTTCTTCTTCTTCCCCAGGTCCTATAGTCACACAATAACTACTAATGTCATTACTATGACACACCCTATACACAACCACAAATGCGTTCCAGGCTCAATACTGGTAACATTACTTGGGTCTTATACTAGGATTGAATTGTATGGCATTCTGGCTCTGGTCTGTGTTTATACAGAAAGCTCTATGGCATTTTCCAGTTTTCTGGACTCAAAGCCCATTGTGAATGCTTTCTATTAGAAAATGAAATGTAGTTAAAAATAACATAGCTACCATGTTGACCAAACAAATCTAAGCATCCCTTCTGGTATCCTCTACAGAAAATATATGTCTTGTGAAGAGGTGTCAGAGATGACAAATCATCCTTTCACATCACTCCTCACCTCTTGGGGGGAAAACTCTCACCTTGTGCGTAAAAAAGGGGATGATCCCACACTGCTGGGGACAATGACATAATGGACACACTTTTAACACGAGTGACCTCACACATCTGCTTGATTACAGACATTAAAGAGGGCTTAATCTACATTATTATAGTTGGAGGGCTTAAGGCAACCCTTGTGATGCTCCAAATAAAAACATGAGAGCTGACATTTGACATAGGCTTGATAAACAACATGCAAATAATTTTATGCAATAAATCAACTTCTGTGCAAATACACAAATTACTTTAGGGACCTCCTCTAAAAAGAAGTCACTTCTGCACTTATCTTATAAGACTCGTTAGTGTAAGACCTTGATTTCCTAAATAATACAGACCCAGCAGGAGGGCCAGAGACCTAAAGTGGGGAGTTCAGGAGGGCACAGAGAATTACAGCAAGTTACAGCAGAACAAACCAACATTACGCAGACATAACCAACTCAAAGAAGTAACTTGTAATGAAAATTTGTTTTGTGTTTCTCTAGTTCTTGCATCTGCATTTATATTTATGGGCTATTTTGCATTGTAATTAACCATTTTTAATTACCCCCTACTAAGCAGTTGCTTCAAGTGAAAAGGTCTGAAGCTGTTTTCACGCACTCTGTTTACAGATGCCTAGTTCTCTCTCACTCTGTAGGGATGCAGGATTTTACGAGGCTCTATGCACAAAGGCTTATTATTCTCTTTGCACAGACACAGGTCATGTAGGGCCTTCAGGGGATGAGACCATATTGTGGCCACTGCTGGCCCTGTCTGTTCACGTGAGGTTCCCGTGAGCTTCTGCATTACACTTGTGGTTTTCAAGCTCTACGTTAGGTTCACCAAACTATCACTTCACATATCAACATGAACAGATGGTATAGTGGGGATTAGGTATTAGCTGGATTTGATGTCTTTACTGGCACACTAAAGCAACAGATAAATTGCAATTTAAAAAAAAGATGATTTGTGAATCATCTAATGTGCCTAAGAAGTTTGCACAGTAATGTACTGAAAATATTCTTAAGTAAAAGAGTAAACCTATACTGTTGTTAATGCAGGTATTTAATATGCACATTTAACAACAATCACCAATTTAAATGCATGCATCCCCACTCTCAGTTGTGATTTTAATCTGGGTAGATTTGCTATGTTTTTCTTTTTGGTTACTCAGATTTTCTTTAACAGTTCCATGTACTGTCACATTCTTGATAACGCTGGCTGTAACTGCAGATAAAGTAACTTCATTTTAATGTAGGATTTTTTTTTTTGGTAATTCCAGTAATATGAAATTGATCTCTTGGCACTAGAGTATTACACATCATATTCTTGTTTATTTGTTTAAAGGGCAACTAAACCCTAAACCAACTTTTTTTAGTTAATGATCTGTAAGAATGGGGCTTTATTAGTGCTGTTCATTGATTCAAGTAACTTTTTTGACATTTGGGTATAAAGTGTTTTAATTCTACAATATATGGTGTAATATATGGAGTGCTGCCCTCTTCAGGTTGAACGGTGGCTAATGCAGTTGAATTTTCCTATTGGATGTTTGCGGTACTACGTGACATAAGCGGTACTATGTGACGTAAGCAGGTTCCAGCTCACCACGCCCTTGGTATGAGCTCACCACGCCCTTGGTACGAGCTAGCGTAGATTTATCTGTATTTAGTACAGTGGTCAGGAGGGTACGTAGGTGTAGTGTTGCTGGTTGTAACAGCACTGCTGGACTGCATAGCTTTCCAGCAGACTTGGAAATTAGGCGCCAGTGGTTGCATGCACTTGGCCTGGAAGACCATGAGTTCCCGCCTAGAGCTCAAGTGTGCAACCTGCATTTTACGCGGGATTGCTTCTCCAACGCAATAGAGGTGGAAATGGACTTCTCCACACAGCTCGCGCTGAAAAGCGATGCAGTGCCAAATGCTACTCCTCCTGCATGGACTCTACCACCGCAGCGGCGTCTTGATGTGAGTGATCATATATATTTTAATCACAATTTATGGTTAGACTAAAGTTAATCCTCTGGGGTCGACAAATGCGCCAGCGCATTTTGCTGGATTTTTTCACATAGCGGCAAAATATGAATATGCCTACAGAGAGCGCGCGCTATGCATCAACTCGATAAAACTCATGCGCCGGCGCATTTTGCTGGATTTTTTCACATAGCGGCAAAATATGAATATGCCTACAGAGAGCGCGCGCTATTGACATCAACTCGATAAAACTCATCAGTTGCATGTACTTCACATCGTCTTGCGGCCCTGTGAGTCACTCTCCATTTTATAGTCTGACAGCAGGTCTCAGGTGCACGCCCCCCCGCTCAGCCCCGCCCTTGGTTCGTCCCCTCTATCTCCGCTGGGGTCTGCCCACTTTTCTAGCATTTTTCAAATATTGCCAGTGGGTGGAGTCAGGCTCTGACCAGGGGTTTAGTTACCCTTTAACGTAGTGACAATAAACAGCATGTCAGAATATAGTATTTATAATTAGATATTTAATCACATTTATTTATAAGAGCTAGATAAGAATTTCTTATATTTTTCAGAGTTCGAGAGAGTGATCCATGAATTTGTGTCATCTCAGCTTGATTATTGCAATTCCCTCTGTATTGGAATAAGTCAATCAAACATAAATCGTGTGCAGATGGTTCAAAATGCAGCTGCCAGATTTCTGACAGCACCAGCAAATTTGATCATATCTCCCCTATATTTGCTCTTTGCACTGGCTGTTACCCCCCCACTGTTATAGAATCAAGTTTAAAATGTTACTGTTTTGTAAAGCTCTGAGTAGAACGGCTCCTGAATATCTCTGTGATCTTTTAAACCCAAATACATCCGTTATATCTCTGAGGTCTTCGGAGCAAAGAGTGTTGATGGTCCCGAGATCCAGATTGAAGTTGAGGGGTGACCGTGCCTTTTCAATTGAAACTGTGGAATTGTCTTCCGGTTTCCCTCAGAATAGTCTCTTTAGAATCTGAATTTAAATCCAAGTTAAAAAACTCAGCTTTTTACCCAGGCTTATAACTGAGTATAAGGATCCGTCACTCATCAGTGTTTTTAATACTCTCCTCCTCCTTATTGCTTTGAGGTCAAAACTGTTTACATTTAATTATATGTTGTTTTAGCAAGGTTTTATAAAGCACAATGGTCAACTACTGTTGTTTTTATTGTGCTTTATTAATACATTTTGATTTGATTTGATTTATAAATTTCAACTTGATTCACACAAGCAAAAGTTTTATTTCACTACACTAAATGCCTTTTTTGCTTAAATGTTTAGTTTAAATGTTTAGTTTTGTTAAAATATTTTTAGTTAAAATGTTTTTAGTTTAAATGTGCTAATTGGTCTTAGCAGCAGTAAAAACACAAAAAATCGAATTTTCTTATGAAAAGCTACCTTCAGTTTCATTAACTTTATTTTGCTGTTTTGAATATGCTGTATCTGGATGCAGAGTTTACTGTTTTCAAGTCATCTGGCATGAAGGACAGTTCACGGTCAGTCTGCTAAATATATAGCCAGATAAACATCTGTTTCAAAGAGCAGGGAACTGTGATCCATAAACTCAGCTTTAGCTCTAGGCAGGGTATTGTAAAATGGACGGAAGAAGTGTGCCCCCATCTGTTGACTAACTACAGCCACTGCAGGAATCTAAGTCTACAGCAATCAGTTATCTGGACACTAATGCCTAAATTATATATATTCCCAAATAATAATACACAGAGAAATACAAAATAGAAATGCAAAAAGAAGCTATTCCCCCCTGCTGTTTAACTCTGGATAGAGACGTATGCAGACCAAAAAAAAAAAAAAAAAAAAAAGGCAGGCTTTTATGATGTTTTATATTTTGCAACATATATAACATCCAAAACAATTCTGTGAGCTTGGCTAAATGTACTCGCTGTATATGTATCAAAACAGCAGCAGGAATCCCTCTGTCACACACACAAATGAAGATCTGCTGGGTAGTATCCAATAACTGTTCTCAAAGTAAAAGTACAAGTACTTATAGAAATTTTTACTTAAAGTAAAAGTAATAATCTCAATAGTTACTTGAGTAAGAGTAAAAAAGTATCCAATGAAAAAACTACTCAAGTAGCTTACTATTTACTTTGGATCATTTATAGATCACGGATAGTGATAGTCATAGTCATAACTCAGCTAAAATGGGCTATCAGGTCAAATGGGCCAAATAAGGTTGTAGAGTCATATCTATTTAAATTTTTGCAGCCAATCACAATAACTGATCTCGCATTGTTGCTTCAACACTTGTTGACATGTAACAATAGTTTTGATTGGTCTGAGTTTTTTAAGGCGGGCAGGGCAGCGTGTTACATGAAGCTTTTCAGAGAAATTGTAAGGTAAGTGAGCCTGACATAGTAAATTTCATGGTAGCACTTTAGATTACAGCCCGGAAAGTACTGCGTAATTAAAACAAATTTACAGTGTAACTTTCGGTAATTATAGTGTACCTATAACAGTACTTACATGTAAGTATATGGGAGCAATATGTACAGTTTTGGGAATAAAAGGGTAACAACCAGGAGAATTAACAAATTATTTATACTGTAAGTGTTTTAGAACTAAAGGGTACTTATACTACTATAATGATACAACAATCTTACATTTGGGAGCAATTTAGCGAGAACATACACTGCGTACCTTTTTGTAATAATAGTGTACCAATATATATAGGCTTTTTAAAAATTAGAGGGTACATATCTGCAGAGGTGGACAAAGTACACAACTTCCTTACTTGAGTGAAAGTACAGATACTACTGGTCAAATATTACTCCGTTACAAGTAAAAGTTGTAAAAAACTGATTTTTACTTGAGTAAAAGTACAGAAGTACTTGTTTTTAAAAGTACTTAAGTATCAAAAGTAAAAGTCAATGCAATCAAGCGTAGCGTTAGTTCTGGCAGGTCACGTTAGTCAAGCTCGCATCAGCTGACTCTCAGCTGATCCACATCTACCTATAGGAATATGACACCTATCACCATATACATATATAAGCTCCTTCAGTATTATCAGCAGCTATCGCGTTTCTCAGGAGCTAATTACCCTCCTCCATCCCCAGCTCCTTCTCTCGCCCAGTCAGGATTTGGCATTCTGATTCCCCTTGAATCAGAAAAAAATTCTCGAATTATGTTGTACTTTAAAATCTTGAATTAAATATATTTGCAAACATTCATGTTGGTTCTGTTCGGTTTACCCCAAGGTGGGTTTTTGCTGCTCTCCCTGCTCTTATCCATGCTAGGCTGCATGGATGCGCAGGGAGTTCTCGCCCAGAATGGAACCATACCGCCAATCCAAACTGTATGCTAATTGTCAATCGTATTTGATGGTAGTGGTCCTGACAGAATAGTTTTATTATTGTTGCATTGTTGAATGTAATACTTACAGTACCTTATGCCTCTAAATATATGCCTGCATACCTACCCTCATATCAATATCAAATTTATTTATAGAACACAGTTCCAGTAGTGGAATTGAATGTGAGATTGAATAAGTGCACTCAATAACGTCCACAATGGTTTCAGACACCCAAATGGCTGTTCCCTAAAATAGTGTCCTATTTAAAGTTTTTTTTTACTTTTAGTATGAATGTTAGCCTTACTGTTATAAGGTAGTGTGCTCCAAAACAATGACAAAATTTGCATTTAGAAGACCAAACCCAATGTTGAAAATGAAAATCATATTGATGTCAGAATCCAACGTCAGATTGACGTTAATCTCCAACGTTGGACAGACGTTGTATTGTGGTTGAAAATGAAAATCACGTTGACGTCAGAAACCAACATCAGTCGGGTTCTAACATCAACTCGACTTTGATTTCCAACCAAAATGCAACGTTGCAACCAAAATCATTCCCTGACTGACATTACTACTTTCTACTCAAGAACCTTGACAGAAATGTAGTGGAGTAAAAAGTACGATATTTGTCTTTCAAATGTAGTGAAGTTAAAGTAAAATGTTTCCAGAAAAAATAATACTCAAGTAAAGTACAGATACTCAAAAAGTGTACTTAAGTACAGTACTCAATTAAATGTACTTTGTTACTGTCCACCTCTGCATATCTGTGCATTTTTACAGTAATCTTTTTAACAAAAGTGCACTGAAAACTAAAACTATTGCAACTTTTGATTAAATACTGGGGAATTATACAGGAGACCCGGGTTCGATTCTCAGTCGGACATAACAGCAAGACTGAGCCATGGAGGCAGAGATGCAGCCGACGCAGCAGACACCTTCTTCCAGTTATTCAACATTGGACCAGATATATGCAGCGGTGGTCAGTCATGATACTACAGTTCTTCGCCATGAGCAGCGTCTGCGGACTCATGAGAGTGCCTTTAGCTGCCATTAACAACTTCTCCATGAGATCACCAGACTCTGACCACTTTAGTTAATCGTCCTTCTCCTTCTCCAGCTCCAGCTCCTTCTCCACCTCCAGCCCAGCCTGCCTGCGAGCCTCGTCTGCCCACTCCCAAGAGATTTGACGGAGACCCAAGAGACTGCAGAGGTTTCTTGACCCAGTGCTCGCTTACCTTAAAGCTCCAGTCCTCCACCTTTCCTACTGATCGTGCTAGGATTGCTTACATCATCACCCTCCTGACAGGAAAGGCCCGAGCTTGGGCCACCGCCATTTGGGAGCAGCAAGGTCCTTCCTGTAACAGCTACCAGAACTTTACTGATGAGATGCGGCAAGTGTTTGACCATCCAGTTGGAGGAAGGGAGGCAACCAACAGGTTATTCCAGCTGCGTCAGGGCAACTCCAGTGTGGCTAAGTACGCTGTGCACTTTCGCACCTTGGCAGCAGAGAGCAGGTGGAATATGGAAGCGCTCATTGCTGCTTTCCATCACGGCCTGTCTAATTGCATTAGAGACGTACTGGCGACAAAGGACCCGGCCACAGATCTCGAGTCCCTGATCAACCAGACTATTCTGCTTGACAACCGTATGCGAGAGAGGCGACGTGAACGACAACCGGAGCTTCAATCCACCCACGGAGCCAGTGCCCCAGCGTTGAGTCCACTGCAGTGGTCACAAGAGATCCAGAACTTGTCCCCTTGTCCTGAGGAACCTATGCAGCTAGGAGGCACCCGACTTTCTCAAACCGAACGAACCCGCAGGATGAGGAAGAGATGCTGTCTCTACTGTGGGAAGCCAGGTCACTTTCGTTCATCTTGTCCTGAGCTTTTGGGAAAAGTGCAGTCCTGTCCAGGAGGGGGAGTACTGTGACAGGACCGACTCTTACTCCCACAACTTCTACCACATGCCTGCAGATTCACGATTTCCTGGGGACATCACCACACGCTGCAAGCCCCTGTGGACTCTGGTGCTGCTGGGAACTTCATGGATTCCTCCCTAGCTAGTGACCTTCATCTCCCTGTAACCAACCTGGACCACCCTCTCACTGTGACTGCCCTTGATGGAAAACCCTTGGGAAAGGGTACCGTTGACCGTATTACTACTCCTCTTCTTTTGTCTTGCTTTTGACCTCCTGAGCAGGTATGTCATCTGGGCAGAATACGCTCATAACACCCTGTGTTGCTCTTCTACAGGTCTCTCGCCCTTTGAATGCCAGTTTGTGTTTCAGCCTCCACTGTTTCCATACCAAGAAGGCAGATGTTGGGGTCCCTTCAGCCCAGAACCTTGTCCGACGGTGCAGACGTGTCTGGCATAGGGTCCGGTCAGCTCTTCAAAGGTCTGCACGACGATACCAGCTTCAGTCCAACCGCCATCGCAGACCTGCTCCACCACTACGCCCTGGGCAAAGAGTCTGGCTGTCAACACGAGACCTCCCTCTGTGGGTGGCATCCCGCAAGCTGGCGCCTCGGTTCGTGGGACCCTTCAAGATCTTGAGGAGAATTAATCCAGTCTCCTACCGTCTTCAACTTCCCCGGGCCATGTGAATTAACCCTACCTTCCACATCTCCCGTCTTCGGCCTGTTGCCACCAGCCCCCTAGCGCCAGTAACAAGACCTCCACCGCCCCCAAGAGTCATTGAGGGTGAGCAGGTTTTCACAGTTAAACGGCTCTTGGATTCCCGTCGAGTTCAACGAAGTCTACAATATCTGGTGGACTGGGAGGGGTATGGTCCAGAAGAACGATCCTGGGTCCCAGCACGAAACATTCTGGACCCAGACCTCATCACAGACTTCCATCAGAGACATCCTGATTTCCCCAGAAGGAACGTTAGGAGACGTTCGTAGGGAGGGGGGTCCTGTCATGAATTATGTGACCTCTGTTGTTATTTTTTGGCCATGAGAGGTCCTCAGTGTTTTTTTGTTTTATGCCTGTCACATGTTCTCATTATTGATTTGTTAGTTTCACCTGAACCTTGTTAAGCTGCCTATTTAAAACCCTTGTTGTCTTGCGGTCTTTGCTCAGTCTTGAGTTGACACCGGTGCAGTCCTGTTGACTAAACCTGTCCGTGAGTTATTCTCAGAGTTTTTTCCCCTGTGTTTGTTGCTTATTACCGACCTGTACAGCCTGTTTCTTGGATTACGATTTTGCCTCCTTCTTCTGGATTATTCACTCATTCTGACTGTTATTGTGGACTTTGACCTTTGCCTGGATTATTACTTTTGATTTTGCCTGTTCCTTGTTGGATACTTTTGCCCCACTTTTCAAGTAAAGCCCTTGAACTGAGTTATTGTCTCTGTCTCTGCATTCTGAGTTGAAACACACCACCTTGTGGCACCAAGGTAGAGCTCCCTGCCTGCTACGCAGGAGACCCGGGTTTGGTTCCCAGTTGGACATAAAATAATAAAAAAACCCTGTAACCAGCGCGTGCATGACACGCTTGACATGAACGTAACGTGAGCTTGCCGAGAAAGTTTACCGCCATTTTTGATTTATTTAAAAAAAAAAAAACTTCTCACAAAAAAATAGGAGGAAAAAGACTTGCACGAGTTTCACAGCGTGCTTATATTTACATCAAAAGTGAATTAGACTCTCATGCACGTGCTGGTGACAGTTTGTTGGAAGCGAAAAGATGAGTAAATTATTAGAATATTTCTGGGTGTACTGTATTTTCTTTTAATACATAATATAGAAAAGCAAGAGACATGGGATTCCTTCTTAAGATTCATCAGTGGAAAGATTGAAAGAGGAAAAGAGGATCAAGAGGAGGAAGAAGCCAAGCAAGAAAAACAAAATTAGGGCAAAATGTGCTTCTTTCTGTCTTTGAAATAAAATGTTTCTTTTAAATATGTTTTAGATTAATAAGAAGTGTTGTAAGTTTGTTTTGAAATAAGTTGTTTTTCAAATAAAGGTTTCAGAGTCGTTCTATAATTCTTACAGTATAAATAATTTGTTAATTCTCGTGGTTGTTACCCCTTAATTCCCAGAACGTTATATATTGTTCCCTTATACTTACATGTGAGTACTTTATAGGTACACTACATAGATGTAAAGTCCAGAGGTCAAAAAGTAAAAGTCCTGCCATATGTTTATTCCATCCATGAACTCAGCCAGCTGATTTCACTAATTAGTTCTATCTCCTGGCTGAAAAACTGTGCTAATTAGCAAATCCAGGTGTTTGGAACAAAATACTGAGGAGGACTTTTACTTTCTGAACCTGGACTTTACACCTCTGATACACTATAATTACCGAAAGTTACACTGTAAATTTATCTTAATGATGCAGTACTTTCCGGGCTGTAATCTAAAGCGTTACCAATTTCATTCATCACTAATATGGGTATAAGCAATTATAAGAAAGCTTACCAACAAAGCAAAGGTTTATGAATAAATGTTTTGACATGCTCTTTCAAGTAAAAAAAGTTTACTGGTTCAGAATACAGCATTAAATACATTTGCTAAAAAGGTGAATTATGATATTGAAAATTTGTTTAAACATAAAAGATCACCCAGGCAGAGTATTCTGTCTCACACTGAAAAGAAGACAGTGATCTAGTAATTAAAAATGCAGATAAAGGTGGTGCTATAGTAATTTAGGGAAAGGACATGTATATAAAAGAGGCTTTTTGTCAGTTAAACAACACAGAGTTTTATCAACCATTGACATTTAACCCTATTGAGTCTCTTAAAGAGGAACTGAGACAACTACTACATGTGGCCAAAGACAACGACTAGATTTCTGAATCTGAACTTGGTTTTCTGTAAAATGAAAACCCAATAGTGGCATCATTCTACATGCTACCCAAGATCCATAAGTGTGTTAAGAACCCTCCAGGGAGATCTGTTATCTCTGGTAATGACAGTCTCACTGAACCAATCCCTAAGTACATTGACTATTTTATTAAACCTTGTTTGCTTCCGGCATTGTCACTTCCGGCATTTGTCCAAGACACCACAGATGTTCTGAATAAGATCACACAACTACAAAACATAGGCTCTGATACATATCTAGTCACTATGGATGTAGAAGCATTGTACACTAGCATTGAACATATGCAGGGTCTTTCAGCTCTGACACATTTTTTTGAGTAGGAGACCTGAGTCGGAAATGCCACCAACTGATTTTTTACTGTCATTAACGGAATGGACATTGAATAATAATATATTCGTCTTCCAGGATAAGACTTTCAAACATATGAAAGGTTGTGCTATGGGGGCTTGTTACAGCCCATCATATGCAGGTCTATTTCTGGGAAAATGGGAAGAAGATTTTGTCTTAAACCAGGAAAAGAATGCCTACTTCAAATACATTGTCTGGTGGGGACGTTTCATTGATGATGTTTGTTTGTTTTGGTCTGGGTCAGAGGCAGATTTGAAAGAGTTCCATGCTTTTTTGAATAACATTAATCCCAACATTAAACCATCTATGGAATATAGTAAAGACTGTATTCATTTCCTTGACCTAACTGTCTTTAAAGGAGACATATCATGCTTTTAAATTGTTCCTTTTTACATATAAATCATACATTTGTAGTCTATATAAAGCGGAACTGCAATGCTTGGGTCTGAATTCCTCATTATTATAGCTCCACAGGCCCCTTTTCTACCCCTTTTCTGATGTGCGTCTGAGAGCAACTCGTTTTGGTGCGGTCTCTTTAAATACAATTGAGACACTTCATACCCCGCCCACACTCGGTTCAACTCCACCCCGTTCGGCCATTTTTGTAGTTTGATAGCAGAGATACGATTATCTAGCGGCACAGAAACTTTTTATTCACACGTTATTAACAAAATGTCAACAACGGAAGACTTGTCCAGCCAGCCTTACATGTTCGAGCCAGAGTCGGAGCAGGAGCGAGATGAAAATGAAGACGACGAACCTGTAGAACAACGTCTTCATATGGATGTATTGCAATGGTGTGTACTGTATTTACACATGAAACTTTGGTCTTCCGACCTTTTACCACCGTGTCGATTTATTTTGAATAATATGTGAGAGGGAGAGAGAGCAAGACAGCGTCTAGTTTGGAGACGGTGATGTCTTGTTTACACTTTCGCCTGGCTCTGAAGAGAGAGAGTGAGCGCGCGCGCGCGCGACTGGGTCTCTCTCTCTGCTCGTTCTTTCAGTTAAACATGCGTCCTGTAACAAGCGCAGCAGTTCATCTACATTAAACGGTGTAATGAAGCGTGTGGGTTACTACATCCAACAACCGAACATTTTAACTTACCCTCTCGTAACTTCTGCATCCTTTAGCTTGGACTACAAAACTGCAGCGAGAAATAAAAATGGCGGATTGCTCGAAGTGTTGGGCCGGAAGTCAATGTCCTTATTTGGCAGTTCCGCTGCAAATACTGTGACGTAATAGTTCAAAAAACGTCATAGATAACAGAAAAATCGGAACAGGTTGAAAAATATGACCAAAACAGAATATAAAGATATCAACGAAGCACCTGAAGAGAATAATTTCATATTTTCTGTACTTCTAAACACTCCAAATATACAACAAAATGCATTTAAGGGCTAAAAAAGTGCATTTGGCATGATATGTCCCCTTTAAAGACAATCATGGTGCCCTACACACTTCAATGTTTAGAAAACCTACTGATAGGAACACCATTCTGCATGCTAAAAGCTTCCACCCTTAGTGGTTGAAGGAAAATGTTCCTTATGGGCAATTAGGAGAGTTAGGAGAATTTGTGACCAAGACAATTCATTTCAGTGTAAAGCAAAATAGATGACGTTACGTTTTAAGGAACGGGGTTATAAAAGCACAACTCTCCAGAAAGCATATATCAGGGCCAAATTTGTAAATAGGGCATCACTTCTACAAAGAAACCCACCCAAGCCAACAAAAGACAGACCCATTTTTGTCACTACGTATAGTACAAAGGCAGAACAAATTAAGAGAATACTAAGAAAAAATTGGGGTAATATTGAAAGTGATGATGTGCTTGGCCAGCTGTTTCCTGAGCCACCTCTGGTCACTTTCAGGAGATGTCCTACAATTCGAGACAAACTGGTCCGGAGCCATTTGAAACCAGAAGGCCAACAAACATGGTTGGGATCTAAGCCCAAAGGGTCATACAAATGTCAACACTGCAATCATTGTACAAATGTATTACATACTAAAACCTTTGGTGATGTTGTATCCCAAAAACAATTTACTATTAACCATTTCATAAGCTGTAAAACTGTATATATATATATATATATATATATATATATATATATATATATATACATATATATATATATATATATATACATATATATATATATATATATACACACTGGAATGCCCTGAGTGCAAATTGTTTTATATAGGAAGAACAAAGAGACGTTTACAGGACAGATTGGCTGAACATAAATATGCAATCCGCATGGGCAATATGAAATATCCTATGGTGAGGCACTACAGGGAACACCATAATAGTGACCCATCTACCGTACAGGCCTGTGGGATTGACCATATACCACTGTCACTAAGGAAAGGGGACAGACAAAAACAACTAAACCAGAGAGAAAGTTTCTGGATTGACAAACTGGAGGCTACTAGATACCCAGGTCTGAACGAAGAACTTGATTTTAGTGTTTTCCTGTAAACCACACCCTTCATTTCTATTTTTAATTTTAATTTTATTTTGTCTATTTTTACTTTTATATGTATTGTAGTGATGTATGCAGTGTATGTAACCTTGATGTGTGGTCACGAAAATTCTGTTCTATTAAGTACCAAGGAGGACATCTAGTGGTCTTTGTATAATATTACAACTCTGAAACTGCTTCTGCCAAATGGAGGTTTCTGATTGGTGTTTTGAAAGCTTATAAGAAAGTCTCTTCCTGTTTGAAAACTGTTGACACCCTGGGTGCTTCTCATTTCTTATTTGTGCATCCTCGTTTCCTTTCCTCACGTCTCAGCTCCGCCCCCTGTAGGATGCGAGGGAAGGCTGCAAGGAAAAGACGCGAGGATGGAGGATTCGAATGTAACTTTTTAGCGCAATTTTCCCCCGAAATTGCGCTTGTTAACTCATGATTTCTGTTCTGTGCGTCTGTGCGCACCAATCTTGCACTTCTATCTACTCCTCAACCAGACCACCTAGAGACTTCGGGTTTTCGGCATTATGTTAAGAAAGGTCTAATCTCGGGAACGCACAAAAAAAATCCAGGAAAAGATTTACTATCTCATAGTGTTGTGATCCCATGAGGTTTTATTACTTGTTTTTATACATTGGAATACTTGATCACTCAAGCGTCACTTCATCGCGTCATAATAATAAAGCAAGATACCCTGTTGAAATATGTGAGATGTGTGGTTTATATAAACTGCAAAGGTAAAGTATAAATTAAAATGATTGTGACCGATGTGAAGGGGGAGGAGAATTTAGACGTGCGTCACGTTTAAGTCGATAAAACTCTTCCGCATAGGATACACCTGTGTATCCTCCCTCATGACTCCTCAGGAAGCCTCCTAACTCCTCGATCATCGTCTCCTCGCGGTGCAATTAGAGAATTGAGATGTCCTTCAAGATGGCTGAGCTCGATCGGTTTCCGGGTGATAGGATGGAGGACGGAGGAGCGAGGAGACGAGGAGGGATATTGAGAAGCACCTCCTGACAAAGGCTTGTATGCCGAAACACAGAGTGTTTTAAAGGTTTAAAGATGACCAAGCCATAACAATAAAGGCTTTTTAATCTTTCTAAAGAGAGTGCCTTGAAGTTTCCTGAATTTTTGCTACATAAAAAAAGTTTAATTTAAAAAAGAAACTTCATTTTAGGTAGAAATAGCTGGTCAAGCTAAAATAGGCCACAATTTTCAGCTAAAATGGGCTGCATACACACACACACACTTTTACACAGAAATTGAGATTGAAAATATGTGTATAGGCCTAGATATGTATCATCATTATCCTACAAAATCTTAACAGTCTTTTTTATTTTTTTTATTTTTTTTTATTGCATTGCAGACAGTATGGCAGAAGGACAAGCAACAAAAGGAAACAGAGAGACAAGAAGAGAGAAGAGAAAGGGAAAGAAAAGGAAGATGTCAGTACAACCAGTGGAGAAATGACAGAATGAGGGGTCCCATTAATGAATACCAGGAGATAGTTGAGATGTTATGCCCCATGTTATCCAGTTGAATGGCTGTAGTCATGTCTATAATTTGGACTTCTTACAACTTATGAAAGCCAAAAATGCCCTCCAGCCTGCTGACAAAGCACTTTTCAAAAGTTTGAAACACAATTGGTACGAGGAAGTGAATAAGGAGGACGGCAGGACAGAAGCTCCCCAAAACACAGATCTTCTCTCCGTTTCATCAGGCCTGGCAGAAAACTGCGACAGTTGAAAATGCTCAGGCTGGATTCAGGGGCACAGGGATGTTCCCTGTTAAAAAGAACATAATCCTTGATGATGTATACGCACCAAGCATCACAACAGAGAGGGCTGTACTTGTGAATAGGTTTTGCGATTATTGTAAAAAAACAACAACAAAAAAACATGTTTTTGGTGCTGATGCGGTGGTGATGCGTTCATGTAACCAGAGGGTGGCACTGCCAATAACGCACCTAAAAGCTGTCAATCAACTCACAGAACAACAGAAGAAGAACACATTATCTCACACGCACACTGTAGACTTGCGTGGCATATAACGGATACTGTAACTTGGGACGGTCAAATAAGAGTTCTGTGTGGAGTTCTTATTAGAAAATTAATGAGAAAGAAGTGCAGTGCAAAGTCTGCCGTGTGAAGATTGCTTATCATAGGTCAACCACTACAATGCACAGTCATTTGAGGGCGAAGCACCCAGTAAGTCCATCCACAGGTCAGCAGCAATCAGTAGCTAGTTTCATGATCAACCAAGTTGGATTCTAGATAGGCAGAGCAAACAAACGATCAGCTTTGTAGAAGGAAAGGGTTTTAGAAATCTAATGGAGTTTGTAGAGCCCGAGTGCACGGTCCCGTCTAGAAAAATAATCACTGCCAGACTGGAGAAACTTTTTGATGCTTTTTGCACGTTGAACCAAATGATGTACAACCAAATCATACATCATGGTCACCTGTCATTATATAGTTGATTGGGAAATTCACAGTGCTGTTCTGCAGACCAAAGCCATGCCAGAGCGGCATACTACTGAAAATCTGGCAAATACCCTTTCCACTGCTATGGACCACTGGGGACTATGCGGAAAATTCACTGCATGCATACATGACAATGCGAGCAACGTGGTGCTTGCCAACACAGAATGATTAGAGTGGGACTCTCAGCCTTGTTTTTCACACACACAAATTACGGTTTCAAGCTTCAACACATAAACCATGTTGTTGCATCTGCCAGTTGTCTCGTTTCTCATTTCCATCACAGCACAACTACAACACAAGCACTGAAACAAAAGCAGCAACTGCAGAACTTGCCTGAGCACATGTGCAGTACTACTGAATTAGGTGGAATTCTATTCATGACATGTTCGATCGCTTACTAGAGCAAAGATGGGCAATATGCACAAACCCTCAAACTGACTGATGATAGCTGGAGAGTTATAGAGAAACTCTTACCAGTGCTTCACTCACTTAAATGAGTCACCACTGCCTTGTGTGGAGAATCCGGAGTATCCATCTCCATGGTTTACCCAGTGACAGTAACTCTTCCATCAAAACACCTCAAAGAAATCCCAGGAGAGTCTCCCAAAGTCTCTCAGTTCAGGCAAACAGTGTCTACTTCACTGGAGCGGCGACTTGCTGCAGATGTCAGCAGCGCTTGCAAGGTTGCATCACATCCTTCCTGGATCCTAGACACAAACACCTGAGGTTCGCAACTGAGGAAGTTAAACGCGCTGTGCAGGCCAAGGTGTGTGATCTCATCTCGAACAGCTCAGAGCGAGGAAGAGATAGGCCTAACAGTAGAATCAGATGAAACAACCATTGGCCAAAAAGCCATGAAGTGATTCGCTGTCTGCATCTGCAATTGCAGTCTTCTTTGGTGAGGACTATAATGTAGAAATTTCAGACATAACCAAACTAAATCAGTACTGCCAGGACATGTGTCCACCCATCCACATTGACCCCATGAACTGGTGGAAAACCAACAACCACAAATACCCCGACTGGCTAAAATCCTATTCCTGACTACCTGAATCACTAAATTCATGGTGCCCCTGTCTGAATGGAAGAGTCATTAAAAAATAAAACAAATTAAATTGTAACCAAAAATAAAAACAATTAATTAAAAAAAAAAAAGCAGTTATAAAAATAATTAAAAGAATAAAAAGATGATACATAGATAAGATAAAGTGCAATCAGTCGGACACACAGTGGCACAGTGCTCATTCAGTAAATGCACAGCTAAACAGATGTGTTTTGAGTCTAGATTTGAATGTGACTACTGTTGGAGCACATATGATCTCTTCTAGAAGCTGGTTCCAGCTGCGGCTGGCATAATAGCTAAAAGCAGACTCTCCTTGCTTTGAGCGGACCCTTGGTATTTCTAAGTGACTTGATCCTGATGATCTTAGTGATCTGTTTCACTAGCATGTATATTCAGTGAACATATCATTCCAAATATCATGTCATATCATACCAAGTTTATCATATCATACCAAGTTTATCATATCATACCAAATTTTCTTCTCTTTGGTATTGAATTATTTTTATTCATTGTTGTGAGTGTCTCCAACATTTACACTCCTTGTAGTTTAAAGGGGATAGTTCACCCAAAAATAAAAATTCTGCTTTACATGAATGAAATAAAACAGCTATGAATGAGTGCATATTGGAAATAAAAGCGCTGACTTTAATTCTCTCTGTTGTAGTTCATCATAGTATCGCATAGCCACATTCATAGCGGGTTGATGCTTCAGCATAGTTCTTATAGCATAACACGATCCACTCGTTTAAAACTCTTTAAATTATATTAACATCTCCGTCTACTATCTTACCTTTATTTCACTAATAAACATCTAAATAATTACAGCTCTGTGGAAATTAATTAATTATCTCCTCAAGAGAAGTTCTGTGTAAACGCACATAAAAACAGCGCTCTGTCAGCAGGTATTTCATAACCTAGACCAACAAAAACATTAATAATTATGATAACATGCTAGATGATATGGACTCGGTAATTGCGATGATGTATTCGCTGTTTTGTTTATTTTTCTGACAATGTTTGCATATTCTATTCTCTTTACTCTTTAACTTATCAAACAACACATAAACCTTTTACAACTGTAGTTTAAAACAAATGCTTATATTTATGGGGAGTTGATAGACTCCCCTGTCATTTTTTATGTTCTCCATTTGACAACTTTAGACTTTGTACATTTATTTGTTGTTAATATTAATGCTGTTGTTATAAATAAAATAAAACTGGGATGATGAAGCTATACTAAAGTAATGTTTTTTATTAACTATTATTCAGTTTAGAATGTAGAATTTTTTTTAGAAAAGTCACTTACTGACAATGCACTATAGTTTTCATTTTTGGCACTCTTTAAGACTATTGATGCAAAAGTGTGTTTTGTTTTGTATGCAAGGAGGGAATGCAATTGCAGAAATTACAGTATTAAAAAGTGTTTGTTTAGTTCAGTGACGTTGTTTTAACTGCCAAAAACAGAAATAAACCAATAAATAAATATCGGGTCTGTATATCAGTTATCAGCCACATAAGCATGCAAATAATTGGTATCAGTAGTAAAAAATCAATATCAGTCGATCTCTACTTTCGACATTGCATACAGCTTGCTGATGCTATGGGAAATGTGTACATTCATAGCATTGAGTGCATACTGTCCGCTCTAGATTCCTTGCACCTAACAAAGACAGGATGCATATGCTGTAGTAGAAGCAATAAAGAATAAAAGCTGTAAAAAACAGGCTTACCTTAGACTTCTTGCACTGACAGGGCTCAAGAAGCTAGCGAAGAAACGTCCAAGTTATAGACCCTGGCAAAAGTGTTCTGCAAAGCCCATCCTGCTGCTGAGTAGATGTCCTGGATAGACATACCCTTTGCCCATGCCCATAAGAAACCTTGTAGAGTGGGCTTGCACACCTATGGGACACAACACATTCTGTGAATCATAAGCCAAAATTATTGCATCCACAATCCAATGGGATAGTCTTTGTTTTGATACTGGTAGGCCTTTATTGTGACCACCAAAACACATGAAGAGCGGTTTAGAAAGCCTAAACTGTCTGATACGCCCAACATATGCAAAGCACAAAAAGGGCAGAAAGGCTATGGAGGGCTGGACCTCCCTGGTTGCGGGTTCGCTCTGGGTGAAAGCTGAGAGGGTTATCACTTGGGCTCTGAATGGTGTTGAGAGGATCTTAGGCACATTGGCCTTTCTCGGCTTAAGCACAACTTTACAGTCGTTTGAGTCAAAGTCCATGCAGGAGAGAGTGTGCAAAGTCCATGCATTTAAGAGAGCATGTATGTCACCAACTCTTTGAGCAGATGCGAGTGCGAGTAAAAGTGCCATCTTGAAAGAGAGCACTTTTAATGTGGCTGATTGAAATGGCTAAAAAGGAGCACATGTAAAGGTTTTTAAAACTAAAGCCAAATCCCAATTGAGGATCGTAGAGGGACGAGGAGAATTTAATCGTCTCGCGCCGTGTTAAAACATAATCACCAGGTTATTTCTCCCCAATGACTGCGTATTAATGTAATTATGAAAAGCTGATATAGCGGCTACATACACTGAGCGTAGAGGATGTACTGCCGTCATCCAGATGCTCTTGTAAAAAGGACAATATTCTGGGAATCTGGCACATTCGCAGGATCCTCATTCTTTGTGCTGCACCAGTTCACGAAAACTTTCCATTTATGAGTGTAGAGACGTCTTCTTCAGAAATCATCATCAGATTGACGCTGACAGGCTCCATTGAGCAGCCAGACGTGCAGGTTCCACAACTCTTGGTTGGGGTGCCAAATTGAGCTGTTCACCTGAGAGAGAAGATCCCTCCTCAGCAGAACAGGCTGTGCTGGACCTGACAGCATCTCAAGCAAGTCCGGGAAACAGGGGTGTGTGGGCCATTTCGGCACAACTAACAGAACTGACTCCTTCTCCCTGATATTGCACAGCACTTGGTGCAGGATATTCACCGGGGGGAGTGCGTATTTGTGTGCTTCCGGCCAGGGGTGAGCAAGTACAACGTGGAGCGCTCTGCTAGGGAGAAGATCACATTCAAAATCTGAAGGTTAGTCTCCATTCCCCTTAGGCCACCCCATGTCTCAAACAGCATGTCTGTCCCACAGTTCAGATGGCTGGGGACATGGACAGCTCGAATAGATAGGAGGTGGTAATCTGCCCATATCAGCAGGCTTGTCGTGAGTGTGAGGAGAGAGCTAGAACGGATGCCTCCTTGTGCGAACGAGAACATGTTTGTGATGGACTTGAGCGCAAAAACACTTGAGAGACTGTCCAGACACCAAAGGCTGGACAACCATCACAAAGGGCTCCCCAGGCCATGCCTGATACGTCTGTCCTAACTACCTTGCGTCTGCACACCTGTCACATTGGAGCGCCCTGATCATAAAGAAACTGTACTCACCCAGGGGGCTAGTGCCTCTAAGAATTTGTGGGTCACTAAGATGCGCATCGAGCCGAAGTGCCAAACACCCACTTTCAACCATAGTTGAAGTGGCCACATGTGAAGCAGTCCCAAGAGACATACAGTTGAAGCAGCTGCCATCAACCCTAGCACTTTCTTAAGCTATTCAGAGGAAAAGACCTGCCTTCATTGTACATCGCGAGCAAGTTCATAATAGCCTGCGAACGCTTCGGTAACAGGCGGGCTCGCATTGCAATAGAGTTCAGACTCACGCCCATAAATGTAATACATCGTGTGAGCTGGAGTCAGCTTTTCTGCAGGTTGATCATAAGCTCCAAACACTGAAGGTGGTTGATAAGCCGATACCTCTGGCTGCACAGCTCATTCGCTGAAGGAGCCATAAACAGCCAGTTGTCCAAATAATTCACGACACGTATTCCGCTCAGATGAAGTGTGGTGGGAACAGTGTTCATGCACTTGGTGAATGTGTGCGGAGCTAAAGACAGACCGGGGTGTTTTGAGCTTGAACCTCTGATGCCATCCTGCCATTGAAGTAGGATGGTCTGAAGCGTGTAACTGCTTATGATCGTGTTTTGCACCCACCTTGATATGCCTGGAAGCGCTCGCCATGCAAACTGCGCAATGTTTCAGTGTGGCTTGGTCTGACAGCTCGCTGCTGTGTGGTGGGGTCAGATGTGAGTGCAAGTAAGAGAGGGAAGAGGAGAAAAGCTCTTTTTGTGAGGTTGTTTGGATTTTATTACACATTCATGTGGAACAATCATACAACAACATTCTTTGTTCTTGTCGTCTGCAACAGGCAGGGAGGCGAGAGGAACAGGCAGAGCAGCATCCGAACGGGCAGCATTTGCTGCCGTACTGTCTCTGTTGTCTAGCTTCAGACTCCTCTTTCTTCTGAGCCCGTCAGGAATGAGGCTGAGTGTCTTTAGTCGGTTTGCCTGATGGACAAGGTTCCTGACCCTTAGGAAGCACATGACGCTGAGGCCAAGTGTCCTTGGGTCGCACCAAAGGGTCTGACTAAGAGCAAAGGTTTTAGAGTAGGCATCGCCCACGGTCTAAAGAAAGAGCACTGGGCAGACAATGAGTGTGAGGGAGGAGAGTCTCCAACTGGCTTTGGCATAAAGTGTTTAAGGGCCATTGACAGTTTCTGTGTCTCTGTGAACTGCTGGTGGGGCGATTCACAGAGTTGCCAAACAGCTACTGACAGGCTGATGTGCATTCAGGAGGACAGCCTTCTCTGTGTCCTTCAAATCAGTCAGGGTTAACCACTGGTGTCTGTCCAGTATGACTAGGCTACCCATAAGTCTGATGGGCCAGGCCTCAATGATCATGAGGAGAAACCTTGAACTTGATTCGAGCAGCAAGTGGTAACCAGTGCAGAGACACAAAGAGAGGTGTGGTGTGGGCCCTTTTGGGCTTGTTGAAGACAAGACGTGCATGTATGATGGGTCCCAATGATGTAGTGTATATGGAAAAGAGGAGGGATCCAAGAACTGAAACCTGAGGAACCCCCATGGTCAGTTGATGTGTGTTGGATACCTCCCCTCTCCAGGCAACCCCGAAAGACCTACCTGTTTAGATCTACAACGGGGTAATTCATGTATGCTATATTGTACAGCAGCTGCATGTCTTACTTGCTCACAGCAGTGTGTCGTGTATGTATTGGCAGTAGCAAGTTTTGCTCTGCCGCAGCAATAACCTACAGCAGCAGCAGCAGCAGCAGCATAGCAGATCTATTCCACCAAGACCAAACATACAACATTGTCATACCCATTACCTTGCCAATCACTCCGAGAGTTGTCATGACAGAAGTGTTTTTGCTATGAATGGTAGTAGAGAGATTGGTCTGTAACTATCTACAAAGTATGTGTTTAATGTGTTTTTTTTTTTAAAGAAGTTGGGTTACCCAAACCACTTGAATGCAGTAAGAAAATTGTCAGTGTGGAGAGATGTGTTGATGTGTGTGAGTGCTGGCAAAAGTGTAGGAGAGATGGCTTGTAGAAGGTGTGAGGGGATGGGACCTAGAGGGCAGGTGGTAAGATGACCAGAGTGGAGAAGTTTAGATACTTCTTCCTCAGTGAGGGGAGAGAAGGAGAAGAGAAGATTTCTGGCTGTGGATGTGGTTGGTCTGAGTTCTTGTATGTGTGGAGCAGAGAACTGACTGCTGATTGTTGTTTTGTCAGTGAAGACATTAACAAAATCATCAGCATTTAAAGAGGTGGTGGTGGAGGGAGACAGAGGGGAGAGCTGAATGTTTTGAAAAGCGTGCGTGTGTTTGAAGTGCTGTTGATCTTTTTGTGGAAATATAAAGATTTATCAGCATGGACTTCAACAGAAAAGGATGAGAGGAGAGATTGATAGATACTCAGGTCAGATGGGTTTTTGCACAATTTTCTTTCTGCAGCCCTGAGTTTGGTGCAGTGTTCTCGAAGAACATCAGATACCCAGGGGTTAGAGGGAGTAGCACATGCTGGCCTGGAAGAGAGAGGACAGATATTATCTAGACAAGAACTTAAAGTGGAACATAAAGTGTCTGTTGCAGTATTGTGATAATTGTGTGGGTGAGGGAAGAGAGGATGACACAACAGAGGAAAGATGGGAAGGAAAAAGTGAGCACAGGTTTCGTCTGAAAGTAACTGGTAGAAGGGTTGGTGGTGCACAAGTAGTAAGATGTAAAATAAAAGTAATAAAGAAATTATCAGAAATGTGCAGAGGTTTCACCAAAATGTTGTCTGTGATGCATTTGCGAGTGTAAATTAGGTTTTTTGCCGATTTGAGAGTACCTCTGTTGATGAGCCGTTTGAGATAAAATGAGGCTAAGGGCGCTTTCACTCTATGAAAAATATTCGCATCCGAACCGCGGTACGCTTGCGTCATCAAGCTGCAGCATAATTGTGTTGCTTGGACACAGCTATGAATGAAAAGGTGTCAAAATGGATAGAATTGCTCGCTTCACATTTGTTCTTCTTTTTTTGGTTTTGTTTTCGGAAGACAGTGTTCACATCATCCAAACGAACCGAACTCTGACGTCATTCGAACCCGGGTGCGCACCAAAAGTGCTAGTGTGAAAGCACCCTAAGAGAGAGTTGGAAGTCTGTAGCATAAGGCCTCTCTAGATGAATATTGAAATCGTTAGGTTGCTTGCGTAACCCCGGTTCTCTGATAACAGAAGTGAGGTATCTCACTAAGGGAACGCCTCTGGTGTGACCGACTGTGGAAGCACCAATTACACCACGTCTGTCAGACTGACAAACCAATCGCTACAGCGATCAGGGAGTCCCGCCCATGAGACAAAGAGCAGACTGCTCCTTCGAAACACACATGTTCTCTGAACATAAGTGTGCAGAGCGTGCAGCGGGCACAGACAATGTAACCGCTCGTCCTCTGATGAAGAAAAAGGCGGTGGAATGAAAGCCAACAAATCTACAGATCTATTTGCCTCTCTGACCTTAGGAACAAATGCCGGATTAGTTTTCAGCAAAACTTTCGATCCACTTGCTGCAAACTGCATACAGGAAGAATGTACAGACAAAGCATGTAACTCACTCACTCGCTTTGCTGTAGTGAGAGCCAGTAGTAAAGCTTTCTTCAAAGAAAGACGCTGTACATCAATACACAGTAATGGTTCAAAAGAAGGCAGAGAGAGCGCGTCCAGAACCACCAATAAATCCCAGAGCAGGATCAAGAACTTTGTGACCGGAAGTAACCGTCTCGCCCCTCTCATAAATCGACATATCAAGGAGTGCTGGCTTATCGTTCCCGAATCCAGCCCCACGACATGCCGAAATAGCGGAAAGATAGACCTTTACCGTGGAAAAGGCTCTACCTTTATCTAATAGTTCCTGCAGGAAACAGAGAACATCTGATACAGAGCATAAGAACGAGATGATTTGTCTCTATGCACACCATTGTTCAAAAACGCTCCTCTTATGATCATACAAAGAGCGCGTAGAGGCTGCTCTCACACTCTGAATCATTTTGATCGCATTAGGGGGTAGCCCGATGGCGTTTAAATTCATCCTCTCACGGGCCAAGCCCAGAGAGCTATCTTGCGAGGGGCAGAATGAAATCTCTCTCAGGCGAACTGCAGGAGATAACAGGGCTGGTCGTATAGAAGTGGGATTATCTCTGCTATCCACAACTTCCCTGGCCAAAACGGTGCAATCAGAATTAGTGAATGTTTAGTGAATTATTTTTTTTTTTTTTTTGTGCAATATGTCTATTTATGTGAACAAAATTCTGTGTGGTATGTGCATGTTATGTGTGTTAAATGTTGCTCCTGGTACAGTCTGTGAAAACGAATTTCCTCTAACGAGGACAATAAAGAATGAATATGAATATGAATTCCCTCACCCTCTCAAGTGTTGGCCCGATGAGGCTCAGCTGGGGGAATGTGTACAACAGTGCGTTTGGCCATGGGTGGACTAGAGCATCCACACCCAGCGGTGCATCTACCAGGGAAAAGAACAGACAGAGGGCGCTGCGCATTTTCACGCGATGCGAAGAGATCTATGGAAGTCTGTCCGTATCTCACTCACCACCTGCAGGTGGAGTGTACATAGGATTGGACAACAAATCTGCCCCTCTGTTCATTATTCCCAGTACATGTGTTGCTCGTAACGACAGAAACCGAGTGTTGCCCCACACAATTAGTCTCTGTCACTGTTGTGTTGTCTGATCTGACCAAAACATGATATCCCTGAAAGAACTGAATAAAGTAGCTTAGCACTAGCAACACTGTTAATAGCTCCAAGTAATTTATGTGTTTCTCCCTTTGAGATGTAGGCCACACTCCCCGCACTGTTCTGCCCTCGAACACTGCCCCCCAGCCTGTAAGTGATGCATCTGTCGTCACCACCTTTCTTAGAGTGATCGGACCTAATGGAGTCCCCCTTGTGCCACCGTTCCTCTCATAATGGTGTGTGAATCTGCTGAAATGGCCACTGGAACGCTTGAACTGGGGCCATTCACACTTGACAACTTTCTTAATTTCCCCGGGGGAGGAGGAAAAGTGTTGAACTCTAAGGGGGATGGAGCAGAAAATCCTAGGAGCTGCTCTCTGTCCCCCTGTGATAACCAAGGCTCGATCCTAGGTAGCCCGCTTCTTCTTGCCCCCTCTGGGGATTGGAAGGACGGTGCTTTGCCTTTCCCCTTACCCTGCACCGGCTTGGGCTGTGAGTCGGATGCTGAGGTGGGTGGGGTCGATGACCGCAATAGTCTGGGTAGCCCCTCTTTGACTGCAGCGTGAAAATCACGTGGGCAGGCTGATATGGTTGAGTTGTAGGCTTTCTAGGTAAGCAGGTCTCGAACGCTTCTCCCTCTTTCCTCCTCAAGTCACATTGTTGGCGCATAGCTGTGACAGTAGAGCCAAACATAGCCTTGGGGTCCACCGGGGCGTCCAGAAACTCCACTCTTTCCTTATCAGAAAGGCCTGAGAGACTGAGCCATAACGCTCTTAGCTCTTAACGCTCCATAACTACAGCCAGCCCCATACTTCTGTCGCAGCTCTGAACCACCTCACGTGATGTGCGGAGATTCAGATCTGCTATCACGCAAATCTCCTCCCAAAGCGCTGGGTTCAGAGAGCCAATCTCCTCCAGTAGATCCCCCTGGCATGCTGTCAGAAAAGATGTCACATTCAGGGCCCTGACAGCCAAAGCAGAAGATTTGTAAATCTTCTGAAACACAGATGATGAAAAACCGCTCCGTTTTTCCAGGAAGCATGGCACACGCAGACGAAAATGCAGCTCTTCGACTTGGATGTAGGTGGTTGGCCACTGAAAGCTCAACCAGGGGAGGGTCAGCCAACCCCAGCTCCCTCATATCCTGAATATCCAGACGTGCAAAACCCTTAATGGGCACCCGGTGAGGAAAGGGTTTGTCCCAATGTCTATTCATCTCCGCCATGAACGCCGGGACCGCTGGGATGAATTGTCTGACCGGTGCGAGGTGTGACAGTAACCTCTTACCATCGTAGAGATCCCTCTCTGCCCCTTGGCCGACCAGCTGGGAGGGCCAGTCGATGGAAAGTTTGGCAGCAGGCCTGCGACAGACTTCTAAAAGGTCTAAGTCCACCGCGGGGGAAGAGGGCGGGGGGTCCCCACTCTGGTTACTCGGTGGACGAGATGAATTAGGAGGGAGGATGGCGTCATCCTCTTCCTCTTCATCATCGTCTAGAAGATGAGGGGATAATTCCTCATCTTCATCATCATCTTCCCACGCTATACCCGCGAGGGCATCTCCAAAGAGAGGGGGGAGGTCCAGGGACTCCACATCCATAATCTCGCTCCAGGTACCTGGCTCCGGTAGCTGTTTAACCCCCTGGGGTCGGCGGTATCGCCGGCGATACCAGCTCGCTTTTTTTTTAATCAGTTCAAAAGAGATTCATTTTGCTCTGTTGACTTTGATATTACAAACACGTTTCATACATCAATCGATTCTGTTAAATGTGTATTATTTTTGTGTATACTCACAATAAAAACAAAGTGTTTTGCTTTTTGCCAAATAAAGAAAAATAAACACGAAGCGAGTTCTGCCTTCTCTCTGTCAGTGAAGTCTGAAACGCGTCCGAAAATGAACAATAACTCAGCGAATACTCAGTCAAACAGGCATACTGACACACAGGCATGAAGCTTGAATTCTCTTCTTTTAAATGAAGTAATTTATATAAAAAACAAATATTCTCAGTTCATGTAATCTGTAAGAAAAGAGCGAGATGTCAGTCGTTCTCATCTCTTCTAATTTTTTTTAATGTGACCCCGCTCACGGAGAGCGCGCGCTATTCAAATGCAAATGACTGAGGCAATCCACGCAAACCTGTGAACGCCCCCATATCAGCTCGAGAAAACACAAGTTTAATCAGATCATTGTAGCCTACTTGTTTACACCGTCTCGCAGCGCTGTGAGGAATAATAATAATGGAAAATGTACCTCAGAAGTGCGGGTATTTCGAGGAGCAAGGATCCGACTGAGCTGAGGAATACTGTAGTAAGTTTTTTTTTCCTTCTCAAGTGAATCGCGTTTCTGTTTGTGAATGAATGAACGGCAGAGATGCGCGCTGTTTACCACAGCTCGCAAAAAGACAGTTTAAATTTAAACCGCGTTTCTGTGTATGAATGAATGATGATGTTTTAGCAAACTGTATTGCTATACTGAAATGAGTAAAAATCGACTGAAATATGTTGAAATAAAATGTAGGCTATTTGTATAAGCAATGTATTAAACTGCAAATTAACATTTAAATGCCCTAATATTTCATAAAAACAACGTTACAGTCAGGCGAAATATGAAAGACAACATTTTGTTGACTAGATTTGGGTACAGTTTTTACTGTAGAATATACTGCCACATCAAATAAGCTTTTGTTTAGCAATTTCTGCTCATATGTTATACATGTATATACATGTACATATATATGTATGTATGTATACATATATATAAAATAGTATTATATATATTATATTATATTATATATACAAAAATAGATAGTATTATATATATATATATATATATATATATATATATATAAAATACTATTTTTGTCAAAAATAAAGTCATCAACTAAGATGTTAGCTGTTCCAATGTTGGCTATATTCAAACTAATGAATATTAGTGTTAAAATGTAGGCCTATAATAATTTTTTTACAAAGAAAGAGTACACTTGAAATATTGTTGAAATTGTAATTATAAGTCTTCTTCTAAATATATCTTTTGTCCTTGCATTGTGGCTCAGTCAGTGTCACACCTGAATGAATGGCTCATTATGCAGAGTGGGTGGGACATTGTATTCTCAGGTGTAAACCACTCCTCGTTCACGCCCCCCTCGCATATTGGCTTTCCAAGCAAAACCTGTCTTACACAATTTAAATCAATGTATTGTTTTACGTGAACGATAAAGCAAGACTATTTTCACATAATTTTGAAGCCAGAACTCAAAGCGACAACATCCATTAGTCAAAAGTCTTGTGGACACATATTTAGTATGAGTTTTGTGGTCTTATTTCAGCAACTTTCATTTTAATTTTTTTCAATAACCACGCATAAACATTATTCTCTTAAAAATACAAACATCTACATACATGATGCTTACATATTATGGTAGCCCTGTTTGTGCTATATAGAGTGAATTTACACCTTTGCCATTATCATGTTTATAAATAACTGAAAAAAGCACAAATGTCAGGGCATGTCAAAACATCCCAAGGGCCCCAAAAACACCTTAGACCCCAGAGGGTTAACTGTCTCCTCTCTGGGCTGAGTCTGAGAGGAGAAGCATGGGTCCTTGTTTCCTGATATTGCAACTCTAAGTCTCCTTTCACGGATCTTAGTAGGGAAACCAGAACAGTTAGGGCAGCCCTCTGGGTTTGATACCGCTGCTTGGGCATGCTTAACACCCAAGCACGATATGCAGATCGAATGCAGATCTCGCGCCAAAATCCATAAGCCACGGGAGCACATGCGAGGAGGAGCATCCTTTCCTCCCGTGCTCTGCCGTTCTAGCCGTGGCCGTATCTTCACCCTCTTTGTTCAGTAAACTTTCACTGTGACGTGTAGGTTTACTATCCCGGAGCAGTGAATACAGAGTAATTCTGAAAATAAACTCTTATTTTCTGGTATCAAATACGAATCGTATTAGATTAGAAGATAAGGCTGTTTATTCTCTAGGAGTGGAAAAACTCGCCCTGACGTGGACGTTTTCCCACACTCGCAAGAAAATGCACTCCTAACAGCAATATAGATTTTCTGCGTTTGTGACGTTACCGGTCGGCTTCGTCTGTAAACCGCTGAGCAGTAAATCCAAAATGCGTCAGTGAGTACAGCTTCCACAATCTTCACGGGGAAGAAAGTAAGAATGACGCAGCAAGGGGCAGCAGCGAGTTATATACCAAGGAGGCGGGACTCCCTGATCGCTGTAGTGATTGGTCTGTCAGTCTGACAGACATGGTGTAATTGGTGCTTCCACAGTCGGTCAAGCCGGTGGCGTTCCCTTAGTGAGATACCGAACGAATGTTAGAAAGAGAACGCCATGGAACCCCGTGGATGGAGGTAGGATGGTAGGATGGAACACTGTTTACTCAGTGGCCATATTTGCAATGCCTAAAAATATTAAAAAAGCATATTTTACAGGCTATACCATCCAATACGCATGTTTAGTCCTAAGCGCGAGTCTCATGTTTCTATGGGAACTGGAGCTTCTAGGCAGCTGCAGTGGCGTAATGACCTTACTAGTCAGTGATTGGCTCTTTTGCTTAGAAGGCGGGGTGTATTCTGCCATATTGTGCGTTGCGGTTTCTCCAGTTCATAACATAAGTAATAGGTGTTAACCGTCTTTCTATATATAGTCTTTGTTCATTTCAAATTAATGAAAGTTTAAACATGCTAATGTGGATATCCTTTATATAGTTCTGTTGTGTTTGTTTTATGTTTGTTTTGAGAACAGAAACGACTTTCTTTTCCTCACCGTAATTCTTACACAACTTGTAACATTCAGATGCAATAAATACTACATTAAGGCAATACTAAGATAGCATTCTATGCATGATTGTCAATAAACATTAGAGCACCACTCTTAGGCTGAATAACTCGTTAGACCTTTGCCAAAATTGTGTCTGCATGTGTTCAACTTACAAAATGTTTAAACTAGCGCTAAGACCCAGAATCTGCCCTACCTAAATTTACAGTCAGGAGCCGCTACTGGTAGTATCAAAATGTACATTTGGTTTTAATTGTCCTGAAATGAGACTGAACTGTGTAGATATAAATTAATAACATGAGGCGGTATTATATAGGCAAAGAAAGAAACTTGTGTAATAGCTAAGTGGCAAAGCTGGTTAGCCTGTTTTTAAAACCTCGAAAGAAAGGGAATGATGTGCCATTTAGTCCTGCAGAGGGCAGTATTGGGTCAATTAAGGGAAGTGCATGATCAGAGAATGAAGCATTAGTACGCAAATTCTAATTGGAAGTAGGTTTTGTGCAAACCTAATCAAACAGACCTGAACAAGCTATCAAGTGCTGCATCCCAATGAGCCTACTTATTCCATGCTCTAAAAGGATTTATTGTTTTTTGTGAAGAAAAAGTACATAGGCTACTTATGAGTGTGTTGCTGAAGAGTAGGCAAGCTAATACTTCTTCATAATTGGCATAATTTGTCATAATAATGACAGCTCTGTCGCTTAGTTACGTGCATCCTATAGGCTAACCATTTAAACTGCCCTGTCAATCATCTTGTCACAGTTAAAATCCTCCAAATTCAATTTTATTTCATTTCCTACCGTTTCGGAGAGAAATGTAGTACAGTAGCTCGTTGATCTGCCAGTTGTTGGTCTTTCATGCGGATAACTCTCCTCATGTGTTTGCAATTTGCATAATGATGCATTTAAAGGTTAATGCAAACGTATCTTTACAAAAGTTCACAATGCTGTTGCAGATTACATATAATGTGGATAACATTGAATAAATATATTTTCGTCAGGTTAGATACTGATTATGAATCACTCAAACCCCTTTAACTAAACCTCTGTTCTTAACCATCGGACTCGCCATGTTTGTAGGTTGTTTTTTTTAAAAACACTTTTTATTCGTGTTCATAGTTCTAATCGAATCCTTGTCCAACGCGCATTGGGTTGTGAGCAACATTAGAGTGTGCACGGATCTATTTAGAATGCGAATTGGGACACAGCAACTGTCTTCAGAATTACAAGAAAGTTATAGGCAGGTGAGTTTGATTAAAATTAGAGCTAAACTCTGCAGGAAAGTAGATCTTGAGGATCCCTGCCCTAATCACTACGGAGGGCACAGCTCTTCAAGTGCAAACTCTAAAGGAAGCATTTGCTGTTGCAAATAAATGTACTTTTTAATATATATTTGAAAATACTGCCTTTTTTCTTATTTAAAATAGAGCAGAGTTCTAAATTAACAAGTGTTTACAAATAAGACTGACTTCAACCCAGTTAGCACAATGTTGTGTTTACCCTACATGCACTTAAAACAACAGATGTCTGAGGTGTTTTTTGTTTTGTTTTGTTTTTTTTTAACATAAAAACGCATATTCAAATTGTAGAAAAGTTTGTTTTATAACCTCATTATAAGGTCCAGTCTGATACTGCATTAAATGGGTGTTATAAGTGCATTTGTTTATTGTTGTGGATTACCAAAGAGGTGTCTTCAGATTTGTGAAAAAAAAAAAAAAAAAAAAAAGTACATTTCATGACGTATAAATATCTTTTATTGCACAAATGAGAAATGTATGTGTGTTTTTTCCATGGTCAAAAATTGAAATATGAATAGTTTCACACATTTTATAATAACTCCCTTTGTCAACTTCCAAAGCTTTTGCAGTAAAAAAAAAAGAAGGACATTTCTACTTTAGACAATATTGCCAAATTGTTTATTTTGGCTGTGTAAAACTAACTAAATAAAAAGCCTAATGTCACAATCTGGTCCAGATAATGAAAACATTTAAACGAGTTTCAATAAACAAAAAGGTTCTTTAATTAAACAAACTTAGTTAATCCAATGCAGGAAGGCAGCATAGCAGCATGTATCACACAACAACAGCATGAAAGGGGGGAAGTTAAATACACACAGTGATTGAACTCAAATAACAAACAGGTGATGACTCATCATTAATCAGAAACCATGGTAACAAACAAAGAGAGGGAAACTGGAACAAAGGAAAACAGGTGACTGATAAAAACAAATAGAAAGTTTATGAAAACGAAACAAAAACAGGCATTTTGTGACACCTAATCTGTGTCAAATTTACTTTTCTCAAAGTGACAGTTTAGTAGTGATCATTTAATCCGAAAATGTAAACTACACATTAGCTATATTTTGATTACATAATTTTTAAAGCGATTTCTAGAATGTATATACATTTTTTTGATGTTGCAATGTGATCCAATTGCAACCAAAATGCAATCTTTTTGTAAAATTGCTAAATTATTGTAAAAACTCAGTATAATGGGGAATAAACCAACATATACAGTGAGGAAAATAAGTATTTGAACACCCTGCTATTTTGCAAGTTCTCCCACTTAGAAATCATGGAGGGGTCTGAAATTGTCATCGTAGGTGCATGTCCACTGTGAGAGACATAATCTAAAAAAAAAATCCAGAAATCACAATGTATGATTTTTGAACTATTTATTTGTATGATACAGCTGCAAATAAGTATTTGAACACCTGAGAAAATCAATGTTAATATTTGGTACAGTAGCCTTTGTTTGCAATTACAGAGGTCAAACGTTTCCTGTAGTTTTTCACCAGGTTTGCACACACTGCAGGAGGGATTTTGGCCCACTCCTCCACACAGATCTTCTCTAGATCAGTCAGGTTTCTGGGCTGTCGCTGAGAAACACGGAGTTTGAGCTCCCTCCAAAGATTCTCTATTGGGTTTAGGTCTGGAGACTGGCTAGGCCACGCCAGAACCTTGATATGCTTCTTACAGAGCCACTCCTTGGTTATCCTGGCTGTGTGCTTCGGGTCATTGTCATGTTGGAAGACCCAGCCTCGACCCATCTTCAATGCTCTAACTGAGGGAAGGAGGTTGTTCCCCAAAATCTCGCAATACATTGCCCCGGTCATCCTCTCCTTAATACAGTGCAGTCGCCCTGTCCCATGTGCAGAAAAACACCCCCAAAGCATGATGCTACCACCCCCATGCTTCACAGTAGGGATGGTGTTCTTGGGATGGTACTCATCATTCTTCTTCCTCCAAACACGTTTAGTGGAATTATGACCAAAAAGTTCTATTTTGGTCTCATCTGGCCACATGACTTTCTCCCATGACTCCTCTGGATCATCCAAATGGTCATTGGCAAACTTAAGACGGGCCTTGACATGTGCTGGTTTAAGCAGGGGAACCTTCCATGCCATGCATGATTTCAAACCATGACGTCTTAGTGTATTACCAACAGTAACCTTGGAAACGGTGGTCCCAGCTCTTTTCAGGTCATTGACCAGCTCCTCCCGTGTAGTTCTGGGCTGATTTCTCACCTTTCTTAGGATCATTGAGACCCCACGAGGTGAGATCTTGCATGGAGCCCCAGTCCGAGGGAGATTGACAGTCATGTTTAGCTTCTTCCATTTTCTAATGATTGCTCCAACAGTGGACCTTTTTTCACCAAGCTGCTTGGCAATTTCCCCGTAGCCCTTTCCAGCCTTGTGGAGGTGTACAATTTTGTCTCTAGTGTCTTTGGACAGCTCTTTGGTCTTGGCCATGTTAGTAGTTGGATTCTTACTGATTGTATGGGGTGGACAGGTGTCTTTATGCAGCTAACGACCTCAAACAGGTGCATCTAATTTAGGATAATAAATGGAGTGGAGGTGGACATTTTAAAGGCAGACTAACAGGTCTTTGAGGGTCAGAATTCTAGCTGATAGACAGGTGTTCAAATACTTATTTGCAGCTGTATCATACAAATAAATAGTTAAAAAATCATATATTGTGATTTCTGGATTTTTTTTTTTTGATTATGTCTCTCACAGTGGACATGCACCTACGATGACAATTTCAGACCCCTCCATGATTTCCAAGTGGGAGAACTTGCAAAATAGCTGGGTGTTCAAATACTTATTTTCCTCACTGTAGGTTGACTAAAAAGCTTCCATTTTTTATGGGGACATTCCATAGACATAATAATTTTTTGTACTGTACAAACTGTATATTCTATCCCCTAATCCTAAACCTACCCCTAAACCTACCCATCAAAGAAAACTTCAAAAAACATTTTCAAAAAACATATTATATAATATTTTATAAAATTATATAATAGTTCACTCATAGTAAACCCACTATGAAACAAACAATTCTGTTTCTTATGGAAGTCCATTTCTGCTACATAACGGGAAAACATCTTTATTATGACATACTAAGTCAAAATTATAACATAAATAAAAACAAATCTCATAATTTCCACTTTTTGTCATAATTTTAACTTAACTTATCATTAAAGCATGCTTTATTTTCTGATGTGGCATAAAACAGGCCTCCATAGAGGCCATTATGGAACCCGCGGACAATCCTATATGGGGCCCATTTTCAGCCCATTTCATACCCATATGGGCCCCACATACAAATGTTGGTTATATACCCAAGAGAATGTGATTAGATGATAAGGTTTACCAGGACCACACACACACACACCTGTAGGAAGAGACAGGCACAGAGCCAGTCATGTGGCTGCCATGTTAGGCCCATTCCATTCCCAAGCTACAAATACTCTCGATTTCTCGTCTCTGTCTGCTGACAGTTAGGACCATCTCTGCAGATTTCCCAGGAGGATTAAGGGGATGCTCATAAGATAAAATGTGCCTGTGGTAAGGGAGGTTTGGACTGACACCGATGTGTCCGTGCATAATGGTCTAAAACTGCGAAGTGTCAGTGAAAGCATTTATCTAAAAGAGCTCACCTCACCAGCACAATGAAAAGAGATAGTGTGCAATTGTTATTATAAGAACTATTTCTACCTATATCTATTTCTATCCATCTGATCTGACTCTCAAAAACAAATTTGTTGTAGTAATTAATGTAGTTAGCTTGGTTCAGTCATAATAAATGAAATTTTGCCTAGAAAAAAAGATCTTACAATTTACATGATACTACATTAAACACTTGTGCACCTGTTTTGATAGCTGAATTCATACTGAGCTAGTAGTTGAGCTTGCTTACCTTGAGCCTAAAGAGCTAAAACAATGTAACTCCAAACCAATACATCCTAATGAAAAAAACTGTGGTCTTAAAGGGGTCATATAATGCCATTTTTGTACAAGCTAATATGATTCTTTAGGGTCTAAATTAAAGGTCTGTAATATACTTTAATTAAAAATTCTCATTAGTATTGTAAGAAAACACTCATTTTACCTGGTCAAAAACAGCTCTGTTTTCAGCACGCTGTTTAAGTGCATGTGTCTTTAAATGATAATGAGCTTTGCTCACCCCGCCCCTCTGTTCTGTGCGTACACCGTTTGTAATAATAACACAATAACCATAACGCGTTGTTCATTATAAACGTGGGATTATGAATTATATTGAGAACGTCGTACATAGAAAACATGCTGTAATGTACCCTCCGGGACCTCCCATAAGCATCAAGGGACCCCCCATAAGGCCAAACATAATGTATTAGACCTATATATATATTTTAATCAAAGTATTGCGCTGCCGCTCCCATTAGAAAGTAATTCAAATTAGATTTGCGTCTGAAAAGACGCTCAAGTGCACCACACGCTGTTTTCTGAAGGAATTTACAGACTGTTGAATTTATAAACAGATACATTTTATTTATCGTGCCATTTATACGCCAATTTTTTTTTTTTTTTTTTTGTGTGTAAATGATACGCACTGCAAACCCCTTGGGTAGGATTAGGGGTGTGGAGTACGTGTGTATTACACGCCATAAAGTGCATTTCATATGCACGCAAAAACTATTTTTGGCGAATAAATGGTACGAGAAATAAATTTCGTGCTATAGATAAGCACTTTCACGAGAGTCTGGCAGAGTGGATCCTCATTTTCACCTCACGATGACGGTAAGATAATATTTCTTTCTTTTATGATTGTTTGGTAATTTACTGATCTGAATAGAATTTCGACATTAACGCTTGTCCGGGACACGTGCGTGTGTTTTTTAAGGGACAAGTGAAAGAGAATTGTACTTGCCCAACCGGACAAATGCCCTGATTAAAACAATTTTCAATATCAAAAAAATAAAATAAGAAATAACGTACTCGGTTACTAACGTAACCTCAGTTCCCTGAGAGTAGGGAAAGAGTATAGAGAGTAAAAATTAGGGAAAGAAATGCCCTTTATAAAGCTAAGTGTTTTCCAACAGTGATGTAATGAAACACTGACAATTTAAGTTTGAAGGGAGTAAAGCCTCTGTTTAGGCTGGAAGTGTAATTTTGACAAAAGAAGAACTTTTATTTTAAATAAATCTTAATTTTAAATCAGCCTACTTCAGTGTGATATTTTATAATATTATCATGCTTAACACTGAGAATTTGAATAATTGAAATGTGATGATCAGATGCAGATATCTAAATCAGAGAATGTCATATAGGTTCGGGAGGTTGGCGGGTGGATTATTTATTTTTAACAGCAGATTCGGGGGAACACAATTTGAACACAGGATTTAGGAACATCAAAATGACTGCTGTGTTCCTTATTACACCCAAGAACAAAACACCACAATTGCTTAGACACCATTCTGCTCATAGACAGTGCTCCAGCATATCAACAATGACCGCGCTGGTCTGGTTTTCTTTACAAGGAAAAAGTTGGGGGAAGAGATCAATCTTAAACTATATGGACATGTACTGGAGAAGGTTGAGTCCTTTAGATTTTTGGGAATGGTGTTTGATGCTAGGTTGACATGGGCCGGCCATATTGAGAAAGTAATAGTTAAGTGTAAAAAGGTATTAAATGTGATGAGATGTTTGGCACGAGTGGACTGGGGTGCGAGTAGGAAAGCACTGAAGGGGATATATGATGCACTGATTAAATCAGTAATAGATTATGGTTGCATAGCATACAGAGATGCAGCTAAAACCACATTGGCCAAGTTGGATGTTGTACAAGCACAAGCATTAAGAATATACAGGTATGCTGGGAGCACGAAAGGGTTAAAAGTCAGAGTTTTGGATGGGTGGGTGATGCTATTGGGAAAGAGATGGGACTAGAGGGAAAGGAATTTAGCCCAACAGTTCCGCTGCCAGTCAGACCACCTTGGCTTCTTTGGCAGACTAGTGTGGATCTAGAGATTTTAAATAGCCACACAAGGAGTAGAGAGGGGTTGGATGTTTGTCAGGCATTTTGTGATAGGATGAATGACAAGTATAGTAACTATTTGGTCATATTCACTGATGGGTCTAAAGATCCTGAATCTGGAAAAGTTGGATATGCTTTCAGTGTACCAAAAATGGGGGTAGAGATGCAGAGTAGACTTTCTGATAATTTATCAGTATTCACCGTTGAGTTGGTGGCTGTTTGGTTGGCATTGCAGTGGATAGAAGAAGTTAAACCAGCAAAAGTTGTCATATGCTCAGACTCTAGTGCAGTTATGAGGAGTTTGCAATCATTTAGGTCACAAGCAAGACAGGACATAATATATGAAATACTAGAACTTCATTCACGGATTTGTCAGATGGGGGTAAGGGTAAAATTTACATGGGTTCCAGGACATGTGGGGGTGAAGGGAAACGAAACAGTAGATAGGTTGGCAAAACAAGCCAGTAAACGGGAAGCTGTGGATATAGCAATTACAATAAGTAAAGCAGAAGCCAAAGCACAAATCTGGTCATAAATTAATAAAAAATGGCAGGTATACAAACATTCAACAAAAGGTTGGGACAGAGAGGGTCACGGGAAGGAA
Organism: Abramis brama; assembly: GCF_963993115.1. Lineage (NCBI taxonomy): Eukaryota > Metazoa > Chordata > Actinopteri > Cypriniformes > Leuciscidae > Abramis > Abramis brama. The sequence goes on from NC_139964.1 coordinate 48,951,214, forward strand.
TCAAATGGAAGAAATTATCTTCACTAGGTTAAGAATAGGACACTGTGGGTTAAATAAGTATTTACATATTATGGGTAAGCTCATATCAGGTAGGTGTGAATTTTGTGATAATATTGAATCTGTGGAACGTGAATTTTGAGTGTCAGAAATATGAGAAGGAAAGAACAAAGATGAGAGAGGGCATAAGAAGGTTAGGGGGACAAGGAAATTCACTTAAAGAATTGCTGGGGGAACCATTAAATGATATGAGTACACTGTTATTTCGATTTTTAAAGGAAACAAGATTGGCAGAAAGGATATAATAATAATAATAATAATTATTATTTTTGATGGTTTAGTTATTTATCTCCGGCCCACACTCCAGTACAGTAGGTGGCGGAAATGCACCATTAATGTTGGATGCCAACCGTCGTTAAACATCAACGAAGAAGAAGTGCATGTCAGATGCTGCGTTCCAGTCCACTTTTAGACACGCACTTGCAAAATCCCCTAAGCACTTCCCCTCGGGGGATTCCCCGCCGCCATTTTGAAGTGCGTTCCACTTCGTGAAGTGGACGAGGGAAGTTTAGATGGACAGACCCTCGTTCCCTCGATTTTGACCGAGGGAGCGAGTCTAAATGGTAAAAAATGGTAAATGGACTGCATTTATATAGCGCTTTCACAGACCTATGGCCACCAAAGCGCTTTACATAGCCTCACATTCACCCAGATGTGAGATGAGATAAAGATGAGTCTACTTCATATGTACACTTCAGACACCTATATGTCCCACAATGCAGTACGATTGTAACGTCACCACATATCTCGTCTAATCACCACCACAACAAACAACTCTATGATATATATATATATATTTTTTTTTTAATTGAAAACAACCCAAACACCATATATACAATTGGATGCTGCATTAAACAAATTCTTAAAGGGAAAACAAATGTAAATAATAAATCAACTACATAGCTGATTCCAAGTGATCAAGGGCTTAGGACGTTCCAGTTCAGCCCATTGCAGATTCCGCCAGTAGTGGGCACTCGCAATGACGTACATCCGAGTGAACGAGACGGAGGGAAGTTAGCAAGTGAAGGGCATGACAATTTTGGACTGGAACGCAGCAAGAGTACAAACCAAGCCATGAAGTCCAAGGAATTGTCTGTAGACCTCTGAGACAGGATTGTAGCAAGGCACAGATCTGGGGAAGAGTACAGAAAAATGTATGCAGCATTGAAGGTCCCAATGAACACAGTGGCCTCCATCATCCGTAAATGGAAGACGTTTGGAACCACCAGGACTCTTCCTAAAGCTGGCCGCCCGGCCAAACTGAGCGATCGGGGGAGAAGGGCCTTACAGGGAGGTGACCAAGAACCCGATGGTCACTCTGATAGAGCTCCAGCGTTTCTGTGGAGAGAAGAGAACCTTCCAGAAGAACAACCATCTCTGCAGCACTCCACCAATCAGGCCTGTATGGCAGAGTGGCCAGACAGAAGCCACTCCTCAGTAAAAGGCAAATGACAGCCCGTCTGGTGTTTGCCAAAAGGCACATGAAGGACTCTCAAACCATGGGAAACAAAATTATCTTGTCTGATGAAATAAAGATTGAACTCTTTGGCCTGAATGGCAAGCGTCATGTCTGGAGGAAACCAGGCACCACTCATCACCTGGCCAATACCATCACTACAGTGAAGCATGGTAGTGGGAAGCATCATGCTGTGGGGATGTTTTTCAGCAGCAGGAACTGGGAGACTAGTCAGGATTGAGGGAAAGATGAATGCAGTAATGTACAGAGACATCCTTGATGAAAACCTGCTCCACAGCACTCTGGACCCCAGACTGGGGTGACGGTTCATCTTCCATCTTCCGGTTCTTTCAATGATCTTCCGTCTTTTCTGTTGCTGCTCCACATCAGTGGAATGATTTGCCGGAACACATAAGGCTGTCTTCCAATGTTGATAGCTTTAAATCCTCATTGAAGACTTATTTTTTTTCTCTCTGGCTTTTGGTTCAGTGTAATTTTAGAAATTTGTGTGTTCCTGTCAGTTTATGTATTTATGTATTTTGTCTAAAGTTGTTAAATTTTACAGCACTTTGGTCAGCAGTGGCTGTTTTAAATGTGCTCTAGAAATAAAAGTGCCTTGCCTTCCAACAGGACAACGACACTAGGCACACAGCCAAGATAACAAAGGAGTGGCTACAGGACAGCTCTGTGAATGTCCTTGAGTGGCCCAGCCAGAGCCCAGACTTGAACCCGATTGAACATCACTGGAGAGATCTGAAAATGGCTGTGCACCGACACTCCCTATCCAACCTGATGGAGCTTGAGAGGTTCTGCAAAGAAGAATGGGAGAAACTGCTCAAATAGGTGTGCCAAGCTTGTAGCATCATACTCAAAAATACTTGAGGCTGTAATTGATGCCAAAGGTGCTTCAACAAAGTATTGAGCAAGGGCTGTGAATACTTATGTACATGTGATTCTTGCTTTTTATTTTTAATAAATTTGAAAAGATTGCAAATTAACTTCATTTATGTTGTCATTATGGGGTATTGTTTGTAGAATTGAGGAAAATAATTAATTTAATCCATTTTGGAATAGGGCTGTAACATAACAAATTGTGGAAAAAGTGAAGCGCTGTGAATACGGATGTACTGTGTTTTTTTTTCACAGACAAACGAACATTGTTTATTTGAAAACACTTTGGTAACAAGGTAAAAGTCTTTATAATCATTTTTGATCAATTTAATGCATCATTGCTGAATAAAAGTTATTTATTAAAAGCAAATCTTACTGACCCCAAACATTTGAATGGTGGTAGTGTAAATTGTGTCGGCTGAGCATGTATGGCAGGAAGGCTGCAAGCCCTTAAAAGGGCATTATAACATAGTAAAAATTTGTGCATATGTTTGTGGTCTTGGCATACATTATAGGGACCAAATGTCCCCATGCACAAGTATAGTGATACTAGTAAATTTTGACCTTGTGGGGACAATTTTTTTTTTATCCCCATGAGAATACAAGCTTATAAATCTGAATTCTTTTTGAAAATCCAAAATAGCAGAACATTTTCTGTTATGAGTAGGTTTAGGGGTAGGGTTAGTGTATAGGGATAGAATATACAGTTTGTACAGTATAAAGACCATATTTTCAAGTCACATTTATTTACATTGCTATTTTACAATACATAGTTTCAAAGCAGCTTTACAGAGATAACAGGAAAATAATGCAAAAAAGTTTGTTTCCAGAAGAAAATAGTGTCACAGTCCAGGGGCCCGTTCTTCGTACGTCGCTAACTCAGTTAGCTGGATTTGATTGTTGACGATTTGGCATGATCTTGGATTGTTTGGTTCTTCGAAGCTCATCCTGGACTTGCTGTCATAGCAACAGGTGCGCAAGCTTAAACCTGCTCGGGAGCAGGCTTATTTCATGTAAACAAGATTAGATCCCGGCTTCATAAGCGGAGCTGATACGGGAAGCGCGGTAGTGCACTTTCTGAGAGATATATTTTTTTCTCGTGACTCGTGAGATTGTCGTTTACATTATTCATTTGTTGGAAACGCACATTTATTTTCGACTTGTCGGAGTCGGGCTTTAACTAGGCTACAGCACAAACTGTACCCTAAGATTATTTGCGAGTGGCTCTTTCCTTTACACTATTGGAGATGTGGAGAACTTTATGGAAAGTGCTGTCTGTCGTGTCATTCGGAGTTTACCTGGCGATTTAGGTTTTAGTTTTTTTTTTTTTTTTTTTTTTTGTGGCATTTCCAAGCCACTTAAGACCCAATGTTGTAAAGCAGTTTTTTTTAAGCAGTTTTATTTTTTTATTTTTTTTAGGCTATCATATTTTTTTATGAAGATCATGCAATCTTGACCATGCTGATTACAGTATATATGTCACTCAGGCTTATAGACTAGACCAGACTGCCATCAAGGCCTCAATGAAGGGGATTGTGTGAACAGAAAGGGGGTTCACAATGTAAATGTGCAGCCCAGTTACTATTGTGATTCTTAATATTCCAGATTAATAATATATCAAAAAAAAAAAAAAAGGCAGTTGACAAATCTTCCATATCACAAATGTGAAAGCAAAATGGCCAGGATCTGTGCATGACTTAAGAATTTTCAGAGATTCACATTTATGCACATTATTTGAAAGTGGTAAGGGAAGTTCCACAATTAAATATCAAGCTCACTGTATTACACACACTTATGCTGATCCTAACAGAACTGCATTTTTTCATAGGTGATTATGACATGTTCCTGCCTGCAGACAGGTGTTTTATGACCCCATTCCCTGACCCAAACCAGTTACAATGCAGCTCTAGCTCATTGAACAAGGGCACACAATGAAATGAACTTTGGCTAACTAAAGGGAAGATTTCAGTGTGAAAAGTCTGAGGGTTGCACACCTGACAGGGCCTGTGACATTGTTGCATGTGCCATATTACACAACACTGCCAAAAAAAACAAAAAAAAAAACAAAACACTTTTCATTAAATGTTTAATAAAAGACAAATATGCTTAGTTCCTTGAGTTTTATTTCAATTGTTCTTTGTAAAGAAAAGCCAGTGGTCAAGTGCCTGCAACAAGAGATATTAGACACATGCCTCATTCAACAAATAAAAAGGAAAAGTTGGCTATACACTGCCCACCTGTAGGCCTATGTCTCCTCTGTCTGTGCAGACTCTTCTGTAGGCCTTTCTGTAGATGTGGAATCCTGCAACTTATATTGCAGCCATAAAGCATACAAGTATAAATGAAGTAAAGTTATTTATGCACTTGCAGGTAGGCTAGTTCCTCCATATGACAGTTATCTGAGAGGGTTTATTCACTGTCCAGTGCAATGGAAACAAATGGACATTATAGAGTCTTATACTTTCTTTCCTTTGGAAAGTTAGAAAATGTCCACTTACTGCACATATTTCAGCCACCACTTTCTTGGGAACAGATACAAGTGTTGGTGTATTTTGTAAAAGTGCACAAAAGAGGAAAACACAATGTCATTACAATGAACTACACTCGGGGAAAATGTGATCAATAACTCATGGCAAAATATTTTTACATAAACATAAGTTTATCAGTTTTCACTTTCACAAGTCAAAGCAATTCATCATTACTCAAGATTTAACAGTTGAAATGACTATAAGGCCTTAATTTAATGCAGCAAAAATTATTTTACAGTGTAAGACTAAGATCTTTTCTTTTTTTCTCAGCCTTTTTCTTGGTTGCTTTTATAAACAGACAACCATTTATTTAACAGTGCCTTTTATAAAAGAGACTATAATATAACTAAAAATTACCATAATGTAGAATATTTTTGTACTTCACTTTTATTTGTTCCCATGTTCTAGTGTGGTGACTCTGACATTACAATGAACAAAGTAATTATGCAATTATTAAAATACAAAAATATAGGTGATATTAAGTAATAAAAACATCTATGGCCACTTCTAACGGATTTAAATTGTCTGCTACTTTTTGCCAGCCCTCTCTCCTGGCTTTTGCAGACTTTGAGGTGTTCCCTGGCGTTTTGATTAAACATTAAAATTCCGAATAAACTTCGACTATTAGTTCTTGCTCTGCTGAGGATAAAAACTGAGCGCGCTCTTTGGCCACGCTGAACAGCCAATAGCAGCGTTGATCAATGTTTCTACTATCGATACATATCCCCTTTTAAACCAGCGCATGAACGCGCAGTTATCTCAGATAACTCAATCCAGCTATACTAATCATAAACAACAGGTGAGTTCAAAGAACCCAATTAGCCGGATCATGCTTAGCACGATGATATCATCTTGGATGTGTCATTTGATCTCGGATGTAATAAGCAACGTACGAAGAACGAGCCCCAGCTTAAGTAAGTTCAGTGTTGTTGTTTTTTTTTTTAGTTATTAATTTAGTTCAATTATATATATGTATAGCCGCTCTGGAGTAAACCGTGGTGTCATCGTCCAGCTCAGCTCAGTTCTTGTATAATTGTGTCAATGCAGGCAGATCAATATTATTGTTGAATATTAAATTAAATGTTAAATGTAATGTCCCCAACTAAGCAAGCCAAGCAATGGCAACAAAGGTGGAAAAAGGTGACAGTGGCGAGGGAACGGAGACGTTACGTCAGTGAATGACGAAATGGGGGGTTTCGCTTAGAAGCCTATCACCTTCAAGTTCTAGAAAATGAGCCAATGGCAAAACAATGCCATGGGTCTGTGGAATTTGCACAGCGCAACTCTGCCCCACCGCATAGGTATGAAAGGAGCAGCGCAGCAATCTTGCATCATGTTATGCTGAGGAGCCGAGACTGAACTCCCGGCTGTTCCAGCGGTACAGTGGTTGTGGCAGGGGGACGTAAACGTCTCCGTTCCCTCTTCAGGGAACGAGGGTTACATACGTAACCGAGACGTTCCCTTTCGTTCAGTCACTACGAGTTACGTCAGTGAATGACGAAATGGGGGTCCCAATTCAATCACGCCACAGTGGTTGTCTTCCAGTGCCCTGCACAAGTCTGAGCTCCCTGTCGTAAGACTAGCATGGACGAGGTCTAGGCTTAATGCAAGAATACCAAGGTACACTGGGTGGCATATCCCAGGTGGAATATGTAACACAGCGCCTACCCATAGGGAGGCCTTAAAATACACATATAACCCGAGAGCGGGATGCATATGGAAAACTCAGAGGTATCCAGCCCGCAGGGTGGAAAGTTTCAACCTCGAGATGGCAAGAGGTCTGTGGAAATACACATGTGGGGGCTGCCCAAGTGGGGAACCATGCACATGGAAGCACCTTGCCAATCACGAGGGCTGACCAACCATGCACTCTGGTGACGGCATCGACAGTGCAGGAGGAACTCAGGGTCTAAGGAGAACTCATCTGAGTGAAATAGCGTATGTATCCAGTCCGTGGAGTGGAATGGCACAACAAGCGATGACACAGAGCAGGTTCTACTTACTGGCTAGTAGAAGTGAGTACATGAGAGGACACTGGCTCTACCCGGAGATTATAGAATCTTGCGAAAGTGTTGGGTGTCATCCAGCCTGCAGGTCTACAGATGTCTGTTAGCGAGGCGCCATGCGCTAAAGCCCAGGAGGAAGCCACACTCCGGGTGGAGTGAGCCCTCACCCCTAGGGGGCATGGTCGCCCCTGCGTCTGGTAAGCCAAGACAATGGCGTTCACTATCCAGTGAGACAACCTTTGCTTGGAGAGAGCCTGGCGTTTGGCAGGCTGTGGGGCTGGTACAGGCTGGGGCGCCTTCCTGCGGCTACCTCCACGGTGCGGCCCGGGTGAAGGCTGCTGCTGGGGCCGGGCGGGAGGGGCGGGAGCCACAGGAGGGCGCCCTCGGCGGCGAGCAGGCTGAGGCGGCTGGGTGGAGGCAGCAGCTAGCCGCTGGGGCAGAATATGTTTAATCGCCTCAGTCTGCTTCTGGGCGGCCAAGAACTGTTGGGCAAAATCCTCGACCGCGCCGCTGAAGAGGCCAGCCTGGGATATGGGGGAGTTGAGGAAACATGTTCGCTCAGCCTCCCGCATATCAGCCAGGTTGAGCCATAGGTGCCTTTCCTGGACCACACAAGTGGACATCACCTGACCCAGGGAGCGTGGGGTCACCTTCGTCGCCCGTAGAGCGAGGTCGGTGGCGGCACGCAGCTCTTCCATGAGCCCTGGATCAGCCCAACCTGAGCATGTTCCTGAGCACCCTGGCCTGGTAGATCTGGAGGATGGCCATAGCATGCAGTGAGGAGGCAGCCTGCCTCGCAGCTCTATAGGTCTTTGCCCCCAGAGTAGACAAGAACCTACAGGCTTTGGAGGGGTGCTTAGGATCACCACGCCAGGTAGAAGCACTCTGGAGACACAGCTGCATCGTCACAGAGCGCTTCACCGGGGGGACCCCAGTGTACCCTTTAGCCACGGCCCCGTTGAGGGTAGAGAAGGCGGAAGAGGTCGATGAACGATCACGGGAAGTCAAAGGAGACTTCCAGGACCGCATGACCTCTTCATGCACCTCTGGGAAAAAAGGTATTGGGGCCGACCCCAAAAACCAATCGTCTAGCTTTGAGCGCTCGGGACAGGGCAGAGGGTTCCACTCTAGCCCGATGCTCGCAGCTGCCTGGGAAAGCATGGCAGTCAATTCTGGATCAGACTCGGGCAGTGCTGGCACACCCGAAGGAGGCAGCACAGCCGAGTCTTCATCTCCATCTCCATAGACATGGTGTCATCTTCTAGAGTGCCGAATGAAACGTGACAAAAGACGAAGACGGGCCCGTGACCTCATTCGACAACCTCATGGGTTGCAATGTGCAAGAGGGGGGTGTGGTCCGAGGAAGATTCTTCGCTTTGTTCCACACCGTGACCCTCAGATCACTCTGGCCACCAGCCAAAGTATCCCCTCTCGTGGAGGAAATAGATTGGGGTGTGGCGGAGGGGACTCTACCTCTATGGAGGTCATTGAGTCTCGATCGCAACATTGCGATGGTCATGTTCCCACAATGAGAACATGACTCATCCGCAAACGCTGCCTGAGCATGATTAATGCCCAAACACACCAGGCAGCGATTGTGCCCATCAAAAGACAACACCTGTCTACCGCACCCAGAAATACACGGGCGAGATATCTTTAAAAAGACGTGCCACGTGCAGCTCTTTTAGAGAGGAGAGAAAAAAGCTTGACAGTGTGTTGAAGCGCCCAGGGAGAAACACACTCACTGTTGGCAGATCACTGCACAGACCAGCAGCGGGTAATGTGATCTCACTGGAACACGCCATAACACGCCGTAACACCAACAGCACTGAGGAGTCGCTCGTCTCGTAGAACTCTCGTAGAAAGGCGTGCAGAGGAGTGAAGAAAACTCTTGGGTCTGAAGCAAAAACATGATGCCAGATTGCTGCGCTGCTCCTTTTATACCCACGTGGTGCAAATTCCGCAGACCCATGGCATTGTTTTGCCTTTGGCTCATTTTCTAGAACTCGAAGGTGATAGGCCTTCGATGAGAGTCTAGTTGACACAATCTCTGCTGACACTTCAGGGATGTGTTGTGGTCGTGTCCAGGTGCAGGTCCTCCATCTGGTCTGGATACGGCCCGGATCCGGCTGACTACATCATGCGTTGTGGTCGTGTCTAGGCGCAGGTCCTCCATCTGGTCTGGATACGGCCTGGATCCAGCTGATTACAGTAAACCTCGGAATAAACAGAAAGACTAACATTAGCGTAGATGCCATTCTTCTTATGATGTAACGAGTACATCGGGTGTTATAGGAAGTGTTCCCGGTTCCGGCTGACCTAATTTATACAGCCTAATAATCATTTAACTGATTTGAATAATAGGAATGTATAACTTTCTATGTGTATGCCAGGTTAAAGAGATGTGTTTTTAGTCTAGATTTAAACGGAATAAACAGAATAAACGGAATAAACAGAAAGACTAACATTAGCGTAGATGCCATTCTTCTTATGATGTAACGAGTACATCGGGTGTTATAGGAAGTGTTCCCGGTTCCGGCTGACCTAATTTATACAGCCTAATAATCATTTAACTGATTTGAATAATAGGAATGTATAACTTTCTATGTGTATGCCAGGTTAAAGAGATGTGTTTTTAGTCTAGATTTAAACGGACAGAGTGCAGATTACAGATTATATTTATGGAATGTCCCCATAAAATATGGAAACCCAACATGTGTGTGTGTGTGTGTGTGTACTTGTACAACGGTCTTTGTGAGGACCAGTTTGAGTTTTAGACCAGAGGAGTGAGAAAAAAAAAATTGAGTAAAGTGAGAACATTTTGACTAGTCCTCACTTTCTGAAACCCATTTAAATGCTTGTTTGAGGGTCAAGACTTGGTTTTAAGGATAAGATTATAAGTATTTTAAGATAAAATAAATAAATAAAATAAAGATAAAATAAAACTGGGCTAATATGGTCATACTTCCTGGTTCTGGTAAGAACTCGAGCTGCTGCGTTTTGAACTAGCTGTAGTTTGTTTATTAAGCGTATAGGGCAACCACCCAGTAGAGCATTACAATAATCTAGCCTTGAGGTCATGAATGCATGAACTAATTGTTCCGCATTTGTCAATGAGAGCATATGGCGTAATTTAGATATATTTTTAAGATGGAAAAATGCGGTTTTACAGATACTAGACACGTGACTTTCAAATGAAAGATTGGTATCAAAGAGCACACCCAGGTTCCTAACCGATGAAGAAGACTTAACAGAGCAGCAATCAAGTGTTAGACAGTATTCTAGATTATTACGTGAGGAAGTTTTTTGTCCAATAATTAGAATCTCTGTTTTTTCAGAATTTAGAAGTAGGAAATTACGAGTCATCCAATTTTTTATATCAGCTATGCATTCAGTTAATTTTGTGAATTGGTAAGTTTCATTAGGTTTTGAAGAAATATAGAGCTGAGTATCGTCGGCATAACAATGAAAGCTAATTCCATGTTTCCTAATGATATCTCCTAATGGTAGCATGTACAGAGTGAACAGCAGCGGTCCTAGTACTGAGCCTTGAGGTACGCCATACTGAACTTGTGATCGATAAGACATCTCTTCATTTACTGCTACAAACTGATAATGGTCAGATAAGTATGATTTAAACCATGCTAGTGCAATTCCACTAATGCCAACATAGTTTTCTAGTCTATTTAAAAGAATGTTGTGGTCAATGGTGTCAAATGCAGCACTAAGATCGAGTAACACTAATAGAGAGATACAACCACGATCGGATGATAAGAGCAAATCATTTGTGACTCTAATGAGAGCAGTCTCGGTACTATGGTACGGTCTAAACCCGGACTGGAAATCCTCGCAGATATCATTTCTTTCAATAAAGGAACACAGTTGTGAAGATACTGCTTTTTCTAATATCTTTGACAGAAAAGGTAGATTCGAGATCGGCCTGTCATTGACTAATTCTGTAGGATCAAGTTGCGTTATTTTAACAAGCGGTTTAATCATAGCCAGCTTAAAGTTTTTTGGTACGTATCCTAGAGACAAAGATGAATTAATGATATTAAGAAGAGGATCTATGACCTCTGGAAGCATCTCTTTCAGTAGCTTAGTCGGTATAGGGTCTAACATACATGTTGTAGATTTAGATGATTTAACGAGTTTAGTAAATTCTTCCTCTCCTATAGCAACGAATGAATCAAATTTTTCCTCTGGGAGACTTAAATGCATTGCCTGATGCGATACTGTAGTAGACGGTTGCATAGTTATAATTTTGTCCCTGATATTATCAGTCTTATAAGTGAAGAATTTCATAAAGTCATTACTGCTGTGTTGCTTGGAAACTTCGGTGCTTGAAGCTTTCTTTTTCATAGTTTAGCCACTGTTTCAAATAAATACCTAGGATTATGTTTGTTTTCTTCTAATAGGGTTGTAAAATAAGCAGATCTAGCAGCTTTTAAAGCCTCTCTATACGTAAACGAGCTCTCTTTCCATGAAATCCGAAATACCTCTAGTTTTGTTTTCTTCCAGTTGCGCTCCATTTTTCTGGCTGCTCTCTTAAGGGCCCGAGTGTGCTCGTTGTACCACAGCGTTGGACTATTTTCTTTAATCTTCTTTAAGCGCAACGGAGCAACTGTGTCTAAAGTGCTGGAAAAGAGAGAGTTAAAAGTTTCTGTTGCAATATCTAGTTCTTCTAAGCTATCTGGGATGCTGAGATGATGAAACTGATCAGGAAGATTATTAATAAAGCAATCTTTAGTGGCAGAAGTGATAGGTCTAACATATTTGAAACACGGAGTCGGCTTTGCAGCCTTGGCTAAATGTAATTTACACGAGACTAGATAATGATCTGAGATGTCATCGCTCTGCTGCAGAATTTCAACGGCATCAACATCTATTCCATGTGATAATATTAGATCTAGAGTATGATTACGACAATGAGTAGGTCCTGACACGTGTTGTCTAACTCCAATTGAGTTTACAATGTCTTTAAATGCCAAACCCAATGCATCTTTTTCATTATCTATGTGTATATTAAAATCACCAACAATTAGTATTTTATCTGCAGTCAATATTAATTCTGATAGAAAGTCCGCAAATTCTTTGATAAAGTCTTTATGGTGCCCTGGTGGCCTGTATACAGTAGCCAACACAAATCTCAAACGTGATTTATCATTTATACTATATATTTCTACATTAAGCACCAACACTTCAAAAGAAGTATATTTAAAACTTGATTTCTTAGTGGTTTTGAAAATATTTCTATAAATTACAGCAACACCTCCCCCTTTGCATTTCAGACGAGGCTCATGTTCATAACAGTAATCTTGTGGGGTGGACTCATTTAAAGTAATGTAATCGTTTTGTTTTAGCCAGGTTTCTGTTAAACACAGCACATCTAGATTATAGTCTGTAATCATATCATTAACAATGAGTGCTTTTGAAGTAAGCGATCGAATATTCAGCAACCCGAGCTTTATCATTTGCTCATCTGTATTATAGCTGTTTTTTATTTGTTGAACATCAATCAAATTTTTAACCTTAGATGGGTTTAAACGTTTTTTTGGATTTCCAAATTCAGGGAACAGACACAGTCTCTATATGATGATAGCTAGGTGAAAGAGGCTCTATGTGATGGGATTTATCTGACCTTGGTGACGCGAGGCCGCTAGCAGACGGTCGGTTAAGCCAGTCTGTCTGCTTCCTGACCTGAGCCCCAGATTGTCATGTTTGAGCTCTAAGACTATGTGCCATATTACTAGAGAGAAGAGCAGCACCATCCCAGGAGGGATGAATACCATCTCTTTTCAACAGGTCAGGTTTGCCCCAAAAACTTTTCCAATTGTCTATGAATTCTATATTATTAAGCGGACACCACTTAGACAGCCAGCGATTCAGTGAACCCAATCTACTAACTATCTCATCACTCCTGCGAACAGGAAGGGGGCCAGAGCAAATTACAGTGCTTGACATCGTACTTGCGAGTTCACACACCTCTTTAATATTAATTTTGGTGATGTCCGACTGGCGGATTCGAACATCATTAGTGCCGACGTGAATAATGATCTTAGAGAATTTACGATTAGCATTAGCCAGCACTTTTAAATTTGCTTTGATGTCAGGCGCTCTGGCTCCCGGCAAACATGTGACTATGGTGGCTGGTGTCTCTATTTTCACGTTCCGTGTGATCGAATCACCAATAACTAGGGCACAATCAACAGAATTCTCAGTGGGTGTTTCACTGAGCGGGGCAAATCGATTTGTTATGGTAATCGGAACGGAAGAGTGGTTTTTTGATCCGCGACTAGAGCGATCCCTCACTGTCACCCATTTGCATGGCTGCTCAGGCACTAATTCAGCTGGAACCGCATCATGTAAAGAGTTCACTATGCTAGGCGCATTCAAAATAGTAGCTAAAGCTCTAGCACTCTTACTATCCTCAATTAAAGTTTGGATGCGTGTCTCTAGTTCTGAAATCTTCTCTGTCAGCCTAACTGACTCCTTGCATTTATCACATATAAATCCTATATTGCCAACAGAGAAGGCTATGCTAAACATGTGACATGAAGTGCAGGTGACAATAACAGGACAAGACATTACTCACCGTGTTTGTTGACTGATTCTTACTCACCTGAGCTTTTTATGAACTCAAAGGCGCGGGCGTGCAAGAAATAAATAAATAAATAAATAAAAAGTAGCTGAGCGCACGGGTGGCGCGTTAACAGGCTAGTGAATTACTAGCGTGTTGTGCTAGTAGTAACGGAAGCTAGCGATGTCAGGTTAAACTGAGATGTTGGGTAAGCTGTATTTAGTAGTAGTATAAACAACTAGAAATGATAGTAAATGATGGTTCAAAGCAAAGAAATACGAGGCTAAGACGGAGCTTACAGCAGCGAAGCAAACACACTCACAGCAGGCAGCGAGGCAGACAGGAGCAATCGTTCAGCGATATTTGTGATTTCGAATGACAAGATCCACACCGGCGCGGTGACTGACAGCCGCACATTCTCCTCAAAACATTGGATTCATCCGCGCAATGCCATGCCGACGCACAACCCACGTAAAGTTGATAATTCCGCGAATAACTGCAATTGCAGATTTCGAACAGAGATGGCGACAAAGAGGAAAAACTACGAACTGCTGCTTTAAACATCATATACATTTTAAAATATTGCTGATTACAAAGCAGTAAATGGTTTAGCTCATAGTCCTTCACATCTATTGCAATCTCAAAATTCCGGCCAGTTGATAATACCTAGAATATCAAAATCTGCTGGTGGTAGATCCTTTTCCTATTTTGCACCAAAACTTTGGAACAGTCTTCCTAACATTTTCCGGGAAGCAGACACACTCTGTCAGTTCAAATCTAGACTAAGAACACATCTCTTTGACCTAGCATACACATAACACATTATAGACTTCTATAATTCAATATTAGGCTACATAGATTAGATCAGCAGGAACCGGGAACACTTCCCATAAATCCTGATGTACTTGTTACATCATAAGAAGGATGGCGTCTACGCTAAAATTAGTCTCTCTGTTTATCCCAATGTTTACTGCAGTCCGCCGGATCCAGGCCGTATCCAGATCTGATGAAGGACCTACGCCTGGACACACACTCACACACACACTCCAGATCTGGTGAAGGACCTGCGCCTGGACATGACGGCTACGCAGTCTTGAAGTGTCAACTAGTCTCTCCCCTGTGAAGGCCTCCTTCCCTTTCCTTTTCCTCTGTACAGATAAAACGTTGTCAGCCCGATCTCATCCCAAGGCGTCATATACTGACGCTTTTGACATTTTGTCTACATCCAACACACATGGCACCCTTTAGCGTCAATATGAGACGCAGATAGATATGGGCCAGAAGGCGCCTCCTAGCGGTCTAACCCTAACCCTACCCCAGACCTAAACCTACCCATAACCGAACAAAGCTCTGTGCATGTCATATTGACGCTAAAGGGTGCCATGTGCGTTGGATGTAGACGAAATGTCAAAAGCGTCAGTATATGACGCCCTAGGATGAGAATGCGTTATGCGGAAGCGATAAATTCTGTATTATAGATTTTTAAGGCCAGACAGTTTGTTGAGGGTTGGTTTGTAAAGAAGGACTACATGCCTGCGCACATATATATTCAAACGCGCATACCTATAGACTAAACAGATAATACGCATGTGCACACTGTCAGTGTTCTCACAGGTTTGCGTTTTTTGAAGTTTGTGTAGAGATAATTATTTTTATTTTTTTTCAAGGCTTGTACCTTGGAACCTATTTCATGGTTTGCATTCTCGAGCCACCAGGCACTGTTTTGTGCAAATAAGCGTCCAGAGCGCATTAAGGGTTTTCTGCTCTAAACGGTGTCATGTAAGCAGCCCCTAAGTTAATAACTAATAATCGTTGCGACGGAAGTGAATCAATCAAAACTAACTTTAGCTGTACAATAACTTTATTCCAGAGCTGCTGTAATTAGCCAAAACAATCTCTGTCACTTTAATTTTCTATTATCACTGTAAAGCTGCTTTGAAACCATCTAGATTGTTAAAAGCACAATATAAATGATGGTGACTTGACTTGACTTAGTTTTGATGGGTAGGGTTAGGGTAAGGAGCTATATAGCTTTGTGTCAATGAATGTCCTCACAAAGATAGATGTACAAGAATATGTGTGTGTGTGTGTGTGTGTGTGTGTTTTCTTGTGTTTTAGGTATTTGAATGGTTAATTTCCTATATTGTAAATGGAATGCTTGTTTTGAAAAAAACATTTTTTATTTATTTACTTATTGTTCTTCTTAAGTTTTCTTATTATTATTATTATTATTCCCGGGAGAAAAATTTTGGCCAGCTCCTGCGCCTAGGCCCTTTGAGACAGAGACACCGTTCCAACTTTAAAACGTACGGTCAGTACCGGTGTAAGTTGCTCGCAAAGATGACATCACAAGTCCATGTCGTTTGTCCGCCATAGTGGATTGAACAGAAAGCGAATCTAAAGTTTCACAGGTCACAAATTTGGTCCGAACTTCACGAAACTAGACGTCCATGATCCTTGGACCAAGCCTCACAAAAGTTACTAGAAGGATTTTTGATTTTCGGAAGCGTTTGCCCGTCACAGCCAAACGAAATCAGCGGCGTAGTCGCCAAAACAGGAAGTAGTTCATATTTCAGGAACGCTGTCACGTATCGAAACCAAACTTTGTACATTAACTCGAGATTCCAATGTGAGGATGTACAAGATAAAAAAAAAAAAAAAACATTACAAAATTTTACATTATTTGGCAACCCCCCCCCCCCCCCCCCCCCCCACAGCTATTTGGCCAGCTCCTGCACCTAGGCCCTTTGAGACAGAGACACCATTCCAATTTTAAAACGTCCGGTCAGTACCGGTGTAAGTTGCTCGCGAAGATGACATCACGAGTCCATGTCATTCGTCCGCCATATTGGATTGAACAGAAAGCGAAACTAAATTTTCACAGGTCACAAATTTGGTCCGAACTTCACGAAACTGGACGTACATGATCCTTGGACTAAGCCTCAGAAAAGTTACTAGAAGGATTTTTGATTTTCGGAAGCGTTTGCCCGTCACAGCCAAACGAAATCAGCGGCGTAGTTGCCAAACAGGAAGTCGTCCATATCTCAGGAACAGAAAGCGAAACTAAAGACATTTACCTATGTCTATGCAAGAGTTTCACCTCACACTTTTAATGTTAATGCATTTAGACAGTAGGTGGCACTGTTGTATTACATTTCACAGAGCTGCCAAGTCAGTGTATATACTGCATTCGTTTTTACTAGGTTTGTCTTAATAAATGCAGGCATGAATTTTATATATACAGATTTGTATGCATGAATTGTGCATTTCCAGTTCTCAAAGCAGTTAATAACAACAACAAAAAAAAAAAAAAACTTTATACAAAATACATCATGCTCTTCTTCGCTAACCGAACAAACAATTCATTGTCTGTGGCTGTGTTTGTGCGCACAGGAAATATGCTGCGCATAACAATAGAAAACAAGGAGAAACGCGCAGTCACATGCTCAAACAATCAACAACGTCGCTCTAGAGGTGCGTTCCATTTGACCGTAAGTGGACTGCGAAGTGGACTTCACAGGGTTTTCCGCCATCTTAAGTTAGATTCTAATCCGAAGGGAGCGAACATGTTCAGTTCGAAGGGCACTGCGCACGGCATAGGGAATAAGGGAACATCGATACATCACTTCACAGGAAGTGGAGAGCGATGATCACCCAACTGTCATTTCGCGCACCACGTCATCACCAGTCAGAACGGTCATAACTAACGATGGAGGAGTTTACGTATGTGTGTAAGTATTCATACATTTCGCCATTGTTATACAAATGACAGTATTTTTAACGGTTATTGTTGTGAATATTACATATACTATTTTTGATGATTATAATTTACCTCAGTGAATGCAGCCAGCTTAGCTAGTTTGTGAAGTAAAGTGATTTTATTTTAGGTAGTTGTAAAATAGTGCAATATAATTGTAAATATATAATATAATAATAAAAATTAAAATATGAATGTAGTCCTATATATATTTATGTTATATCATAATCTGCGCGACTCCGTCGTTGACTTTCTTTGATGTCATTTGCAGGGCGTTTCAAATGAGCGGTTATTGTCAGTGAAGTCCACTTCAACTGATATACCGTGCTCAGGGAGTAGGGGAGCAGTGAACACTGCCTATGGACCCTGTCGAATGGAACGCACATTAGATGTATAAAAACAAGTGGAAAGCGCGAGCGCGCCGCTGTCTCCTTTCCACAAGCGCTTGTTCTCCTGTGGCGTCTGTCGTTGCTATGCAACCATGAACTGCGCTCTCCATGATGACAAGAGCTGTGTCTGAAATCGCTCCCTATCCACTATATAGTGCACTATTTAGGGTGTCGGCCATTTTGTAGTGGTGTCCGAATTCTGAGTGAACGACATCATTCCCTATACATTCTTCACTACTTTTACCCACAATCCTCTCTGAATTCGAGTGTACATACGATGTACACTTGCTGAGAGCGCGAATGAAAAATAAACAAAAATGTCACCATGGCAACGGTGCACGCGAGTTAGAAAACAATCATTTATAAGACCAGACGCCTGGTTATTTATTTATATACCGTTATATATATATTTGAATAAACAAATGTGTTGTGTAGTGTTTTGTTCTCTTTTATTTTCACATATAAATGTAAAAAGTAAATAAATATGACAAGCAAGTGTTTTTATTATCTTTTTTTTTAAAATCAAATAACGCAATAAACGTGAAAAATACATACATACAATTGTTACATACAATTCATACAGCCAAAAAAAGGAAATATTAAAGATGGGTAGGTAATGTTTATGACAAATTGTCCGAGCTCTCTGGCGCGTGATAATTATGTCAGCGTCCTAATTCTTTGCTGATGTAGTGCACTCAACTGCCATTCACTATGTAGGGATTAGTGAATGAGTGAACGAGTGAGCGGTTTCAGACACAGCTAAGGAAGTATCAGCAAAAGATTAATAGATTTCTAGCCCTTGCATTAGCTTTACTACTAGATATATTTATGGAGATGAAAAATAATAAGGCGCCCTGTACAGCTATGATCAGCTGTTCGGCCGAGCTTCAATGTTGTTACGCTGCAAGCTGATGGTTCGTTGCTGCCGCGCTCTATCACTCGCACACCATAAAGAGCAAATTGTTTTTTAATGTTTCAATTTCGTGATTAAAATGACATAATTTGGAAGCGGATAATTTCTTCACAAACAGCTCATTATGACTCAATGTTAGAATGCTGCACCTACACTCGATAGTGTGAATAAGATCAGCGCAACGCAGACCACTGCATTGACAGCGTGAAACATATGATCTGTCTACGGCCAGGGCTAAGCGGAAGACAGAAAATGCCGGTCCAGCACTGATTGAGGAATTAAATTCGAAAATAAAAGACAGTTTGACATCTTTTTTCTCGCATTCTCGCATTTTTTCTCGCATCTATCCACTACCTGCTAACGTTAGTGAACTGCACCCGAGCAAGCACACTTTGCAGTTCCTCCGGAAATGCATTTTTCTAGTTATTAAATATGGTCGCAAATGTATTCATAATTTTTTTAAATGAATATCTGGAATATCAATGGAGAACATTACTGGGAAATGAATAGGACACATATGCTACTGGGGGTGCACTGTTCCTGCTCGAATATCTATGGTAACAGGACTTCTCTGATTGGTGGATTGTGCTTCAGGATTTTAGGAAGTGTAGTTTGTCACCAGGAATTCACCAAGAGCTTTTAAATTGTTTTCCTTTTAAATTAATAATTGTAATGAATTGCATTAATTTCTTGTGGACCTTACGTTTGAGCTTTTAGTACACATTCAGTAATGTGAGTGCAATTATATACAATGTATGCACAAAATGCATATTAAACTAGCACAAATATTAAATTAGCATTTGTTTTGGTTAACATTGCAAAATAAAGATGTACAAATCCACAGCCAATGCAAAATTGGTCCACTCCAGTCTTTTTGTTTTAAACACACATTAATCAATGACAATACAATTATATTTGACAAATTCAAAAAAAATCTCAGTGCACATTTCAATTTTTTTCCTGTTTCAATTAACGTGAGACACCCCAGGTGAATAGGGTAAAAAAAAAAAAAAAAAAAAAAAAAAAAAATCACTATACTTCACCAGTTGATTGATTGCAGTAATATTTGCAAACATTTGTTGTATTACAAGTTTTCTGAAATGTTATGTTTAAATATGCAAATTAGGCGTTATCTAATCTGAACATTGGATGAAGTCAGATTTAAAATTCTTGTTTCATTTTTTGGAGTGAATATTAATACATATTAGTGCATATTAGAGTCAAAGGTTTTTACAGAGGGGATTTTGGATATCTCTTTTTAACACTACACAAATCAGAAAATACTGTCAAACAGCCAAAAATAAAATAAAAAAATCGCCATTTTTGGGGAATAAAATGTTGTGTAAAAACCTTCAGAATATAGATAAGAATAAAACTGTAAAGTTTGGTGTATGTAAGTGTTACTGAAGTGGATATTTCTGGCTCAAGAGGAAAAACTCATTTTGAGAAAACGGCTTTTAAATATATATACTGTAATTGAAATCTACAGACGCAAATAGATAAAGTGCTCTAAAAGATACAGTTAAAAGTGTATTTTGGATGTTTTCTGTCCACTAGTCTAAAATACACTATGAAAAGCCAAAAAGCCTGAAATCTCAAAATTGATAGATGCATGAAAAAACACTGTTTTTGCCTGTAGTGTCTGCCCCCAATTTTATTTAAATTGTCTACATGTTAATAATAATAATAATAATAATAATAATAATAATAAATGTTATTTATAATGCGCCTTTCACATACTCAAAGCGCTACGCTATGTTAGATGTCTTCAGACAGAAGACACTTTAACACCTCATCAAGAAACTGAATAGAAAATACTTTACACTGTCTATTGTAATTACTCTAGAAATTACTAAGTACAAAATAACCTAGCATGTAAAGTACACAATTAGCGATATTGTGCATTTGTTACCTTAAAGGGATAGTTTAAAGGGATGTTTTTCCAAACCTGCATTATTTATTCAGTGGAACATAAAATATATTCATAAAATATTCACTTTCTTTTTTAGGACCCTGATTTTCTTCATAATAGCTTATTTTGTAGGCTATTCCACAGGTTTTAAAATACATGACTGTGGATTTTTCCTTTTCATTGAGTGAATGTTCCCTTGTATGGTACTGTTTCTAACCTTACATTTAAAATGACTTTTGTTAGTGTAAATAAATGTAGCTGATTTCATTGAAGTCAAGAAAATTTAATTATAATTTTGACTTGAATAAAACCAGTTTGTTTATGTTTTTGTCACATGAAGCTTAGTGTACCAGACATTTCGTTTTAACCAGTGTACTTTGGCTAATTGTTGTGTCACACAACCTAGTGAGCTGACTGCCTTTTTGACAGTGTTATGAACCAGGGTGTCTAAAGCTTATATAAAAATATTTTGTGTAACTGCTTTTAAATACACTTAATATTGTAATTCATTACATGTAATATCTGATAGATACTGTAAAGAGTTACCAACCAGATAGCGAGAGAAAGCACGCTGTTTCCCGGTGGCGATTGATGAGCATCCCCCTCCCCAGAGCTCCTGGTGTTTCTATAGTAATTTCCAGCCAATGATCAGTTGGTGTCCACATCCCCATCCTCCTCACCTCAGCACCAATCAGCCACACACAGCGACAGGAGACACCTCACCTCCAGTCATCGCTCCACGGACAACAGCCTCAACCCGGACGCCATCACAAACATATACCTTTCCTTCTACTTTTCTTCGCATGAACAATGGCGTTTTGTGCGTAAAGATGGTGTTTGTGTAGTGATCACTCGGCGCGTGTTTATTGTGTGTTCATCGCAGTAATGTGCTGCTCTAGTGTCTGGATTGTCTGGTAGGTGATGCTCTTTCATTTTTTTTTTTCGCTTAGCGATAGTGGCGCATGTTTTCTGAATGTCCACTTTTTATTATTTATTTCGGGTGGTTTTGTAGGCACCAGAGTGATTAAATCCCATTATGCAATTTGATATGTGTCTCGGGCTGTAATCGAAGGCACAGTTGTCTACTCTCGACCTCTTTCTGTCTCCTCTGAGTATCGGATATTTCGTATTCTCTGAACTTTGTTTACAGCTTGAACATCGACGTTTTAAAAGCAACTTTTACTTAAAACAAGTGATGATAACAATAGTAAACAAATAATTTGCATCATCAGTACAGTGTGGATTGTTTCTCAGAACAGATAAAACTTATTGCGCTTGCAAGTGTAAAGTCATATTTGTTACTCAGTTTTGTTCTTTTTGCCTTTAATAAGGAAGTTATAAAAGAGCATGAGACTCTTTAACAAACTTAATAAAGAAACATTACTTGCTTCATGTGAGGTCTCAAATGATTAATGAAAGGGTCTTAGATGGGTTTCCAGTATTGTCTCTCAGGTGGAAATGCACGATTAAATTTAGATTCAGATGTTCACAGTGCTTTGAATTGCTGTAGTCTTCTTGCTGTGTAGTATAGACAGTCAGTGAGAGATTCTAGAGAAAGGTAATGCAAGAAGAGGAAGATGTGTCTAATGGGCTTTTATCTGTGGCAACAAAACCCAGCCAGTCTGGGAGATCGGAAATGGATCCCCCTACACACTACAGTTGTCAAGGTCTGCGAGAGAGCCCAACAAAGCATCTTTGTATCATTGGGTGAATCTTGACAATGTGATTCATTTTTCTACAAATTTTCATAAGAACTTGCTTGATGCATGATTACATGTATGATTTTGTGAAAATACGAGACTTCTATAGTTTGAGGCTGCTTATATTTAAGATATTATCGAAAAACTTTTTTTTTACGTAAAATGTGCATGAATGTTTTTTTTTGTTTTTTTTTTCTATTATGATGCTACTTATTTGTAGTGGTCCTATTCTAAAATTACTGTAATTTTACTGTACTAATCATATGATTTTCACATATGCAAATGTCTGTTTTCTGTTGTTATGCAACATTAAAGTTTCATAGCTACAATGGTAAGTCACAAGATTAGAATCCCAATTTTATGACTAAAGCAATCAGTAATTCACAATTTTGACGTGTGAATTAAAAAGCTTTCACTAGATTTGAGTGATTTGGAAGTGCCAGATGATGACCAGTAAATGTTTGTCACTTGTATCCGTAATTGTTGTTCTCTTGTTTTAGTGGAGAGGATAAACCAGGATGGTAACGTCTTGTGTCTAACAAGCTTCACCTTGACAAAAACCAACTGCTACCCTCCCCCAAATATTTCTTGTGAGCGCTTGAAACTTAGCAGTCATGTCTAATCTTAACAACGCACTTTGCATTGAAAGTGGCCAAAGCACAGACGTGTCACTCTTGCAAAAGGATAATCTTCAGGACAGTGGATTAAGCCAGCTGTTGGATTACAATGCCGAAATGGAAAGGTACAGGTCGTTTGCAAACTTTTACAAAACTAATGGGGCATTTCCACAGACTGCTAAGATTGCCCGCATAACGACACCAATTTTTCCCAGCGCCAGAATCGGTGTGTCCCCTTGGAACTGTGATAACAGCATGCTCTGGGGAAGGAAATCAGCAGCAATAAACCCTAATAGGACCAGCATGCATAGAAATGACTCCCAAAGGCCGGGGAAACCTGGCGTGCCGCCAGAGACGCTGCAAATGGCAAATAATAATTTCCTCTCTAGCTTATCCCCTGAACACTGCAGACCTTTAGCAGGAGAATGCATGAACAAGCTGAAATGCGGTGCTGCTGAAGCAGAGATAATGAATCTCCCGGAACGTGTTGGAACTTTTTCCGCTATTCCGGCTTTAGGGGGCATCTCATTACCTCCCGGGGTCATCGTCATGACAGCCCTTCACTCCCCCGCAGCCTCAGCAGCCGTTACAGACAGTGCGTTTCAAATTGCCAATCTGGCAGACTGCCCACAGAATAATTCCTCTGCATCCAGCGGAAACCCAGCAAAAAAGAAAAGGAAAAGGTGTGGGGTCTGCGCGCCCTGCAGGAGGCTAATCAACTGTGGAGTGTGCAGCAGTTGTCGGAACCGTAAGACGGGCCACCAGATCTGCAAGTTTCGGAAATGCGAGGAGCTAAAAAAGAAGCCTGGCTCATCACTAGAGGTGAGACGACGGCTCAGACACCACACTCCCCCTCCCTCCCTCCCTCCCTCCCTCCCTCCCTCCCTCCCTCCGTGCACTCAAAAGCATTAACCTTTCCTTCTAGTCACGTTTCTAAGCCCTTGAAAATTGTTTCCATGCCCACCCATGCCTGAACATCCCCCCGGCTTCTCAAATCTGCCTACCCGCCTAGCCTAATTGGCAGTAATTAGGGGTGTTTGTGCGGAGCGCAAGCTGAGCTTGGCTCAGACACCCCTAATTGCTGCCAGTCAGGCTGGGGCTGGAACGCATCCGAACAACCCAGGGCTTGGCTCTGCTCCAAGCTGAGCTGGGAAATGGTTTTCAGCAGAGAGCCATCCTTCTCTGCTCTTGGTCATTTTAACCAATTATAGAAACTGTCTCCTGACGAGGCTAGTCGATCTCCCCCACAATGAGAGCAATAGGAAAATTCCTGCTACTGTTCTTCTATCACACTTGGGATGTGGAAAGTCTAGATTCTCTTCCTGATGTCCTTACACACTGAAAAGAAAATAGCAAAAACAATTAAACGGATTAACCACTTTTTATTATTTCTGACATGAAAGTTCTATAAAATGTCCTATTTTCAAGGGCTTACAGGCAGTGATTTATCCATAATTTTGGTCCAAGTAAAATACAAATATAACAGTCCAACAAATACCTTAAAAATACAAATTTGGGTGTATTGGTGTGTGTATGTTTGCATGAGAGTGGACAAATAGAGGATATATTTCTTGAAAGAATTTAGTTCAGCAAACAAAGGCTCTGTTTACACATGGTATGAACATTCATCTTGTGTGAGGTGATGTGGACAGTGCAAAACACAAGTGTAAACAGGTTGCAATGCACCATTATCTGATCTTACACAATTACACATTGGGACACATATGGCCTCGTTTACACTGTCAGTGAAATGTGACCCAATTCCGATTTTTTGCTCATATTTGACACAGATCGGATGTGTTCTATGACAGTGTAAACAGGAAAAAAACGCATGCATTCGGATATTTCAAGATCGGTTTCAGGCCTCATTCATATGTGGAAATAAATCAGATATAAATCGGATATGTGCCAATGCGACTGTCATGTAAACAGGCAGATCGGATTTTCTGAGGCTATCTCCGCGGTTTAATGACGAGAGAAATCCAGACGCGCTTCTGCAAAGGGATGGATGGCCCGACGAAACGTTGTGTCGTCGTAGGAGAGGAATGTGGACAAACGTTGACACAACATATCAAAGGTTGGCTTGCTCATCCTAAAATTTCGGACCCACTGCTTCTCGTTAAAGCCCACTACAATATGCTCCCACCAGACCTGAGATCTCTCTCACACACAATAACTCAAGCATATGCACAGGCTGCAATGATGGCACTTTTCGTCCTCCGCCTCATAATCATGGTGATGTTTGGCGAACTTCGCATATATCGCAGAGCTAGCATTTTGCGTTCGTCCATCTGTGTCAGATAATTTAACCCTTTAAGCATGCGCGATGTTTCAGAATTCAGATAGTATGGCAAGTGTAAACACATTAATCGGATATGGGTCACAATTGAAAGAACGTGTAAACGGACTGTCAACAAAATCGGATATAGGCAACAAATCAGAATTGGGCATCAAGACCTGCAGTGTAAACGAGGCCTAAAGGCACATATATTTGTAGTGTAAACGCTAATATGTCCTAATGCTAATTGGACATCATCGAATGACTGCCTACTCACCTAATATTCAATCAATGAACAAAAACAAAGGATTAAAAATTGCACATTGACTTGTATGTCTGATGCCAACATTCAGTAACTTTCCATTCAATGAAATACAATCACAAGTGGTTACAGGAAATGCATTTGAGAGGAATTTAAAAACAGCACCTAAGCATATATTCACGTAGAAGTACTTGCTAAAGTAATTCTCCACCTGCTAATTAAGTGTATGGAAAGATTTTTTAATAAAGGTTTCTTAAATGTGACCCTGAATCACAAAACCAGTCACAAGTCGCACGGGTATATTTGTGGCAATGACCAACAATACATTGTATGGGTCAAACTTATCGAATATCCAAAAATCATTAGGATATTAAGTAAAGATCATGTTCCGTGAAGATATTTTGTAAATTTCCTACCATAAATATATAAAACATTTATTTTTGTTAGTGAATGCAGCATAATCGCGAACATAAATGGACAACTTTAAAGGCGATTTTCTCAATGTTTTGATTTTTTTGCACCCTCAGATTCCAGATTTTCAAATAGTTGTATCTCGACCAAACATTGTCCTGTCCTAACAAACCATACATCAACGGAAAGCTTATTTATTCAGCTTTCAGATGATGTATACATCTCAATTAAAAAAAAATGACCCAAGTGACTGGTTTTGTGGTCCAGGATCACAAATGTGTTGACTTGTGTGCAGGTTAAGGTTGCATGTGAATACAGTTTGTTACATGTGTTTGGTGTTGTAACAGCTAGGATAAAGTTGTTCTACTTTCTTCTCATTACTTTACCATGAATGTACAGGCCAAGTTGCTAATAACAAACTAAGCATTGTTGATGTAGTTGTCATGTGTGAAAGGTGAAGTGTGTAGATTTTTCGATTTTAAAATACTTAGCTTAATATGGAGAGACAATATGGAAACCATTTACAGTTTGATTTCCAATTAAAAGTTTAAGCAGTGCTCCTCTGTGGCACTTTCAAAATATTCAGTCTTTAAATATCCTGTCAGTTTGGCTGACCAGTGGCAGACTTGTTCTGGTATGAAAACCTGATTGAAAACTTTTTTTGCTTTTCCATTTGGTGCCTCTTATGGAACAGAGGTAACAGACTTCACCTTAAGTGTATTCATATGTCTAAAATTAAGAAATTATGGCAGTTTTTAATTTTTTTGTATGGGATTCTGGGTTGTGGAATACTGTTCTGTCCTGTAGAATACAGTTTTGAGTTCTGTAGCACAAACTTCCTTGGTGGAAGTTTTAATGAACATGTTACTTTAGGTGTAGATGGACTGATACAGAGATTAATCTATCTAGATCTAGAAGGGTACGGAGGTGTAGATATCATGTTCAGTGACCATTATTAGAAATATAGATTGGGGAGCTGTGGAAGACAAAGAAAAAAAAACTATAATAACTGTATATATGTTCATATTTTAAGTAAATCCTTAAAATGCTAATCATTTGATCAAAAATGATAGTCAAGACTTTTACATTCTTATAAAGAAATATTTTGAAAATATAACTGTTTTCAAAATTGACAATAAGAATATTTGAATGAGTTCTGAAGAATCATGTGACACTGAAGACAAGTAATGACTGTTGAAAATTTAGCTTTGCCATCACAGGAATAAATTACATAATATATTCAAATAAATAAAAAACAGTTATTTTAAATTGTAATAACACTTCATATTATTACTGTTTTTACTGTATTTTTGATAAATTAAATATAGGAGAAACCTGATCACATTTATTTATAATGCTAAGGTTATGTTTTTTTCCCCCCGTCCGTGATAGGTCTTTATAGACTCTTTGTTGTTGTATTCAATGTGTGAGGTATGATCAGAGTTTGCTGTAAGACTGATTTGCATCCTCTGCCCACACACAGTTCCTTCATTAATTTATATTGAGCCAACATGTGTAATGACCAGTATAGGAGAACCATGTGTCTTTACACAAGCGTCTGCAGACACATTCAAACTAAGATACACTCTTTTTTTATTTATAATTGACTTGCTCCCAATAAGCCTATACGAACAGATACATAACCCACAAACACACATATGTAGAACCAGCTGATTGGACCTTTTGCTGCTAACAAATGATAAACTCACAGTAAGCAGCTGGATGTTGCTGTCAGTGTTTTGCACCTGGGAATCACCCTGAACTAATTATATCTTAAGCGGCAGTGGAAAATGCAAATTAGAATTTTACTTACACCCCTGAAATCGGAGAGCCAATTTAATCTAATACCGCCTTTAATTTAGCACGCTAATGCAAGACCCCGGAGGATTACCCTGTGTCACTGCTCTGCTGTTTCTCTCTCTCTCTCTCTCTCTCTCTCTCTCTCTCTCTCTCTCTCTCTCTCTCTCTCTCTCTCTCTCTCTCTCTCTCTCTCTCTCTCTCTCTCTCTCTCTCTCTCTCTCTGCCACCAGAATGGATTAGTCTAGTAGAGTCATCTTATCTTTTCTAACATTTCCTGAGCTTGCTTTGGGTCCAGTAATGCTCCAGGTTAGTCAGACAGTTTGAGTTGACAGTTTTGTGTTGGAATTTTTTAAAGATGTTGATCAAGAGGCTGTGTGCTTACATAAACCAGGATCTATGTTGGAAATTGATTGGTTTTACTTTTATTTACAGTAATATGTCACATGTAATGTCTGTTTAGGACATGAAGCAACTGATAATTTTCTGTCATCGTGAAAACATGAACACTTCTGTATAGTGTGTAATGTAAGCAAAAATTGCTGTTTTTTATAGTAATGCGTGAGGAGAGATTTAGTAATACAACAGGGCTTTTCATCTTAGTGATTATGAGAGGTACCACAGCTTAAATGCTGCATAAATTATATATTTTTTTTTGCTTGAGGAAATTAAAGAATTTTGTTTGTTCTATGAATTGGACCATTTTTGTATCATTTATTCACAAACATGTCATTAAAAACCAAACATATAGTATGCACAGTAAATGACACGCTCAAAATATCACAAAAAACAGAAACAGACTGTAAAATTTGAAAATTTGATGGTTCACCCAAAAATCGGGGTCGCGATAATCGTTATAAATCTGAATGATTCTTTCTTCTGTGGAAAATAATAGAAGATATTTTGAGAAAGGCCTCAGTGTTTTTTCAATGATCACCAAACCAATATTCTTGTGTTCAGCAGAAGTATGAATAAGAATGCATACAGGTTTGAAATGACATGAAGATGAGTAAATTATGACACTGAAATATGTACTATATTCAAACCAATGTGATTGATCAAGAGTACCAATGGCGTTTAGCATCACTGACAATACTTCTGGTATGGTACTTTTGAAGCAGTAGATTTGGAAGATAGCGCAAAATGAAGTAAAAATTTTACTTCATTTTGCGCTATCTTCCAAATCTACATGTAATGTAAAGCTGGAAATGTTCCCCTCCACCACAATTTTCAAATCTTACAAATACAAATTGTAATTTGTGGAGACGTTTGCAGTGGTGGATACAAATCAAGTAGGTCCTACATGAAAAGGGTAAAAGTACAGATACCCCAATAAAATATTACACCAGTAAAAGTATTAAGTACTCCTATTCAGTTTTACTTGGGTGAAAAAATAAAAAGTACTGACTGATGAAAGTTGATTTGTTTTGAAATTTTATATAATCCTACTACACAAAATGTGGGGGTATACTACAAGACACATAGATAGAGCTTAAATTGGCTACAGCTCAGTCTGACATCATCATGATGGAGTTGCCAACACTAAGGAAGATTATTCAGACACTTGTTTACACATTAAATAAAACATTTAATTTTATTATGTGTCATTCACTGATACTACCCTACTGATAATTACCTATAATTCAAGTGTGCAAACAAGTGAAAATAATAAAATATACCATATAGTAGAAATGAGGAAAAACTAAATTTGTGTAAATGTGTTTTGACAAATATAAACGTACAATATAAAAACATCAAAATGTATTCATATTGTAAGAAGAACGCTATAAAAACATACTAGTTTAACATCATTTAAAATTGCTACGGTGGCGGGGAAGATGCATGGGCATTACAGTTTTTCTCAGTCGCTATGGTACATTTCTCAAATCATCCTCGACATTTGCAAAACAGTAAGTGCATTTCTCAAAACAATTCGTACAAATAGCAAAACACCATGGATTACCTGCAAAAGCCAGTCTCTTGCTCAAAATCCTTAGTTCATCTCTCAAAAGTAAATATCTGTGTCAATGAACATGTCAGTGCCATCAGAATGACAAGTCCTTGTGTCATTGTGTACGGATAAGACTTTCAAAATAACAAAAATTGCTCAGTCATGTTGTCAATAAAACACTGCACTCTGTATTACCTGATGTAAACTATGGCAACAGTTTGGATGACAGTTACTGTATTGAAATGTACAAAGCTGCACTTCTTCTGTATGCCATATATCCATTTCAAAAATACAAATTTACACACTACTGTACGTGAGTTATTGATTGAAAGAGACGGGATAGGATTCACACTTACACTTTTACTAGTGGTCTAACAAAAAAAAAAGGAAGAAAAAAATGGTTTCTCATTGGTTGATCTACATTCTCTTCATTAGTGAAAGTATACGATGAACTAATTACTAGATGTTTTGAGGGGTAAGACTATTGCACAGAGAACTATTTAATACATTTTGAGCAACATGGCATTAGCAACTGATAATGTAGGAAACCGCAGACAATTGTACATAATCAATTGCAAGAATGTACCAAAGCAATCACAGCTTGTTCAAAAGAATGAGAAACTGCTTTTATGATGTCCACAAGTGACTAGATGATGTGGAGGTTGAACAAGTAGTTTTGAGAATTTCATTTCTTATCTGAGAAATGCACCAAAGCGACTGAGAAAAACTGTAATTTGGATTTTTTGGATGGGCATAAAATTCGGCATTAGTAACTTGCTTTTTTACGCCATCACTCAAGCCCAATGTTCAGTGCGATTTGTGAACCGATTTAACAGATTAACTGAAAAGAATCAGGTCATTCAAGAATCGGACACCATTATCAAGTCGCAGAGCGGGTGGTGATTTCTTCAGTTTCAAATAACTAGGAACGAAATGTTATTATTAAATTTAGTGGAGTAAAAAGTATGATATTATGCACTGGAATGAAGTGAAGTAAAAGTTTATATATATATATAAAAAAAAAATACTTTGGTACTGTCCACCACTGGGTTTCTGTTTTTATTTTCGGCAAATATTTTCCACCAGTTCTGTCGCCCAAAATCCCAGCGCTCTACACAATGTGCTACAACATTGTTGCTGAATGTATTGTTTTTGCTTGTGCTACCAATTAAGACCAAAACGTAATCGGACATGCCTGGCCTGTGCCCTTACCATGACGCCTGGCATCTCCTCTGACCTGGCTTGATTTAACATCTCCAGATCACTGGCGAAAGCAACTCATTATCATTGGCCGTTTCTAGGATGGGGAGGGGTGGCGGATCATTGGAGGATGGTCAGGGTGAAAGTGTAGGTGCTGGGAACGTTAATGTGTGGCACTTTAAATTTTAAACAGGTGACTGTAAATAATTGATAGCTAGTTCTGGCTGAGAAGTTAAATGGTTCCCCCATCATTGCAGTGACCTGTTTGTGAGGAAAGTCAACGCATTTACATTAAGGGCATAGATAATATGCCAACATTTCATATATTTTGTTCCACATTTCAGTAACATTTACTGATTCAGTTATTGGTACACTTAAAAAACCCTAATGAAAGAAAAAATACTTTTGACAAATTTGAAAAATTGTGTCACATGAGATCAAGGCTCATATATACCCTTGTGGAAAAAAAAGTACACTTTAGAATACTTTTAAAAAGAGTACTTGAGACAGAAATTATATACTTTAAAAGTATATACTTAAATGCAAACTGAATGTTATGTTTTTGGACATATTAATCGCAATTAAATGAAAATGTATTATAGTTTAAATTTATCTTAAATGCAATTAGTATTTAAGAATGTTAGAAATTTAGAATGTTTTTTTGAACAATTAAAGTAGGACGTAAGTATAATCTTTATGTAATTTCATTATTACTTCTTTTGTCTTTGAAACATGTACTGTGTACTGCTGAAGTGTACTGCTGAATGTACTGATAAGCATTTATTGTAAACTAAAATTACATAAAATGCCAGTTTTAGACAGTCTCATTCTGAACTGAAATCTTTTGCATTACTTGATGCTGAATCCAACACTACTGTTGCTCAATAACCATTTTATCATTTTAATCACACTATATCTCAGCACACTACAGCATGGAAGACTGTGATATGGTCAAATTACTTGAGTCTCCTCTGAATTTCCGTATTACATATTTGGGTATGAACAATGCACTTAAAAATAGGATGTGCAGGATTTACTTTGAAACAGTTTTCACTCAGAAAATACTAGTAACTTTCACAAATAATTACAAAGAAATGGCAAGTAAGCAAGTAAGAAATTTTTAAGTAGAAAGACTGAAATAGTATTTTCTTTTTAAACGTGCAAAAAAATTTACAGTATGGGGACAAATTAAAAGAATATTGCTTTGGCGTATTTCCGATTGAAACGAAGTCTGGGCGAGGCATATTGAAGAGCTCGTCCCTTTTTTTAAATAGCCAGTCGCATTTCGTTTGCATTACAGACCAGCAAATCTGCATTTGACAGCTTGTAACAGCCACAATTGTATTAAAAATTAAGTTGTATTTAATATGAAACTGATATTACAGCAAAATGGTGATAATCTTTAGTAATAGTTATGATGTGCAGTTTGAAAATCTTAAAATTCAGGCTGGTGGGTGGCACCAGTGTTGTTTAATCTGCTCATTAGCGCTGTTTGTAATGGCTGTCTAACCATTTCTCCTTATATTCACCTCCATAACTTAATAAAATACAGCACTCTATGTAGAATTCAAATGGGTCAGATAAGTTTTGTGGTCTGCACCAACTCTTGCATATGACCTGTTTTGAGTTATCATGTCTCTGGACTGGAACACACTGTGTGTGCACATTCACTAATAGTACATATACGTAGTAAATGTGACAGATTTCATAAGCAGCTTTAGTGTCTTGTGTAATGCAGGGGGCTGGAGGCTTCAGATTCTAGAGACCATTTGATTGGACAAAAAATCCGATGACAAGTTGAAGTGCAGAATGATGTCATTAAAATTGTCGATCTGTATTGCTGGCTGAGGGAAACTGTAAATTTTTAGTTCATATATCTTGTAAATGATAGTGTTGTCATTGTTTTGGAGCAAACCAGTTTATGGTTAATCTTAAGGCTAACATACTAATAATAAAAGCATCAAAACATAAATTTCATGGTGTCTTTAACTGATTTTTTGGTTGTCTTTTATTTGTCCTAGTGGTCTATACTGAAATATATTGGTGTATATTTTTTTTTTTCCTTTTTGTCAAATGAGTGGCAAAAAGTGTAATTCTACTTGTGTTGTTGTTGTGTCATGTCTTATCTTTATTTCTGAGTGTCTGTTAAATACAGTATAAGGTTCTGATTGCATGTGCTGATTCTGTAAAACTTGAATGGGACAGTGATGGGACTATACAAAGGATGTTTGGGTCTTTAATGTTTATGTATTGTGTTTTTGTTGTTGTTGCTTAGACTACATACTGTATGTAAAGAATCCCCTATTTGTATTCTTAGTCTTCTTGATTCTGTAAGAGGTAAAATAAATAAATGTCAATTTTTTGTGGCTTTTTAGCGCATCATTGTCTATGTTTTTTCCTGGTCTCTGAAAACATACATAAATTAAAATGACATTCTTGGATTCAATCCCAACAAACTTTTGAATGATGTTAGTGGTTCATGCTGGACTTTAACTGGCTGGCTCAAGAAATGTATCTTCTTCTGTGTATGGTTGCTCTGTTTAACAGAAACATTTCGTGGTGTGATGTCTGTGGCTGTTATGTCGTGTATTCATGTTCAGCACTTGAGGTCATGCCATTTTTCCCTGGGGAAAAAAGTAGTGCAACATATTACTATAATACTTATTGTAGATTATTTTTAGGGCTGGAAAAGTTAACACATTAATGCATTGCAAATATGTACCTCTTTAGAATGTAATATAAATATGAAGAGTTCAGATGCAAAAGCCTCTAAGTGCCATCTGAAATGTTCTTATAGAATGATCATTTTTATCAAGCTCGTATATTTAAGTTCAGTAATTTCACTTAAATGACAATTAATAGGTAATCTTCATTGCCATTTAAGTGAAATTATTGAATTTAAATATATGAGCTTGATAAAAATTATCATTCTAGAAGAAAATTTCAGATGGCACTTAGAGGCTTTCCTATATATATATAGGATAGGATAGATTTTATTGTCCCGAAGGAAATTTGTCTTGAGCCCTATTCGGATGGGATTAACTTTACAAGGGTAGATGGAGTAATGTAATTTTACCACAGGACGTCTGTAATATTAATGGCCAATTCACAGGGGATAATATATCTCAGTAAAACTAGCAGAAGTGGGAGGGCTAACTCGATTTGCGCATCGCCGTCACCCTCCTGTCGTCATGTGCGTATTACGTTGCTTCCTGATATCACGTGCACAAACACATATAACCTATATTTATATATATAAAACAGTTAAGTTCCGGTCGAACAATGTATTAATTAACTTCAGATTGGATTGTAATAGGCACTTACCTAACGCTAAAAGATGTTTCGTGCCTCTAACAAGTGCTTTCGATCTTCTTTCTAATCTGAATGGTATGTGGAAAACACTTGAGTTTTGCCACAGACTTGTCCCAGTGTCTAGAACGCAACTGACGGCGTCTGTACGCAGGGGTTCTAGAGAGGTTCCATACTGGCCGGCCCGAGTTTGGTTTTCAGACATAACAGTGCTTCTAGCAGGCCCTCCATGGCAGATTCCAATCAGGAGAGACCTTCTATCTCAGGCCGAGGGCTAAATACATCACCCTCGGCCGGAGCTGTGGAAGCTATGGGTCTGGCCCCTGAGGGGGACCAACTTGTAAGTGCTGGTCTCTCAACTGAGGTTGTTGAGACCAGCTTAAACTCTAGAGCTCCATCCACATGGAAACGTTACGCTTTAAAGTGGAATGTGTTCACTTTATGGTGCAGAGAACATCAGCTAGACCCAGTTAACTGCCCAGTGGCTTCAGTGCTGGAGTTCCTCCAAGGTCGTTTCTCTGATGGGCTCTCCCCATTCACACTTAAGGTCACATGTGACGTCATGAGCAACACCAATCCAGATTGGACTAGTTCCATACGTGCTTCAGACGCTATCACATTGGAGGCGTTCCCCAAAGTGTCGTCTTCACTGCAGCGTCTCGTTCCCTTCTCAGGGACCAAGGGTTACAGTAACCCAAGACCTTTTTTTTTGAATAGGTGTTTTTCACATATTTTGATTTTTTTCATACACACACACATACAAATGCATGCATACATAGGCACGCACACATACACATGCACACACCACATGCTAAGATACGTGAAAGAGTAACGGCCAATCGCCTCCCAAGTTTCATTAAAAATCATCCCAATCCCCTCTTCTGCTGTATACCACTTTTCACCATGCATTTGTTCGTTTCTTTTATTATGTTATGCAATCCAAAACACTCTAACCTGCCTCGCTTCGTATCTCTCTGTTCAAATCCTTCCTTCCCGCTCTACCAGAAAGCTGCTGTCATTTGCTGACGGAAAGCAGGAAATTATCGTAATAAGCCATATATTGCCGAAAAGCGCATGTTGTCTACTGTCAGGGGCCATTTGAATGGTTTTGATAGAGCAAATGGTTGAAGAGTTACGGTTGATTGATTGATTCACTTCCGTTGCGAAGATCATTTGTTATTAACTTTGTGGCCACTAACACAACACCGTTTTAACAGAAAACCCTCAATGCGCTCCGGCCGCCCATCCGCACAAAACAGTGCCTGGTGGCTTGAGAACTTGGAATAAGTTCCAAGGTGCAAACAATTATCAGTTATCTCTGCGCAAACCTACGCAACCTCAGCGCAAACCTCTGCACAAACACCGATGTCACGCACATGCGCATCGCGTGTTCAGTCCATAGGTAAGCACATTTGAATACAGTGAGGAAAATACGTATTTGAACACCCTGCTATTTTGCAAGTTCTCCCACTTGGAAATCATGGAGGGGTCTGAAATTGTCATCGTAGGTGCATGTCCACTGTGAGAGACATAATCTAAAAAAAAAAAATCCAGAAATCACAATATATGATTTTTTTAACTATTTATTTGTATGATACAGCTGCAAAGTATTTGAACACCTGTCTATCAGCTAGAATTCTGACCCTCAAAGACCTGTTAGTCTGCCTTTAAAATGTCCACCTCCACTCCATTTATTATCCTAAATCAGATGCACCTGTTTGAGGTCGTTAGCTGCATAAAGACACCTGTCCACCCCATACAATCAGTAAGAATCCAACTACTAACATGGCCAAGACCAAAGAGCTGTCCAAAGACACTAGAGACAAAATTGTACACCTCCACAAGGCTGGAAAGGGCTACGGGGAAATTGCCAAGCAGCTTGGTGAAAAAAGGTCCACTGTTGGAGCAATCATTAGAAAATGGAAGAAGCTAAACATGACTGTCAATCTCCCTCGGACTGGGGCTCCATGCAAGATCTCACCTCGTGGGGTCTCAATGATCCTAAGAAAGGTGAGAAATCAGCCCAGAACTACACTGGAGGAGCTGGTCAATGACCTGAAAAGAGCTGGGACCACCGTTTCCAAGGTTACTGTTGGTAATACACTAAGACGTCATGGTTTGAAATCATGCATGGCACGGAAGGTTCCCCTGCTTAAACCAGCACATGTCAAGGCCCGTCTTAAGTTTGCCAATGACCATTTGGATGATCCAGAGGAGTCATGAGAGAAAGTCATGTGGTCAGATGAGACCAAAATAGAACTTTTTGGTCATAATTCCACTAAACGTGTTTGGAGGAAGAAGAATGATGAGTACCATCCCAAGAACACCATCCCTACTGTGAAGCATGGGGGTGGTAGCATCATGCTTTGGGGGTGTTTTTCTGCACATGGGACAGGGCGACTGCACTGTATTAAGGAGAGGATGACCGGGGCCATGTATTGCGAGATTTTGGGGAAAAACCTCCTTCCCTCAGTTAGAGCATTGAAGATGGGTCGAGGCTGGGTCTTCCAACATGACAATGACCCGAAGCACACAGCCAGGATAACCTAGGAGTGGCTCTGTAAGAAGCATATCAAGGTTCTGGCGTGGCCTAGCCAGTCTCCAGACCTTAACCCAATAGAGAATCTTTGGAGGGAGCTCAAACTCCGTGTTTCTCAGCGACAGCCCAGAAACCTGACTGATCTAGAGAAGATCTGTGTGGAGGAGTGGGCCAAAATCCATCCTGCAGTGTGTGCAAACCTGGTGAAAAACTACAGGAAACGTTTGACCTCTGTAATTGCAAACAAAGGCTACTGTACCAAATATTAACATTGATTTTCTCAGGTGTTCAAATACTTATTTGCAGCTGTATCATACAAATAAATAGTTAAAAAATCATACATTGTGATTTCTGGATTTTTTTTTTTAGATTATGTCTCTCACAGTGGACATGCACCTACGATGACAATTTCAGACCCCTCCATGATTTCTAAGTGGGCGAACTTGCAAAATAGCAGGGTGTTCAAATACTTATTTTCCTCACTGTATATATGTGCGCAGGCATGTAGTCCTTCTTTACAAATCAACCCTCAACAAACTACTTGTCTGGCCTTAAAAAAGTATAATACAGAATTATTTATCATGTCCGCGTAGCCACGTGGTGACTCTGTACAGATAAAATGACAGTGTTTTATCTGTACAGAGGTAAAGGGAAGGGAAGGAGGCCTTCACAGGGGAGAGCCTAGTTAACACTTCAGGACTGTGTTGTCGTCGTGTCCAGGTCACTGGTCCTTCATCAGATCTGGATACAGCCTGGATCCGGCAGACTGCGGTAAACCTCGGTATAAACAGAGAGACTAATATTAGCGTAGACGACATCCTTCTTATAATGTGACAAGTACATCAGGATTTATGTGAAGTGTTCCCGGTTCCCGGTTCCTAACATTGAATTATATAATGTCTATAATGTGAATTATAGAATAAATTATTGAATTATAGAAAGTCTATAATGTGTTATGTGTATACTAGGCCAAAGATATGTGTTTTTAGTCTAGATTTGAACTGACAGAGTGTGTCTGCTTCCCGGACAATGTTAGGAAGACTGTTCTAAAGTTTTGGTGCTAAATAGGAAAAGGATCTACCGCCAGCAGTTGATTTTGATATTCTACAGTAGGTATTATCAACTGGACGGAATTTTGAGATCACAATAGACGTGAATGACTATAATGTGTTAGGAGCTCGCTCAAGTACTGAGGAGCTAAACCATTTAGTGCTTTGTAAGTAATCAGCAATATTTTAAAATGTATATGATGTTTAATAGGGAGCCAATGCAGTGTTGACAGAACTGGGCTAATATGGTCATACTTCCTGGTTCTGGTAAGAACTCTAGCTGCTGCATTTTGGACCAGCTGTAGTTTATTTATTAAGCGTGTAGGGCAACCACCCATAATAGCATTACAATAATCTAGCCTTGAAGTCATGAACGCATTAACTAATTGTTCCGCATTTGTCATTGAGACCATATGACTTAATTTAGATATATTTTTAAGATGGAATAATGCGGTTTTACAGATACTAGACACGTGACTTTCAAATGAAAGATTGGTATCAAAGAGCACACCCAGGTTCCTAACCGACGACGAAGACTTGACAGAACAGCCATCAAGTGTTAGACAGTATTCTAGGTTATTACGTGAGGAAGTTTTTCAGAATTAAGTAGTAGGAAATTACTAGTCATCAAGTTTTTTTATATCAGCTATGCATTCCGTTAATTTTGTGAATTGGTAAGTTTCGTCAGGGCGTGAAGAAATATAGAGCTGAGTATCATCAGCATAACAGTGAAAACTAATGCCAGGCTTCCTAATGATATCTCCTAAGGGTAGCATGTGGACAGCAACGGTCCTAGTACTGAGCCTTGTGGTATGCCATATTGAACTTTTGATCGATAAGACATCTCTTCATTTACTGCTACAAACTGATAACAGTCAGATAACTATGATTTAAACCATGCTAATGCGATTCCACTAATGCCATTTTCGAGTCTATTTAAAAGAATGTTGTGGTCGATAGTATCAAATGTAGCACTAAAATCGAGTAACACTAATAGAGAGATACAACCACGATTGGATGATAAGAGCAAATCATTTGTGACTCTAATAACTACTTCAGTGATAATGAGCCACCACCAAAACAAGATGATTGTGGACATTCATGTAGCAAATCTTGAACAATGGTCAGGCATGGGCACAATATGAAACTGTCATGACTGTATTAAAATTAACTTTGCTAATTGTCTTGATCACTATAGTTATCTGGCCACACATCCATGTGGGAAAAATCATGAAAATTCTTTACAGAAATCTTTTTTTTTACAAACTTGTTAACTTGAGATGGGCGATTTGTTATTTATTGTTATTATTGATATTTTGTTGCATAATCTTGCAAGTGGATTGCTAAAAGGGTAGCCCTTAACAAGTGTCACACTTCTCACTGCTAAGCAGAAAATATATATGGGTTTTGACTTGGCGTGTGCCAAATTTGGTGTTATTAACAGGGATTTTAAGGTATGGTTGCTAGGTGATTTTGTTTTGGAACCTTCAGAAAACTAGATTTTTCTCAAAATTGACTTTGCTGACTCTATCGACTTCAAACAGGTGTAGCTCATTAATTTTTTGTCAGATTCCAACAAATCATACATCATTTTGAAGTAAAAAAAAAAAAGGAAAAAAAACAACAACAGCGTTGACATATTCTCAAATCTGAAAACTAATATTGCAAAATTGCAACAGTAATAAAGTGCTTCACTAAAGAATAAACAAAAATCGGCACACTGCCACTGCTGCTCCCAAGTGCTTTATCTGATAGTGCACCTGCCTAAAGTTTTTGGATGTGTGCATATTACTACTTCGAACAGTAATTTAATGGACACCATTATTTACAACTTTGATCTAAACTTATTTGGTATGACTGGAAGAGGGATGTCCAAAAATGACCAACATGTACAGTATAATACAGTGTCTACGCTTCCCTTGCGTAACAAAAATATATGAGAATATACTGCAAAATAAAATGCAATATATTACATAATACATTTCCATAAATAGGAAACTACTGCTTATTTTTCAATATACTGCAATATATGCATTGACCATGTATGGCTATATATTGATATATATAAAATATTTAGAAATGAAGACAAAAAATAGCATTACATGTAATATTCATAAAGTTGTATCCTTTGTTGTGTACATATATGTTCCCATATAAATGTGAATGTATTGTACACACATACTGTATATACACATTCACGGAATGAGTTACAATCAGTGGTTACAACAGATTTCTAGTTCCCAGCATGCTTTGCTTTTGACTGTTAAAGGAGAGTAAATGTCAAAAGGAAGTGTTATTTCATGCGTTTTGCTCAATATTAATATAGGGGGATATCTGTTAGTGTTTTTAAGTTGTATTATTTTGGAATTTAAAAGGCTTTCTGGTATGTCTGAGTTTTTTGGGTTACTATTGTGCTGAAGAGTAGAGCCTGTGGTTAGGTTGACCATTTGTCGAATGCCATTAAGACTATAATAAAAAAAAAAAAGTAATGGATATGCCCTCTTTAGCACAGTGATAGTTTCTTTGCTAAATTCTACTATTGTTAACTAGCTATATATCTATCTAGTTATGAAGTGTACTGAATATGAAATTATATACACTTAGATATATAAGTAAATATATTGTCACATATTTTTCAATATATGAAAGCGGCAATTCCTTATGTATTATTCAATATATTGTAACATACACTCACCTAAAGGATTATTAGGAACACCATACTAATACTGTGTTTGACCCCCTTTCGCCTTCAGAACTGCCTTAATTCTATGTGACATTGATTCAACAAGGTGCTGAAAGCATTCTTTAGAAATGTTGGCCCATATTGATAGGATAGCATCTTGCAGTTGATGGAGATTTGTGGGATGCACATCCAGGGCACGAAGCTTCCGTTCCACCACATCCCAAAGATGCTCTATTGGGTTGAGATCTGGTGACTGTGGGGGCCATT
The DNA here is from genome assembly GCF_963993115.1 of Abramis brama. Lineage (NCBI taxonomy): Eukaryota > Metazoa > Chordata > Actinopteri > Cypriniformes > Leuciscidae > Abramis > Abramis brama. The sequence goes on from NC_139964.1 coordinate 48,991,766, forward strand.
TTAGTACAGTGAACTCATTGTCATGTTCAAGAAACCAATTTGAAATGATTCGAGCTTTGTGACATGGTGCATTATCCTGCTGGAAGTAGCCATCAGAGGATGGGTACATGGTGGTCATAAAGGGATGGACATGGTCAGAAACAATGCTCAGGTAGGCCGTGGCATTTAAACGATGCCCAATTGGCACTAAGGGGCCTAAAGTGTGCCAAGAAAACATCCCCCACACCATTACACCACCACCACCAGCCTGCACAGTGGTAACAAGGCATGATGGATCCATGTTCTCATTCTGTTTACGCCAAATACTGACTCTACCATCTGAATGTCTCAACAGAAATCGAGACTCATCAGACCAGGCAACATTTTTCCAGTCTTCAACTGTCCAATTTTGGTGAGCTTGTGCAAATTGTAGCCTCTTTTTCCTATTTGTAGTGGAGATGAGTGGTACCCGGTGGGGTCTTCTGCTGTTGTAGCCCATCCGCCTCAAGGTTGTGCGTGTTGTGGCTTCACAAATGCTTTGCTGCATACCTCGGTTGTAACGAGTGGTTATTTCAGTCAAAGTTGCTCTTCTATCAGCTTGAATCAGTCGGTCCATTCTCCTCTGACCTCTAGCATCAACAAGGCATTTTCGCCCACAGGACTGCCGCATACTGGATGTTTTTCCCTTTTCACACCATTCTTTGTAAACCCTAGAAATGGTTGTGCGTGAAAATCCCAGTAACTGAGCAGATTGTGAAATACTCAGACCGGCCCGTCTGGCACCAACAACCATGCCACGCTCAAAATTGCTTAAATCACCTTTCTTTCCCATTCTGACATTCAGTTTGGAGTTCAGGAGATTGTCTTGACCAGGATCACACCCCTAAATGCATTGAAGCAACTGCCATGTGATTGGTTGATTAGATAATTGCATTAATGAGAAATTGAACAGGTGTTCCTAATAATCCTTTAGGTGAGTGTATTTACACAATATATTATTCCGTATATTTTCTAGTATACAGTTAAATCATTTAATATATTGATTATTCATATACATGGTGGTCAGAATTAATGGCACCCCTGGTAAATATAATCAAAAATGGCTGTAAAAAAATAAATCTGCATTGTTTATCCTTTTGATCTTTCATTCAAAAAATTACTGGCTACAATCATTGGCTCCCTGTTATTAAATACTTTTTGCAACCTCCTTTTGCCAAGATAACAGATCTGAGTTTTCTTCTATAATGCCTGATGAGTTTGGAGAATAACTGACAAGAGATCAGAGACCATTCCTCCATACAGAATCTCTCCAGGTCCTTCAGATTCACAAGTTCATGTTGGTGCTTCTTCTGTTCAGTTCACCCCACTCATTTTCTATAGGTTTCAGTTTAGGGGACTGGGTCGGTCATGGCAGAAGCTTCATTTTTGTGCTCAGTTACCCATTTTTGTGTTGATTTTGATGTTTGTTTTGGACCGTTGTCCTGATGGAAGATCCAACCATGACCCATTATAAGATTTCTAGCAGAGGCAGTCAGGTTTTGATTTTTGATCTGTTGGTATTTGCTAGAATCCATAATACCATGTATCTGAACAAGAAGTCCAAGACCTCCAGCAAAAAAATAGGCCCACAACATATAAGATCCAGCAGTATATTTAACCGTAGGCATGGGGTAATTTTTATCCCTGTTTGCACCAAACACATCTGGTGGGTTTGCTGCCAAAAAGCCCTTTTTTGTTTCATCTGACCACAGAATCCGGTCCCTTTTGAAGATCCAGTCGTGTCTGACAACTGAATATGCTGGAGTTTATTTTTGGAGGAGCGAGGAGGATTTTTCTTGAAACCCTCCCAAACAACATGTGGTTGTGTAGGGGTTGTTTGATAATGTTTTTTAGGCTTTCTGACCCCCAAGACTCAAGTAATCTCTGAAATTCTCCATCTGTGATCCTTGGAGAGTCTTTGGCCACTCAAACTTTCCTCCTCACCGTGCATTAAGACAATATAGACCAGGGGTGGGCAAACTTTTTGGCTCAAGGGCCACACTGGGTTTTAAAATTTGACAGAGGGCCGGTGTTGTGCCGAATTTCGACCCCCTGCCAAATTATTACCCCCCTAGTATTGGTAGGTTTAAGATTAGTTGTGGCGGAGGGGTAGGATTAGGGGTGGGGTTAGGATTAGGCAATCAGGTACTGACTTCAACGAGGGGGGTAATAATTTGGCAGGGGGTCGAAATTCGGCACAACACCGGCCCAGTAGCAGATTATGAAACACGATCTTATGAAAGTGCGTATCTATACCACAAATTTTATTTCTCGTGCCATTTATACGCCAAAAATGTTTTTTTTTTTGCGTGCATGCTACGCACTGTAAACCCCTTGGTTAGGATTAGGGGTGCGGAGTGCGTGCCTATTACACGCCATAAAGTGCGTATCATATGCACGCGAAAACTGCGTATCATAAGCACTACAAATACAATTCGTGGTTATTCGCACTTTCATGAGATCGGGCTGAGCACACATTCACGTTGTGTCAACATCTGCGCGAAATTCAACAACTGAGAGACGATCGACATTCTGACAATACATTTTTTTATGCTAGATATCCCCCATTTAGCATGTTATGTTTTGAGGTTAATTTTTAATTAGTCAGATGTTAGATAATTATAGCCTATACTTTTTAAATATTGTTTATCCTTATTATTATTTAATGGGCCTAACAGTAAATTAGAAACAAAACACCTGCAAGTGTACACTTAGAAGAGTAAAAATGACAGAAGGTTACGTTAATTCAACTTTATTAAAACTGCATATGGCAATCAATTTGCACTTCCAAAAGTCATACATTTGTGGAAAAAAACGAAATATATATATAATATATAATATACAAATTTATTTTAAGAATAATAAAATAAAACATAAAAAGCAAAGGCAGATCAGAACATTTAATGAACAAAACCGGGTTCTGTACATGGCAGGGGAGCGTAGTCGAAAGCCGGGCGATAAAGGTCGGTAAACGGAATCAGTCAGGATACATCCACAAATTCAGAGGAGCAAAGAAATAGCAGACAAATCAAAGGAAAAACTAAACAGGTGTGCAAGCGGTTACCAAACTTTTTTTCTTTTTCTGTGAGTTTCCAAAAAAGGAAAAAACATTAACGTGCAACAATGCGCTTAAGTCGCTGTCTGTTTGGTTTCCATGGTGACGCGTCATTGCTTGTTATGTGACACACCGCAGCCACAACAGCGCTGAATGAATGATGATCTGCTTTCATGTCATTTTTCCTTTTTTACATTTGTTAGCTATGGCATGAAATATCTGATATTCCGATTGTCAAATATATGCAACGCAATATATAACGCAAAGTATTGCAAGAAAAATGCAAAATGAATGCGATCTTAAGAATTTTTTTTAAATAGGCTTCTCGACGGGCCGGATTAAACAGCCTAACTGTGTCACATAACTAGTATGTGGCCCGCGGGCCGTAGTTTGCCCACCCCTGATATAGACACACATCCTCTTCCTGGCAGATTCGTAACATCTTTAGTTGATTGGAACTTCTTAATTATTGCCCTGATGGTCAAAATGGGGATTTTCAATTCTTTAGCTATTTTCTTACAGCCACTTTCTATTTTGTGATGCTCAACAATCTTTTGATGCACATCAGAACTATATTCTTTGGTTTTACTCATTGTGATGGATGATTAAAATTTGGCCTTTGTGTATTCATCATATTTAAACTCACAATGGTCGGGCCATAGCTAGACAAATTCATGTTCCTAGTCACCCTGGTGTGCTAAATAAAGGTAAATATTAATGGGAATATACTTCAGAGATATTTTACTCGTAAAAAATTCTAGGGGTGACAATAATTGTGGTTGACGTGTTTTGGAGAAAAACATTTATTTCATAATGTGATTTCCTTCCCACTTTCAATTCTTTTACTTCAATGAAAGGTTAGATTTTTGATAATTTTTTTAATGAAAGATCAAAAGGATGAACAATGTAGATTTTTTTTTTTACAGCCATTTTTGATCATATTTACCAGGGGTGCCATTAATTCTGACCACCACTGTATTAGGAAATATATTTTCTTACATTACATTATTCCTCCTAGATGAGTACGTTTGGTCAAAATGTATTTAAGGCCGTAATTTCACAAGTACAGTACAAAAGGTTTAGATCACTCAAATATGGAAATTCTTGAAAAATTAATTTTCACACCCTCATGTCGTTCCCAACATGTACTGTATAACTTTTTTATAAACTTTTTGATTATCTCAAAAAAGGATTTTCACATGTGTATGTTTAAACTTTTTTGGCTTTTACCCAAGGTCATTTTGTACAGTCTGACAAACACCAATCGTAAACAGACGAAAATCACAGTGTATACACCTGGTGTTACAGACAGTGTGCATTTCAAAATACATAGATATTTCTGCTAAATTAGATTATCTCTATCAACCAAATTTGTTTTTTTTTTCAGAATATATCTTATAATCAAAATTATGGTTAAGATAGAGAAGAACTTAAATACAGAATTGGCTTGACTTAGAGATAATTATTATACTAAGTACAAAATAGCACAGACCTATTCATCTGTCCTGAAGATGGCTAAAATAACATTGCAAACAGAGAAGACTGAGGGCTTCTCAGGCAGTTGGAGGTTCAGCTTAATTACCTTAAATATTAGTGATCCACAAGAAGCTGTCCATACATATGCTGGTGAATCTGTTAAGAGAGGAAGACCGGTCAACTCCTGTTTTGCATTTTGATTTAACATTTCAGAGAACAGGCAATCTGTTCAGATCGCTTAGCCCTCGTACTGATACACCCACATGACTCATTGCTATGCTGCACTCACTCACTCTCCTGTGCTGATGCCAGTGACTGACGTCCCGCTGCCATTCTTTAAAAGCCTGCGGGCCGCCACAGGGAGGGAAGCCACAAAATGTCCCCTGAGAGCCCTTAGAAAGCACCCTGCTGCCACTGTGTTCCTCTCACTCTTTCACCATCCTCTTTTGCACCTTCTCTACTTGTGTCACTTCTCCTTCTAAAAATCGTAATTTTCTTGATGTAGATCAACAGCTTACAGTGACGTCAACCCCATTTCCCAGTTTCTCGCTTGCCTATCCCTGTATTATCTCTGTTTATGGGGTTGTGGTCTGTAAGAAATGATAATATCTTAGAAATATCTTAGAAGTGCTCTTACAGAAAGCTTACTTACATGGAGGATGGCCTTCTTCAGGGAAGACTGTGTTTAGAGACACTGAATGCTGTGCAACTTAAAATTATAATAGAGATGTATTCATCAGAAAACTGAAATTTTGGTTGGAAGATATTGAAAATATGAATGGGTTTTTATAAAATGTGGTGCCACTTTGGAATGCAGTGTTTATTTATTTATTTATTTATTATATTAATTAAATTTTATTTTATCTTATATAGAGATGATGAGATGGACGGGAATGCTTAAGAGATGACACAAACCAGAATTGATATTGTGTCACTAGCATGATAGCAAGCACTTAACACTTGGCCAACACTTTTTTTTTTCTGGACGCATTTATTGTAAGAAACAATTTGATTGTGCCCCTTTAGGCACATGTGCAGTGTACATTCATTGGAGATCAACAAATAAATACATTAAAACTAAAACTAAATAGTTTTTGTTATTATGTATTTGCTTTGTGCTAATTGCATAGGTCATGTACCTACCCAGTCTGTGTAAAATTAAACTGGTAAACGCATTTAATTAATTCTCCAGTTTGATTGTAACAGTTCTCCTTGATTTCTATCTTTGTAGAGTATTGTGTGAGGGAAACATGGTCAATGACCTCCAGATGTACTTTATTTTTCTTACAAGGTCAAATATGTACTCAGAAGACAGCATGGATATTGAATTTCCTAACTGCTCTCTTCAACATTTCTTTCTCTGTCCTTGTCTGAAGACATGTTTTCTTGCAGTAAATAAGTAACTCCAATTTTCTTTCATTGCTCTGTGGTCTGATAACTGTGGTAAACTCCTAAAGCTATCAAAATCTATCAACCATTATGTATTATAAGTAAATAAGACATTGCTTCAAGTTCAAGTTAAAGGTGCTGTAAGAAATTTGCATTTGGAATTCAACACAGAATATTCCTACTACTTGACAGTTATCACTGACAGGTGTGCTGTCTCTGTGACAAGCCCAGGCTCTGTAAACAGAAGATGATAGATAGATAGATAGATAGATAGATAGATAGATAGATAGATAGATAGATAGATAGATAGATAGATAGACAGACAGACAGACAGACAGACAGACAGACAGACATACAGACAGAGTGTTGGGGTGCGTTTCCTGATTCAGCATAGTTCAACGAGTCTGTGTTTCCTGAAACCATAGTTTCAATTAATTCGCAAAACGCATCGCAAAGTTGTGTGGTTAGATAACACGTGGACTTAATAAATCCTTATCTTGAGCAAAATAAGCAAGCTGACATTCAGTACAATCTATCTATTTTATTTCGAATATATGCAAACGTTGTTCATGTCTTTTAGTTTGTCAAGAGATTTAATGTGCTCTAGTAGGCTATAAGAACGAGCCTATGATTGAATCTGGAAATAAAGCAAAATAACTGAGAAATATGCGAAAATTCAAATTAAAGTTATTACTCACGTGCGTAACATCAACCAACGTGGTTGAACGACAAATTTGTGACAGTATGGTTTCGGGAAACGGTCGTGACTAGCTATTCGATTTCTTCAACGATGCATCGTGCTATGGTAGTTTAGCAGCAAGTTCCGTTGCTGTACAGGAAACACACCCCTTGTTGGTGTTGAAATAGTGCTGGTCCTGGCTGGTTTTTGCTGGTATAATGCTGGTCTAGCATATTCATGCTGTTCTCATGCAAAACGGAGCTGGTGAAGCTGGTTCACCAGCATGGTCTTGCAGGGTTGAGTGTGCGTAGGACAGCTGTCTGTCTGCAAGCAGTGTTTTGGGGACAAGCATTGTTTTCGCTTGCATGTTTATATAATTAACAGATTAATGATGGAAATGAAAAAAACAATATAAGGTTAATATGATTTATTGAATTATATGATAATAACTTTGTAATTTCTTTTGCTTCCTCTGCTGAAAGTATAACTGTATATTTTATATTCAAATTATATAAAAAGTATAATTTTTTAATTGTTTAGTTATGATTACATTATTAATCAATGTCACTGGTAAACTGTGGAAAAACATTTCAAACCATCAAATGAATTGTCTCCTGTTTCAAAAGATCTGTACACAAATCAGTTAAGATCAGTTTAAAAGAGTTTGTGTAATTGCAAAACATATGAAAACCAAGACAAATGCTTAATAAAAGCATAATCATAAGCAGTTTGTTCACACTAAGAAAAGTGATATTTAACACATAAGCAAGTTTTGTTGTGGTCTTGCTGGGATCATACCAGCACCCAAAAGACAACATATGCTGGTCCACCAGCATCCAAACCTGGTCCCAGCATGCAAAACACACCTTATGCTGGTCCACTAGCACACCAGCATCCAATGCTGGGGACCCGCAACACAGCAACCAGCATCCCATGCTGGGATCCAGCAAACCAGCAACCAGCATCCCATGCTGGTCCCAGCATGTAAAACATACCTTATGCTGGTGACCAGCAATGTTGGATTTTTCAGCAGGGATGAGATAAAAAAAAAAGAAGTTATTTTAGTACAAGCAATGTTTTCGAATATGATTGCCTTTATTTTTAATCATTCATTCTGTTTGTATGAAGCCGTTGCAATGTAAGGCTAAAGCAATCAACTGCAGAATGTGGAAGGTATAGATGAGCGGTGTTTGAAACAGCCTTGAACCGGGTCCCTATTATGTGGCATTCAAGTGGCTGGGATATTGGCTACCAAGACTGAGATGAGATCTCCTCCTGTGAATGTTGTTGATGGATTGCTGTACCTTCCAGGTTTGAGCTAGGCAACGCCCTAATATTCCTGTAGAATAGAGTGACAGGCAATATATAACAAATCAGTTTGGGCTGACTGCACCAGAGAAACTTTATTTTTCTCTGTCTGGAGAGCAGCCCTGAACTGCTTGAATCTGTTGAATTTTTCCTCTCTTTCTGTGATTATGTCATCCTCTGTTCTTTTTTGCCTGCAATAAAGAATCAGGGTTACTTGCTGGGAGTGTTTAATTTGAACACAGATATCTTTTGTCATTACAAAGAGATTGATGAATCTTTCTGCTGTTTTGACTAACAGTAAGACAACAATGCGACGTTAGAGTGTGATTGAGTAGTGATATTTAGAGAGCAGGGTGGTTGATGGACAGCTTAATAATGATAAAAATACAGTTTGAAAAATAAAATACATTATAAATACATACTAATATAATACAGTTTAATGATAGGCTGGGCAGTATGACATATATGACATATACATTACCTTTGCATACTGTATATACGATCATACTGGAGATTTCGCAACTTTTTATCCCATAATAGATAGTAATGCAGATCTGCATATCAGAAAGAAGGACTGCTTTACGTTATTAATACATGGATTAGTATGAAAATACAGAGCATTTAACATTTAACAACCCGTTGATACACTAATTGTTATATGTATGATCTGTGTTTCCCCCTTCATTGTGTTTTTGGTTCAGTCCTGTGACCTAGTGTCCCATGATTGTTCTAATTAGTCATGTCTTTCACCTGTGCATTGTCAATCACCTCATTAGTTATCTTGTTAGTCCCTGTGTATTTATACCTTGTGTTCTCCTTCAGTCTTTGTCCGTTATCGTCAATGTAAGTGTGAGTGTTTGGTGTTTCCCCTGAGAGTTTGATTATTAAATGTTATTTCTACGTATTCCTCGTCTCCATGAGCTTTGTCCTACGCGTAATGTGACACTAATATGTGACCCTGGATCACAAAACCAGTCACATGTTGCACAGGTATATTTGTGGCAATAGCCAACAATACATTGTATGGGACAAAATTATCGATTTTTCTTTTATGCCAAAAATCATTATAGTCCAGTCATTTTAAGCCAAAATGGGGGTCAACCTTGAACAAATTGCAACAGAAGCAAACTCAACTGATTTTGTATCCTCAATATGTCCTGAGTAAGGAAAAAAAAGCCCCGAAGAATCCCATTAGGGGAAAGTTTCGAAAAAGACCCAAATATAGCCTATTCATTCTTTTTCTCACGTGAATAGGGTAAAAATTTTAACCTTTAGATATAGGCTATAGGCTATATTTGGGTCTTTTTCGAAACTTTCCCCTAATGGGATTCTTCGGGGCTTTTTTTTTCTTACTCAGGACATATTGAGGATACAAAATCAATATATAAAAATAAATATATAAAACATATATTTTTGTGAGTGAATGCAGCACAATCGCAAACATAAATGGACAACTTTAAAGGCGATTTTCTCAATGTTTAGATTTTTTTGCACCCTCAGATTCCAGATTTTCAAATAGTTGTATCTCGACCAAATATTCTTCTATCCTAGCCTAGAAATCTAGACGCACCCTAGTGGCAGCAAAATGTATTTTGCAGCCAGGGCAGTCTAGCAACTCTCCATTGACTTTCGAGCTGCAAAAACCTAAATTGGGTCAGGCCAATCACGTCGTGTATAGAGTAGGCGGGGCGGGCTTAACATATTACGACAGAGTGAACGGTTACCTGCCACTTGAAAACAAAGAATGGCGGCTGCTGGCGAACATCTTTCGAATCGGCTTTGTCCGCGACCCTGGAGGACTTGGAGTTAAGTTTTTCTTTGAGAAAAGAGCATAGAACAGCACTGAAGTCATTCTTAAAAAAGGAAGATGTGTTCGTAGTTTTGCCGGCCAGATATGGCAAAAGTTGAATCTATGAACTAGCTCCGCTGTTGGGAAAACGCTCTGGTTGGTTGAAGCGCTGTCCTATTGCGTGCAGAGGGAATTTGAAAGACAGCCGTTTATCCTGCCCCTCGGATTGAGGGTGTCTATGGTGAGTTGCCAGACCCAACATCTTGATGTAGGTCTGGCTTGCCAGGCTACTTCTATCCTAAATAAATCTCAATTTCAAAAAATGTACCCATGTGACTGGTTTTGTGGTCCAGGGTCACATATAGTAATCAAATAATGTGTTCATGTGTGCTTATTTTGTGTGCATATATTTACTATTTGACTGGCTTCAAATGCAGCTCATCCAATTGGAATTACAGCTGAAAACACAATTTTTTTTATAAATTGCAATAAGCCCAGTTAATTTAGAACTCCGCTCTGCGTTGTGCCTAACAACGCCCCTTAGCTGTTCTAAATTCACTGTAAAACATGGCTTCAGTGGGCTTATTGCTTTTATAAAACGGTTATTCCATAAAAATATTCATTTTAATATTTATTTTATTCATAAAATAAACACCAGCAACAAAAAATATAACGTTATAACACATTTATTCCTCCGCCAAGCAATGTAGTTCCAATGTAATGCGGTCACAGGTGTATGTTTGTTGAGTAATTTACAACGGCTTCGAACGCGGCTCAACCAATCAGAATCAAGGATCGAAACTATCCATTTTATAAAGTCTTATAGAAGATCTTTTAGAAATTCTAACTATACTTTTTATTGTGTTATGGTAGCTATGCACATACTGTATCATGATTATTAGTTGCATCTTATTATTTGCATTTTACATCGTTTGTAATCCTAGTGTCAGAACATACCTGCAATATATTTTTGGGTCACAACCCACCATTTGAGAATGAATAGTATATATTTTTTAAACTATTTTCTAGAATTTACAGTATAAATAACTGTAGCATCGTAATTATAGTTACCATAATAAAATAATGAAGCGTAAAATACTTACCATGCCTTGTTTAATAATTGCATGTGAGATGTACTTGTGTATATCTACTGAAATACACAATATTTATTATGCATGATATTTATTCAAAATATGAGTTGGATTAATCGGCCTGGACAATATAACGGTCTGTCACAATTCTAGGATTTTTTATGTTGAGCAGTGAATGCATGTGAAATATGTTTACAGGTTCCGCGGCAGAAACAGTCTGAGCATATGAGCTATTCTTGTGTTGGGCACATAAGCCATGAAGGAAGGAAGAAGTGAAGGATTATTTATTTATTTCTGAAAGAACCTGTCAGAATTGCCTCCAAAGGATTGCAGTCATGAATGGTGGCCTGGTTCCCTAGTCCATACGTTAATAAATAATGGATATGTCAGGGCAACGTATGGGCTGTGCGTTATAATGAGCGTTCTGGAGCACATCAGCACACTGCCTGGACTGGTATTCATCTCGTGAAGAGACAAGGGTCTCAGCCACTGTCAGTGAACCCCCAACCCCCCTTGTTTCCCCGTCAGCCTTCTGTTTCTTAAACTTTACCCTCTTTTTTTAACCCACAGAAAACTTTCTAGCAATGTAGAGGACATTCCTGCATATTTTTAGAAAATATACAAAGAAAAAAGAAAATATACAGCACTGGTCAAATGTTTGGAAACATTGTGTTTTTGAAATTAGTTTCTTAATTTCACCAAGGCTGCATTTATTTGCTAAAAAATACAGTAAAAACAGTAATACTGTGAAATATTATAAAATTAACTGGTTTCTGTTGTAATATATTTTAAAATGTAATGTATTCCTCTGATGGCAAAGCTGAATTTTAAGCAGCCATTATTCCAGTCTTCAGTGTCACATCTTTCAGAAAACATTCTAATATGCTGATTTTGTGCTAAAGAAACCTTTCGTATTATTATTAATGTTAAACACAGTTGTGCTGCTTATTTTTGTGGAAAATTAGATTTTTTTCCCCAGGATTCTTTAATGAATATAAAGTTCAAAAGAACACCATTCATTATAAATATAACTTTTTTGTAATATTATAAATATAACTTTTTTGTAATATTTATTAATTTCATAAATGTCTTTTTTGATCAATTTAATGTTGAATGCTAAATAAACGTTTATATATATATATATATATATATATATATATATATATATATACAGTACCAGTCAAAAGTTTGGAAACACTACTATTTTTAATTCTTTTGCAAGAAGTCTCTTATGCTCATCAAGCCTGCAGTTAAAAAAAAAAAAAAAACAGTAATATTATGAAATATTATTACAATTTAAAATAATGGTTCTCTTTTTTAATATACTTTAAAATGTAATTTATTTTTGTGATGCAAAGCTGAATTTTCATCAGCAAGTACTCCAGTCTTTGGTGTCTTATGATCCTTCAGAAATCATTCTAATATGATAATTTGATACTCAGTTATTATCAATGATGGAAACAGTTGTTCTGTTTAATATATTTTTTTGGAATACTTTTTTCAGGATTCATTGATGAGTAAAACGTTAACAGCATTTATTCATAAAAACAGCATTTATTCAAAATAAAAACATTTCTAACAATATAAATCGTTACCATCACCTTTTATCAATTTAACGCATTCTTGTTGAATTAAAGTACTAATTTCTTTAAAAAAAAATAGTTATTGTTCCCAAACTTTTGAACGGTAGTGTATATTGTTACAAAAGATTTATATTCTAAATAAATACAGTTCTTTTTAACTTTTTATTCATCAAATAATCCTGAAAAAAGTATCTCAGGTTATAAAAAAATATTAAGCAGCACAACTGTTTCCAACATTGATCATAAATCAGCATATTAGAATGATTTCTGAAGGATCATAAGACACCAAAGACTGGAGTACTTGCTGATGAAAATTCAGCTTTGCATCACAAAAATAAATTACATTTTAAAGTATATTAAAAAAGAGAACCATTATTTTAAATTGTAATAATATTTCATAATATTACTGTTTTTTTGTTTTTTTGTTTTTTTTTAACTGCAGGCTTGATGAGCATAAGAGACTTCTTTCAAAAGCATTAAAAATAGTAGTGTTTCCAAACTTTTGACTGGTACTGTATATATATATATATATTTATTTTTTTTACCATACATTTTTTAATGGCAGGGTGTCATGATTAGGCAAACTGTCCCTTTCATCCAAGGCTGTTTTTGTTTTACTTCAGCTGATGTGTCTTTAATGTACGTCAGCGAGCGTGTTTCACTCTTAAACTCATCCACGTTGACAGCCCACTGCTGATTGAATTTGAGTCTAAGCAGCATCTGCCATTATCATCCTCATGGTCTTGAGTGGTTTATCTGCGGCCTCCACGAATCACCATATCAGGGCTGCTGGGGGTGGGGGAGAAGGGATGGGATTGGATAGGATGCGTGTATGTCTGTTTGTGTGCGTGAGACAGAGAAAAAATTTGCATGTGTTTCAGTGCATATATGTGTTTTTTTTGCCATTTGATTAGGGTTTGATTATGAGTCAGCACTCATCTCTCCTCTCTTTCCTTCTACTCTCTCTCACCTCAATCAGAGCAGGACATACACGGCCCATGTCATTAACTGCACCTGCCATCCCCAATCAGTGTCAATGGCTGTTAGGACCCCCACTGCATCCAGAACTCTCTTTCATTCAGCCTGCCTGATTTTGGCTCTGATGTGTCTTCCTTTTGTGAGCAGGACATAGGACTGTATTCTTTATTCAGTACATCTCAATCACATAAATACATCCATGCTGATTATTGGTAAGAATAGAGGAATAATAGAATTAAAGCGATTTTACAGTGTAACTTTCGGTAATTATAGTGTACCTATAAAGTACTTACATGCAAGTAATACTTACAGTATAAATAATTTTTTATTCTCCTGGTTGTTACCCCTTTATTCCCCAAATTTTGCATATTGTTCCCTTATGGCTCGTTTCCACTGAGCGGTACGGTACGGTACGGTACGGAACGGTACGCATTTATTTGCGTTTCCACTATCAAAAGTTGTGAATGGTACCAAAATGCCGAACCGTACCGTACCACTTTTTAGGTACCCTTCCATTGGGGTACCTAGCACAGTGGAACGGTACTAAAAGGTGGAGCTAGACTCACTGCAGGACGTTGATTGGTTGACAGAGAATCGTCACTTGCGCGTGCTACAAGAGGAATGACAACATAAGAAGCGCCATTTTTTAATATAAAGTTTAATATAATACTACTGTTACTGTATCACGAAATGTAATTTTAAGAGTTTTTCAGGCGAGAATGTAGTTGTTTAAAGCTCAAATCTGTGGTTTATTTATAAAGATGATTATTTTTTTCCCCGGTTGTGAGATCCATGCGTTCAGCGGGCGCTCGGTGCTCATGTTTCCCGGCTGGATGAGCCTTTCCTCGGCTAGTCCTCGGCGTTCGTCGCTGACTCCGACGGTAGTGGTTAAACATAAGATATAATTCGTTTTGTGTAGACCTAACGGGCGATCTTTGGTCCCGTGAATATATAATGAGTTCCCTGTCAATCGTTTTGGCTGAGGGATAAGTTTAGTTAACGTTATTTGTGTTTAACTTTACTTGTAATGTTAGACTAACGTTATAGAGCGCTGCATTTGGATATTTGACTGAATTGTTTACTTTATTTCTTATTGTATAGCTTTGTACTTTACTTTACTGAAATTTTACAAAAATAAATATGGTTTCTTGTCATTTTTATTAAAAGATTATCACTGATGTTTATTGCAACATTTGTACAAATGCATATATTGCCTGGAATATGTTTATTTTATTTATTTTTTTAAACGAAAAGAGGTAACGTTAGGGTTTTGTTTTAAATTTCGTTTTGTTATAAATAGAATAACGTATAACGTGCAGTGAATAATCAATATGCGTTGCGCATGAACCACATTTGTGTCCCTATAATGTTTAATTTATTTAAATGAAAACGAAAAGAGGCAGAGTGGTGTTTTAAAACATATTTCGTTTTATTGTTGCTTAAAATGTACATACAGAGTAAGTTAACAGAGATAACCGGAGTAGCAGAGCGAGCTGAGTGACGCTTTTAAGAACGCGCTGTACCATGTAGTACATGGCACATGGCAAGTACAAACTTTGCGTACTTGATATTGAGAAAAGCCTGATGTCGGCGCTTGTCTTCTTGTGACAAACATGTTGAGAAGCAAGAACAAGATCTGCTGTATGTCATCCATTGTAGTTTACTATGTTCTTCTTCGCGCGAAAATGACGTCGATCGAAACACCACGCCTATCAAGTAAGGGTACTGTTGGCAGTGGAAACGCTAGCCAGATCATGGTTAACAGACCCGAACCGTACCGTACTGTCCCGTACCGTACCGTACTGCTCAGTGGAAACGAGGCATTAGAGAAGGGGTACTTATTCTACTATTATGATACAACAATTTTACATTTGGGAGCAATTTAGCAAGAACATAACCAAAGAGTATAGAAGTACCAAGAGGCGAAACTCCGTTGCAGTTTTGACAACAGCCACTAGGTGGCGCTTCGGTAGCGCGGCCGCCATTTTGGACTGAACCAACGGCTTTACCGTTAGCACAACTACCGTATACAGCATTAACATTATGTCTGGAAATAATTGGAAACAAAGAAAACAGTGTTCTGCCATCAACTGCAACAACTACCAGTGTACAACCAATCAACTAGCATTTCATAGATTCCCCAAAGATCCAGAGAGGTAAAGTAGAAAAGGTTTTTATTAGCTTTAAAGTGAGCTAACGTCAACGATAACAGGTGCTGTAACGTTAATGTAAGCTATCCCATAACCGCAGTAACAGTTTGCTAATGTTATGTATTTGGTCGAAATTGTCAAGACTCGAAATGGGCTTTTTCGCATACAGAGATATATGAGATATATGAACACCTAACCTGGCAAATGACCACTTTATTAATTCATTGTTATCACTAAATTAACCCTTTAACTGTCACCTTTTTTTCGCATAAACATGAAATCACTATCCAAACTTAAATGGTTGTAATTCAAGAATGCTTTGGAATATAGACCTATGGTTGGTCTTGTTTTAAAGAAGACATTTGTCAGATTATAAAAGTTTATTAAAATGTACAAATTTAAAAATATAATTATTTATATTTTATATAAAATATATATATTACAAAATATATTTTACTCTAGAATTGCAAGAAAATGAAAGCAAAAAATCTGAACAAGTTGTGTTCCACATTTTAGGTTGATATGTTGATATCTTGCTCCCTCACCCTTTCTGCCGTGTGCTCTAACGTTACACGGTTTGGAGCTGCGCGCTCTTGCTCGCTCGCTCTAGATTCCGGGAGATTTTAGCTAATTTGTGGGCATCAGGGAGCCGCTATCAATATGCGGGAGACTCCCGGAACTTCCGGGAGACATGGGATGTCTGCTATAGAGATATTAAAAACTAGAAATAACTATTTTGTTCATTTAACCGCTTTTGAATTTGAACCGGTATCGTTCAATTCTATGACAGCTGTGTTGTGTTCAGTCCAAGATGGCGGACCTGCAGCTCTGCGCATGGGTGCGTTTGTTGCAATGGAACGTTCTATTGAGTTTCGCCTCTTGGTACTTCTATACTCTTTGACATAACTGCGTACCTTTTTGTAATAATGATGTACCAATACATACTATATTGGCTTTTTAAAAATTACAGGTTACATATCTATGCATTTATACAGTAATATTTAATAACTAGAAAAATGCATTTCCGGAGGAACTGCAAAGTGTGCTTGCTCGGGTGGATAGATGCGAGATGCGAGAAAAAATGTGAGAAAAAAGATGTCAAACTGTCTTTTATTTTCGAATTTAATTCCTCAATCAGTGCTGGACCGGCATTTTCTGTCTTCCGCTTAGCCCTGGCCGTAGACAGATCATATGTTTCACGCTGTCAATGCAGTGGTCTGCGTTGCGCTGATCTTATTCACACTATCGAGTGTAGGTGTAGCATTCTAACATTGAGTCATAATGAGCTGTTTGTGAAGAAATTATCCGCTTCCAAATTATGTCATTTTAATCACGAAATTGAAACATTAAAAAACAATTTGCTCTTTATGGTGTGCGAGTGATAGAGCGCGGCAGGAACGAACCATCAGCTTGCAGCGTAACAACATTGAATGCTCGGCCGAACAGCTGATCATAGCTGTACAGGGCGCCTTATTATTTTTCATCTCCATAAATATATCTAGTAGTAAAGCTAATGCAAGGGCTAGAAATCTATTAATCTTTTGCTGATACTTCCTTAGCTGTGTCTGAAACCGCTCACTCGTTCACTCATTCACTAATCCCTACATAGTGAATGGCAGTTGAGTGCACTACATCAGCAAAGAATTCGGACGCTGACATAATTATCACGCGCCAGAGAACTCGGACAATTTGTCATAAACATTACCTACCCATCTTTAATATTTCCTTTTTTTGGCTGTATGAATTGTATGTAACAATTGTATGTATGTATTTTTCATGTTTATTGCGTTATTTGATTAAAAAAAAAAAGATAATAAAAACACTTGCTTGTCATATTTATTTACTTTTTACATTTATATGTGAAAATAAAAGAAAACAAAACACTACACAACACATTTGTTTATTCAAATATAGATATAACGGTATATAAATAAATAACCAGGCGTCTGGTCTTATAAATGATTGTTTTCTAACTGGCGTGCACCGTTGCCATGGTGACATTTTTGTTTATTTTTCATTCGCGCTCTCAGCAAGTGTACATCGTATGTACACTCGAATTCAGAGAGGATTGTGGGTAAAAGTAGTGAAGAATGTAGGGAATGATGTCGTTCACTCAGAATTCGGACACCACTACAAAATGGCCGACACCCTAAATAGTGCACTATATAGTGGATAGGGAGCGATTTCAGACACAGCTCTTGTCATCATGGAGAGCGCAGTTCATGGTTGCATAGCAACGACAGACGCCATAGGAGAACAAGCGCTTGTGGAAAGGAGACAGCGGCGCGCTCGCGCTTTCCACTTGTTTTTACACATCTAATGTGCGTTCTATTCGACAGGGCAGTGTTCACTGCTCCCCTACTCCCTGAGCACGGTATATCAGTTGAAGTGGACTTCACTGACAATAACCGCTCATTTGAAACGCCCTGCAAATGTCATCAAAGAAAGTCAATGACGGAGTCGCGCAGATTATGATATAACATAAATATATATAGGACTAAATTCATATTTTAATTTGTATTATTATATTATATATTTACAATTATATTGCACTATTTTACAACTACCTAAAATAAAATCACTTTACTTCACAAACTAGCTAAGCTGGCTGCATTCACTGAGGTAAATTATAATCATCAAAAATAGTATATGTAATATTCACAAAAATAACCGTTAAAAATACTGTCATTTGTATAACAATGGCGAAATGTATGAATACTTACACACATACGTAAACTCCTCCATCGTTAGTTATGACCGTTCTGACTGGTGATGACGTGGTGCGCGAAATGACAGTTGGGTGATCATCGCTCTCCACTTCCTGTGAAGTGATGTATCGATGTTCCCTTATTCCCTATGCCGTGCGCAGTGCCCTTCAAACTGAACATGTTCGCTCCCTTCAGATTAGAATCTAACTTAAGATGGCGGAAAACCCTGTGAAGTCCACTTCGCAGTCCACTTACGGTCAAATGGAACGCACCTCTAGAGCGACGTTGTTGATTGTTTGAGCATGTGACTGCGCGTTTCTCTTTGTTTTCTATTGTTATGCGCAGCATATTTCCCGTGCGCACAAACACAGCCATAGACAATGAATTGTTTGTTCGGTTAGCGAAGAAGAGCATGATGTATTTTGTATAAAGTTTTTTTTTGTTTTTTTTTGTTATTAACTGCTTTGAGAACTGGAAATGCACAATTCATGCATACAAATCTGTATATATTAATAAATGAAGATGATTAAATTAGACCAATGCAAAAAACGAAATTCATGCCTGCATTTATTAAGACAAACCTAGTAAAAACGAATGCAGTATATACACTGACTTGGCAGCTCTGTCAAATGTAATACAACAGTGCCACCTACTGTCTAAATGCATTAACATTAAAAGTGTGAGGTGAAACTCTTGCATAGACATAGGTAAATGGGTTTGTCTATTAGCCTGAAATAAATTATTTTTTTTTTAAATCAGATCTTGTGCTTCCTCACATTGGAGTCCCGAGTTAATGTACAAAGTTTGGTTTCAATACGTGACAGAGTTCCTGAGATATGGACAACTTCCTGTTTGGCGACTACGCCGCTGATTTCGTTTGGCTGTGACGGGCAAACGCTTCCAAAAATCAAAAATCCTTCTAGTAACTTTTGTGAGGCTTAGTCCAAGGATCATGTACGTCCAGTTTCGTGAAGTTCGGACCAAATTTGTGACCTGTGAAAATTTAGTTTCGCTTTCTGTTCAATCCAATATGGCGGACGAATGACATGGACTCGTGATGTCATCTTCGCGAGCAACTTACACCGGTACTGACCGTTGCTTTCAGCAAGCACACTTAATAACTGTAGTAATCCATACGACCCCAATGGATGGATCAGTGTCTTCTGAAGTGAAACGATGGGTGTTTGTAAGAAAAATTATAATATTTTATAATAAACTTTTTAAACTTATGAGTCAGCATGATGTTAACGGTTTCTTAATTTCTATTGCTTCAGACCAACTGTAATAAGTTGTTTTTCAAATAAAGGTTTTTGAATCAGTGATATTAGATCTGTGCATGTATTTTTATTGTACTTAACCTGTAACTTCATGGAACAAGATGGTAACAAGCACCACTTTCATTTACGGCCCGCAATGTCACACTTACCCTGTAACTACATGGAACAAGAGTATATTTCCCAGTAAAAAAAATGCAATAGTTTTAGCTTTACTTGCCTTGAAACATGTAAGCCCAAACTTAAACATCCACACTTTTGCTATAAAAAAACAAAGAAAAAAAACAACAGCTGTATAAATGCATAGATATGTGCCCTGTAATTTTTAAAAAGCCTATACAGTATGTATTGGAACACAATTATTAGAAAAAGGTCATAATAGTAGAATAAGTACCCCTTAGTTCTATAATACTTACAGTATAAATATTTGTTTTATTCTCCTGGTTGTTACACCTTTATTCCCCAAACTTTACATATTGTTCCCTTATACTTACATGCAAGTACTTTATACGTACTCTATAATTACCGAAAGTTACACTGTAAATTCATCTTAATTACGCAGTACTTTCCGGGCTGTAATCTAAAGCGTTACCCAAATCCTTAATATAATAAATATATTCATATAGTTATATTTTTAGCATTTTAAATATATATTTTAGATCCTTTTTAACTGTATCCCCAAAACCCCCAAACACAGCCACTTTTCTTTATAATGTTTATTGTGTGTGTGTGTGTGTGTGTGTGTGTGTGTGTGTGTCGTCCTGGTAATAAAAGAAAAGATGGCAATATCCAAAATTTATGTCCTCGAATATACAGATTGTTCAGTATAAAAATCATTATGTCCATGGAAATGTCCTAATAAAACATACACACACACACATTATAAAGAAAAATGGTAACACTTTACAATAAGGTCTCATTAGTTAGCATCAGTGGTTAACATCAGTTATCAGTGGCTACATTAGTTAAAGGGACACTCCACCCATTTGCACTAAGCATTGTTAGAAACCCAGTCATACTATTGAATGGTCGTGCAACACTCTCTCATTTTCCCCTGAGACGGGAGAAATCCGTTATTTACCTCTTACACTTCCTCCCACAATGACGCAAAAATCGTCATTTTGCGTCATTGTCGGAGGAAGTGTAAGAAGGGGGGATTTCTGTTGAGACTACAGACACTCGTTCCTCATCTTTCCCAGGGGGCGGGACCCGCTCACGCTACAGACCTATTACAGATCAGTGGGTGGGACTTTACTCTCTGAAACTGAAAGCAATATCCTCCATCTTGTTTGAAGCTAAGCTAACAGGCGCTGTGGAGACAGATGTAAAGTTATGACAATAGCGGAGGGTACACAATATGATATAGAAGAAGAGGATTTCGGAAGTCTGATGCTTGAATCAGGTGTTTGTGGCTACCTCTACAAGCCGCATTATAGCGAAGAGCAGCCGAGGCAGAAGACCTGCCTGCCACGGACGAGGAGCCCGGACTGGCTCGAGTTAGGGCGGACTGGTGGCGCCGGTGATCTCACTATGCAACTACGAACACAGAGATATAGTCCGTCTGCGGCAAAGAATTTCAACGATGACAATTTCTCCTGGACGAAATCTCTGAATCAGACGAGGACACGGACGTTTGTGTTGTGAACTATCCTAGTTTCGCACCGCATATGTTCTGACTGAACATCCCGGTACCATGCAATAATTCACCTTTTCGAAAGAAATACAAACGAGGAGTAATGCACTAATGAGTTCGCCAACTAACTAGACATTTTGTGTGAAATGAATTTCAAGTTCTGGTGGTAGCTAGCCTTGTAGACGGAAGGGTGATTTCTCTTATAGGCAGATATGCGCTGTTCTGGATTAGTGGGAGTGGCTTGCCGAGCTGTGCAATGTGGTGCATTATGGGAGTTGTTGTCTTTCATACAAATGCGTCCTGAAGTTATTTTTTGTCTTTCCTCGGTCACGAAAGCACCAAATTCAAAATTTATTTTACATTTCGACTACATATATGACCCACTTTCAATAAAAAACAATGTTCCTATGGGTGGAATGCCCCTTTAACATGAACTAATAATGAACTGCACTTCCCTTTCGTGGTCACTACGAGTTATGTCGTTGTCGTCTCGACGTAATGTCTCCGTTCCCTGCTCAGAGAACGAGGGTTACATACGTAACCGAGACGTTCTACAGAATTCATTAGTCTTTGTTAATGTTAATTTTAACATTGACTAATACATTATTAAAATCCAAAGTTGTATTTTTTAACATTAGTTCTTGCACTAAAGTAACATGAAGAAACTGTGAACAGCAGTATTTTTAACTAACACTAACAAAAACAAATGCAGTAACAAATGCATTGCTCATGGTTAATACATTAACTAATGTAACAAATGAAACCTTGTTGGATAACACTTTATAATCGGTCAGTTGTGAGTCATTTATAAGTGGTTAGTTAATGATGAA
Organism: Abramis brama; assembly: GCF_963993115.1. Classification (NCBI taxonomy): domain Eukaryota; kingdom Metazoa; phylum Chordata; class Actinopteri; order Cypriniformes; family Leuciscidae; genus Abramis; species Abramis brama. The sequence goes on from NC_139964.1 coordinate 49,013,727, forward strand.
CTAATCATTTACAAAACATTCATAAATGATAAGCAAGGGATATACTAACATTTTATGTATGTTTTGTAAATTCTGTTACAAGTCATTTACAAGTGATTAGTAAATGATTAACTAATTATTTACAAAACATGACTATGCGTTCATAAATGATTAATAAGTGATATGTTAATTATTTTATGTATGTTTTGTAGATTCAGTTATAAGTCATTTACAAATGATTAGTTAATGATTAACTAATCATTTACAAAACATGAATATGCTTTTCATAAATGTTTAATAAATTATGTTACTTTTTTTTAATGTATGTAGCAATTAGAGGGTGCAGAAAGTGTTGTAAATGCCTTGAATACACGTACAGATCATTTGTAACAGGTAAGAAAGATCTACCAATGATATGTAACACATTTATAAGTGATGAATAGTTTACACTTTAGATTATGGGATGCAGAAAGTGTTGTAAATGATTTATTCATGCGTTTACACATCATCTATAAGTAAGGAATAATTGACGACAGGCCGTTGAATTATTAGAAAAATAATGCACACCCGAGGAGGTAATGCGGTCACGACGCGAAGCGGAGTGATGCACACCTCGGGTGTGCATTATTTTTCAAATAATTCAACGGCCTGAAGTCAATTATTCCGCTTATACTACTTATTACCACACCTCGAAACATTGTTCAGATTATGCATTTCAAGACGTTTGTAAAGTTTTTGTCATTAAAATGCTCTTGTATATAATAGGACTAATTTCTTACGCATCTAATCCCATGCCTCCGTTGCTAATTCCAAAACGTCATTTTAGAGTTAGTAACGGAGGTTTGAGCCACTGATAGCAGACTAATGCTGGGGACACACGACTAGCTGACACATTCTCTGACTGTTTTCATCGACTGCAGCAGATTTTAAACACCGACTTTGAACACAGACTGAACGCGCTGAACAGTTTGGGCATGATCAGTCATAAGTATCAAATTACATTCATTATGCAGTTATTAATGCAGTTATTAGAGAGAGATGTTGCAATAATGAGACAGAAAAGCATGTGCGTCAATATTATTATTTATTTATTAATTCAATTCGTTTTAATTAATTCGTTCATTCTTTTTTATTATTTTTTTTAATTTATTTTTTATTATTGACAGATGACAGTAGACTATAGCCAAATAAATGAAACACAAAGCCCTTTTAACAAGTAGGCCTATCAATAATTATTTATTTGTTGTATTATCTGCAATAAAAATCCTTGCTGCAGTACTATCCATTTATTTAGCCTATATTCAGTTTAATTTTCTATTGATTATAGATAGGACTATATAGGCCTATTTTATTTATTAAAATTAAACTGCATGTTTCTATTGATTGTGAAGCTAGACATTGAAAATTGCAGATCAAGCGCATGGGGCTAAATGCTTTTTCTTGTTATGAATTGTATCCTATTTTCCGTTATTATGGTTAACTACGCGAAGTGATATGGAACTGTAATGCGGTCAAGACCTGCCTGGAACTACTTTAGCTGTGCGTTTCCCTGAAAATAATGCACACCTTAGAACGTTCGTCAACCAATCAGATTCCAGCATTCAATGACCCTGTAGTATAACAGGTGTTGAACACTGTAGAGCAGGGATGGACAACTTCGGTCCTGGAGGGCCACTGTCCTACAGAGTTTAGCACCAACCCTGAAAAAATCACCTGCCTGTAATTTTCTAGTAATCCTGAGTACCTTGATTAGCTTGTTCAGGTGTGTTTGATTAGGGTTGAAGCTAAACTCTGTAGGACAGTGGCCCTCCAGGACTGAAGTTGCCCATCCCTGCTGTAGTGTGTACTGTGGTGAGGGTATAGACCGCTGTCTTCTCTGAAACACATGGAGTCTTTACTGTGCACCTGATGTGAGCAAAACATACAAACAAATGTAACATAATTTATTAAACATTTATGAAACGCATAGTCATGTTTTGTATATGATTAGTTAATCATTAACTAACCACTTATAAATGACTTACAACTGAACGTTATTATAAAGTGTTACCAATAAAGATTGCTAAATTAAGACTGAAACTGAAGTTCCAATGGAGAATCAAAGATCAGCTCTGATATTATCTGATTTTGGACCAATCAGACCAGTTTTACAAAATAGGCCTACTAATATTAGCTGACTTTAGAACAAATAGAATCTCTGTATTCTTGACAAAGGCTAAGCTTTGAATGCAGGATTATATACATGTATACCCATGTATTTGTCCTGACATCTTTTGATTGGAAATAAAACCTCAAAGTTACTTGCATGTACCCCCGTTGTATCACTACCCCCCAATCTCCTGTTCTCTTCTCCCTCCCTCTCTCTGGGTGGCTTGATGGAGTGATTTTGATGGAGTGCGCAGGCGGGAGAGAGCCGTCATCGAGCTGTGCTAATTGAGCTCTCTTTGTGCCTGGTCACAGCAGTGAGGCGAGGAGAGACGGCTGGAAGTGAATTTGAGCAGCACTCAGGAAGCCTCAACCAGATCAATAGTGCGAGACTTAACAAAACGCAGACATGCCGGCCACGCACATCAGGGTCATTACTGTCTACAGCGAGCCACATTTCCACCAGGGACTGATCAATGGGGGAATATAAACCACAACTTATTTCAGTGGTTTCTCATTCAAAAAAAAAAAGTTTATTTATTTATTTATTTATTCGTTTTTAGAAAAATCTCAACACTGGGATTTTTTTTTTTTGTGTGGTTGGCAGCTATACAACATAGGCTATATGTGAGAAGAAAATTACTCTACTTTGTCCCTGTCTCTTTCTGTTTCTCTCATGCTCTTACTGAAGATATCATCGTCCTGAACCCTTGGGCTAGGATTTTGGATGATTTTTTGCTTTACCCCTTATGATTCAGAACATTCATTAAAATACTTTTTTGCTACTCATCGTGAAAAATAGTTCTCCTTATTTTCTGACTGGAACTTTGAGGTTAAGGGAGCTCAGCTCCTTCAGAATAAGATCTGTGTTGGTCTAGCCATATCTTTATTATTCTTAAAGTAAGAGGTCAAAAGTTTAAATGTCATTTTTCATTAAGCACAACAAAGACTCGAATAACCACAGAGTAGGTTTTTTTTTTTTTTTTTTTTTTTTGCATTGAGTGCAAACTGGAATGTCAAGTGTGAACATGAATGTTGAGTGCAAACAAGCAGTTTTTAGGAAAGTGTGGTGTTTCAATAATTCTGGAATGCCTTCAGTGATAGATGCAGTTCTCAATTTACCAGCAATGCACCCAGGTTTAAATAAGATGTGTAGGTTACTTTATTATTTTACTGTTTACTGATTTTATTTATATTATTGATGTTCTTGTGTTTCTTGTCATTTTAATTTATTTGTGGTGATTATTATTGATTTAGATGACATAGATGAATATGCTGTTTGAAAAAAGGTTCTTTTGACACTCATACCTATTTTGATTTATGTTACATTCTTTTGCCTATTAAAATCTGTTGAATGCTCCATTGCTTTGAGCTTTTAAGCTTATATGTCCATTATCCTAGACCACTGGCTAAAATTTTGTCTCAAAGGCTTTCTTATTTATTTATTTATTTATTTATTTATTTAATTAGACACATCATACAGTAGATTACAAGAGAACCAAACAGCACTCTCTGGACATGAAATAGAAAAGAAAAAGGGAAAAAAAATTAACATGTGTGACATACTGTAAATTACATAATTACTACACTGAACATGTCATTTTGTAATAGTTTTGAAATGTATTTGTTACTGTATGCCCTGTTTTGAGAAAGAAATGTATTTGTTCAGATGAATACTCAAGCAGGAGACATCAGGACAAAAACCTAATACGATGCAGGATTTATTGTCTTCTTTTATGTCAGTTGCAGATTGAATAAACTAATAAGCAAAGAGACTTATTTGACTTTTGACTTTCTGGTAAACATTTGGAATAATGTAGCGATAGGGTGAAATGTAGCAACGTTTAAAGCATTAACTAATGTGGGGCTGATTCTCTATACTTTCCTTTTGTGTTTTCTCTAGAGAACACCGGTAAACAACGGGGAAGCATTTCGATGGTTCTTTTAGGACTCTGAACCAAGTGACATCATATGCAGTGGTCACAGACTTACTACAAAAGGAACTTGCAGGGCAACAGGGACCCAAAATGAAACCCAGACTGTGGATGACAGAGCATGAGAGAGGGTGGGACAAAAACAAAACAAACAAAAAAACACCTTTGTAATTTTATTTCCTGTGTAATTAATATTGTAATTTTGGCAGCATCATAATGTATATTTTTCAGTGTCTATCAATGTGTTTCAGTGTCTTGGCTGTGCAAGTTGCAACCATTCTTGTAAAGAACTGAGTAGACAATCATTACAAACAGGAGAAAATAATGTCAACCGATGGGCTATTGGCCAAAGGGATCACAAACCTCTTTAAAACACAACATAAATCTTTAGATCTGGAGCAATAATCATAAAGGTAATTGTTCTCTGCCATCATATTCCATATTTCTCTGGAATGATCTTAAGAATACCTCTTTTCACCTTAACCAGTTTGAGAGGACACGTTGTGACCTCTGTTATTAATGTGATATTTTGTAATTGACACACTATACGAACAGTAAACAAAAGCCAGTTTCTTTATTTTCAGCTGTGTTGATTTTGTGTGGCATATTTCAGTGCAGGGCACATTATCTTGTTGCCATGGCATACTTTTAAAAGTCTGGTAAGACTGAGAGAAGGTGTTTTAAGGTTGTTTGTATAGTCTCTCAAAGTTCGATTGCATTCCACTTAATTTTGGTTGAAACTGTTTAAAAAGCTGCCTAAAGGTAGGTAGAGAACCAGTAAATAACTTTTGTGAACATCACAGTAAGATTTGTGACTTGCATTTTTAATTCTCACAACACAGTAAACGACACATTCCGAATGAATTATCCAATAAGTTGCTCATTGTCTTTACCCTAATGTTGCATGTGTAAATGTGTTTTTAATTAAAAAACTTGTATATTGTTGTTGTGATGCTTTTATGTGTTAAAACAATAAAGGAAAAAAAAAAGTGTGATAAACGTAATTTGATGCTAGGAAACACTAACATTTTTAATTATTTTTTAATCACACATGTGCAGTTAAATGTCATTTGTATATATTTCTTGTCTTTCTCTTATCCTATTACAAGCATACATTTCCTGTGTCTCTGTGTACATAATTGTAATGCAAACCCTCACAGGTGATAAAAAGTGGGAAGAAAATACAGGGGGGAAAACAGGCATTGTCATTGCCATCTTCCCCTGGAATGCAAAAATGTCACATGGAAAAGAGAGTGGCTCCCAGAGGCGTTAAGCTTTAAAGAGAGACTGAAATCCCATGTGGTTTGTAATGCTTGCAAAGGCTGGGTTTTGGGGGGATGGTTTGGGTGGATGGAATACTGAAGTTTGATGGCTAGACGAGTGTTTTGGTAAATCAAGCTTTGGATATTGTGAGGATGGAATCATATTTCAATGGTTGGAAAAAGGAAAAAAATATTATTATTATTATTATTATTATTTTTGCTGGGGAGATTGAAGGGAAACAATTTATGGCAAATATAACATTATCAATAAATATACACTAACACCTGGTTTCAAACTAGCTAGCCTCTACTGGGCGACAGCATAGGTTAAAATGCAAACTACAACTACAGCTGGCAAAAATATAGGCTACAACAACTATTTATATACAAGCTAAATAAACCAAATCAACCCATGGAAAAACGTGCATGTGACGTAATTTATGCAATATAATATTACGGTGCTTCTTGCAAATTTCATGACACTTTCAAAGTGAAATGTCCAGTGAGTGTCACTAAAAGCGCGTTCAGTTTCATCTGAAATAGATGAATGTAAATTTGGCAATGTTTTGTTACACTGGCTGTTGTACATATCGTGACAGTTCGGAAAGGAAATGTCCAGTGAATGGCACTGACAGGTTAATGTTCTATTGCGTTTGGAATTAACGTACACCTCCACTAAGCTCTACCTTAAGCCTAATCGATAGTGTTACCAAACAAATGTGAGATAACAAATACATTTTTCTGTAAGTAACCATGTCAATTTAGTTAGTTCTACAGGTCTTGAGAGCTCTTTTATCGTGACTCATGTTTCACAGGATTCATACCCAAACACTAAGAATCACAAATGCAATGCTGTACCAGTTGAGCAACCGAACAAGTTTACTACATCAGAAAAATGAACACATATTGATCTATATGTGATGCAAACGTCAAAATGTATAAGTTTGAAAATCATGCACAAAGTGTTTTGAGGTCATAGAATTGTGAAAGGAACAGCATGAAAATAAATCTTTATTAATCTATAATCTTCCCCATCATTCATAATTTGTGTGAAAAGAAATAAAACTGATTGGTGTTGCCACCAGTGGTCATTTTAGCTGGAGACTGCTGTGAATTGCATGTATGTGTAAGTTTTTGGAGTTTAACAAAAATGTATGTAGAGGCACATTTTTCCAGTGAGCGTAGGTTGACAACCAAAGAAAATGTCTCGGTTACATAACCCTAGTTCCCTGAAGAGGGAACGAGACCACTGCGTCGAAACGCTGTGGGAACATCTCTGCGTGATTGCGTCATAAAGCACGTATGAAACCAGTCCAATGGCGTGACAGAACGTCATGTGACGTCATCGACCAGGAAACTATAAAGCACACCTGAACCAAACAACGTCAGCTTCAGATAGGCTGAAGCAAGTTGATTACGGGCATACCGGGAGTATGGCAGGGTGACATAGCATCTCGTTCCCTCTTCAGGGAACCTCTCGGTTACGTATGTAACCCTCGTTCCCTGAGTAGGGAACGGAGACGTTACGTCAGTGACGACGAATGGGGTTTCGCTTAGAAAGCCTATCATCTTCGAGTATATAAAATGAGCCAATGGCAATGAAATGCCATGGGTCTGCGGAATTTGCATAGCGTAACTTGCTACCCACCTCGTGGGTATATAAGGAAGTACACTGGCAACATGCAGATATGTCTTCGCTGAGGAGCTGAGACTGAGCTCAAGCGTTCCAGCGGTACAGCGGAAGTGGCAGGGAGACTTAACTACTCAGGGAACGAGGGTTACATACGTAACCGAGACGTTCCCTTTCGTGGTCACTACGAGTTACGCCAGTCTAATCACGCCACCTCGGCTGTCTTCCAGTGCCCTGCGTAAGTCTGAGCTCCCTGTCGTGAGACTGGCACGGACGAAGGACTCCTACTTAACACAGGAATACCAAGGTACACTGGGAAGCATAGCTCAGTGGAAATGGAGTATATAGAGTATCACTGGGGTGTCCAGCCGCAGGTGGAATATTTCAACCCCAGGGGTGGCAAGGTGGCTTGCCGAGGGAAAGACACATGCTCAGAGAGCCTTACAGTGGAAGTACACATGTGGGGGTTGCCCAGAGGGGGAACCATGCACATGGAGGCACCTAGCCAAGCGCGAAAGCTGCCGGTGGCATAACTCTGGCGTTGACGTTGACAGTGCTGGAGGAAACTCAGGGCTTATTAGGTTCACCTGAGGAAAAAAATCGCACGTATCCCGTCCGTGGAGAGGAATGGCGAGCAAGCGAAGACACCTGAGCAGAATCTAGTACCGGCTGGTTGAAGCGAGTACATGAGAAGAAACTGGCTCCACTCGGAGATTGTAGAATCTCGCGAATGTGTTAGGTGTCACCCAGCCTGCAGCTCTGCAGATGTCTGTTAGTGAGGCGCCATGCGCTAGAGCCCAAGAGGAAGCCACACTCCGGGTGGAGTGGGGCTTCACACCAAGGGGGCACAGTCGACTTTGCTGCTGGTATGCCAAAGCTGAAGGGAAAGGCTCTCTCCAAGCAAAGGTTGTCTCACTGGTTAGTGGACGCCACCCACCATAACAGACAAAGAGCTGGTCTGAGGTCCTGAAACACTGCGTTCTGTCTACGTAAGCACGGAGGGCGTGTACTGGACAGAGCAGTGCCAAGGCTGGGTCTGCCTCCTCCGATGGCAGCACCTGGTCTCGAAAGGAAGTGGTCTCAGGATCACGTGAGAGTTAGCCGGCCCGAATTCCAAGCATGCTTCGTCAACCGAAAATGCCTGCAGATCCCCTACCCTCTTGATGGAGGCCAATGCAACCAGGAGCGCTGTCTTTTTTTTTTTTTTGCCAGAATATATTTATTAAGTTTTGTGCATACACAAACACAAGACAAACAACCACAATGCCTATCAGAAAGCCATCTCTGTACAAAGCAACAATCTATAAATATTTATCGCTTATCTTTAAAATAAAAATATACAATAAAATAAAATACATGAATTATACAAATCAGGTGATACAAATTATTGTCCAAAAGTGAACTGCAGTGTCCACACATCTCAGTCATTGTCTTCTGTTAAATCCAAATCTTTGACATAATCAATAAAAGTATTCCAGATATTCTCAAAAAGTCCCTGTTTGCCTTTTAGCACATATGTAATCCTCTCTAGTGGCAGAGCAGACAGCATTTGCCGTAACCATAAATTGCCTCTTGGTCTACATGTTTTTTCCCCAAAATAAAGCTATACATCTTTTGGCGTTAAGCAGACTAAGGTCTATAAATGTACATTCATTTTTAGTATAGTTATGCTTCTCTGGATATAAGCCCAATAAAAACAATTTTGGTTCTAATATTATTTGTTTGGAAATAATATATAATGTCTCTTACTTCTTCCCAAAAGAGTGTAATTTTTGTACAATGCCACATACAGTGAACCAGTGTTCCTCTACATTGTTCACACTTTGAACACACATCAGGAATGTTTCCATTATATCGACAGAGTTCCACTGGTGTCACATATGTTCGCATTAACCATTTAAATTGAATAACTTTAAGACGAGTATTTATTGATGTTGTGTGAGCTAAAGTGCATGCATCCTTCCAGTCTTCCTCTGTAAGTTGCAATGACAAATCATCCTTCCAAGCTCTAAATCTATCATGAGAACTTTCAGGAACGTAAGACATAATCAGATTATAAAACTGAGAAATAATGCCTTTCTTTTGATTATCTTTTAACAACAATTCTTCCAAGTCTGACGTGGTGGGTTTCGTTAATATATTGTTTTGACTTGCACGAATGCGCATGCGTCGCGTCTGAACGTGTTGTTGTCTTTGGAGTAGAGATGTGACGGTGATAATATTCTCCCACCGGTTAATCGACTTGTGACAACACCGGTATTACCGGTTTCATCGTGGGGGTGGGGGGTGTTAGAGTGATGTAATTTTTTTTTTTTTTACATGGCGTCAATTCATCATTCGTATTGAGTTTGATTGACATGCGATCTGACCAATCAAATTCCACCATTTTTGTGCGACAAAGCAGTCAGAAGAGTTATTGATTAACTTCGGTGGATTTGAGCTTGGCTTTAACTGAGGCAATCTGTCACAACACATTAAAGAGCCAAAAAACGGTAGGCCTATTTTATATTTGACTGACCAAATTTGAAAGTCGAGACTTTGTTAAATATTACCTGCTTGGTCCTGTCTTTTCCGCGCGTTGTCAGTGTCCTCTATTTTTCACTGCTTTAGATCATGTTGAGAACAATAACGCCCTATAGGGCGCGATTTCGGATTCAACCACAGTTTGAATGGTGGGTTCGTTATTATTCTTGAAAAACGCAAACGCTTATATTAAACATAAAACGTTTATTAAAAAGAATAAGAATACACCATGTAAGGTTACATTTCATCACTTCAGGAATGGACAGCGACTCTTAAGTAGCAGGAACGCGTTCTCGCGCATTCATGTTAAGTGCATTTTTGGGAAACGCGAGCCCGATCTCACGGGAAAACGTACAAATTCTACGAGGTGGCTTATTCGTACGAATTCATACGACCTGACTCGTACGAATTAGTACGATTTTTGCAAAATCGTACATATTTTACGAATTGGCCAATTCGTATGAATTCATACGAATGACCTACCCCTGACCCCGCCCCTAAACCTACCCATCACGTGGGTTTAGACAAATCGTACAAATTCGTACGAGTTAGGTCGTACGAATTAGTACGAATTAGCCAACTTTTTATCATTCGTACGAATTCGTACGAATTGGTCGTGAGATAGCGTTGGAAACGCGCGTGGAATTGCGGCGTGTGACGAGCGTAACCTTGCACATAGAGAACGCACTTAAGAGCTTAGATACATCGTTATCGGGAAACCCGGAATCTCCGCACTAGCCTAACTGAAAACTATGAAAGCGTGTGACCGGCCAACCGGTGAAAAAAATACATTAAAGAAACTATTCCCTCTGATTTTGTTTCATTAATAAATTTTGACTAATCGCAGCAGTCTCGCATTCGTTTAGAGCTCGTGTGAATTTAACGAACAACCTCGTTCCAACAGGAAACGCCACATGAATTTCACTGCGATTTATGAGTTTTTCTTTTGCGTGAAAAGTTCGCCGGAGATGTGTTAAAAGATTCATTCATGCACACAAGAGAGTGCATTCATGATTATTAGGCTACCGATATACCAATCCTTGTTCAAGGGCGAAAAGAACTCGATACTGACGCGCGTCTTTTTCGTGTGTGTGTGTGTGTGTATGTATGTGTGCGTGTGTAATAGGCAGGACTTACAGCGCGGTCTCTTGTTTTGTCACGCTTGAATGGTTGAGCATGATCATACAATGCTAGTCAACTGGTGACAGAAAATATGGATACTGCGTAATTGCTTTAAAAAAATTTTTTTGCGGTGCTGCGGTGGGCAAGTGATGAAACCGGTGTTGCGACTGAACACCGTGTAACACCGGTAACACCGACTATCGCGATCCACGACCTTTTAGTAAGACAGGCCGAGCTGATAGACCGGCGTTTGGCTCTTGAAACATCACGCGCCGATGCACACAAATCAGTGACTAACGTTACTAACCTGCTGACTCCGACCTCGTCTACTCCGTGCATTTCTCAACATCGGTCCCGAGCGCCGAGGTCGCGATCAGCCATGGTCTCGTTCACTCCGGCTCCAACACGCCACCACGAAGCCTGGGTGGTTCCGCAGCGGAAGACGCGAGTCAGGCCCAGACCAAAACTCTCTCCGACCCTCCCGGTTTTCGAGCTATCCACACAGAACCGCTTCTCCCCTCTCCGCGAAACAGAACGCGATGCTTTGATCATCGGCGATTCCATCGTTCGGCACGTACATGCTACGTTAGGTAAAAGTAAGGTGCACAGTCACTGCTTTCCTGGTGCTCTTGTTTCTGAAATCGCTGCTCGCGTTCCCGAGATTCTGAACGATGACGAGCGCGTCGGAACTGTGGTCCTGCACGCGGGAGTGAACGACATCAGGCTGCGTCAGACGGAGATTCTGAAAAAAGACTTCAGGAATCTGATCGATACGGTACGCAGTACATCGCCCGAAACAACGATTATTGTGTCAGGACCGCTTCCCACGTACCGACTAGGACATGAAAAGTTTAGTAGATTGTTCGCGCTAAATGAATGGTTAATGTCATGGTGCAGTGAGCAGAAACTGCTCTTTCTAAATAATTGGAATCTGTTTTGGGAGCGTCCTAGGCTTTTCCGTGCTGATGGCTTACACCCAAGCAGATTCAGAGCAGATCTTTTGTCAGATAACATCTCCAAAATGTTAAATACCTTTTGACTAGTAACCAAAAGTCCAAATCATAGTCTCTGCTGCACCAATTTAACTGATATAAATACTAGTGTTGAACATTGCATAGAAACTGTGTCTATTCCTCGTTTAGTGAGACCAAATAATAAATCTACTGCAGGATCTAGGAACAATCTAATTGTTATTAAACCAGAAAATGTTGCTATTAGTAAACAAAAACAATTTTTAAAGCTAGGTCTTCTAAACATTAGATCACTCGCACCTAAGGCAGTTATTGTAAATGAAATAGTCACAGATAATAGCTTCGATGTACTTTGCCTTACTGAAACCTGGCTTAAACCAAATGATTATTTCGGTCTAAATGAGTCTACTCCATCTGGATACTCCTATAAGCACAAGCCCCGTCTGATTGGTCGTGGCGGCGGTGTTGCAACAATCTATAGAGATATTCTCAATGTTACTCAGAAAACGGGTTATAAGTTTATTTCGTTTGAAGTACTTGTACTAAATGTTACGCTCTTAGATGTTAGAAAAACATCCCTATTATCTCTAGCCTTGGCTACCGTATATAGACCGCCTGGGCCTTACGCTGATTTCCTAAAAGAGTTTGCAGATTTTCTCTCAGACCTATTAGTCAATGTCGATAAAGCATTAATTGTTGGAGATTTTAACATACATGTAGACAATCCAAATGATGCGTTAGGGGCTGCGTTTACAGATTTATTAAACTCCTTTGGGGTCAAGCAAAACGTCACCGGACCAACTCATCGTCTTAATCATACACTCGATTTAATTATATCATATGGAACCGATCCAACTGATATAGATATCATTCCACAAAGTGATGATGTCACTGACCATTACATGGTAACTTGCATATTACGTACTGCTGTAATATGTCATGCGGCGCCGCGTTATCAACCAGGCAGAACAATCCTTCCATCCACCATAGATAATTTCTCAAATTGCTTATCTAATCTGTCTCATCTGCTGCCTGAACCCAAACAAACAGATGAACTAGAAGAACTAACTAGCACTATGAGCACCATTCTCTCTAGAACATTGGATGTTGTTGCACCTATTAAATTAAAAAAGGTCAGAGAGAAAATTAAAGCACCATGGTACAACAATACTACGCATGTTCTAAAGAGAGAAACCCGTAATTTAGAGCGTAAATGGAAAAAAACTAATTTAGAGGTCTTTAGAATCGCGTGGAAAGACAGTATGTCACGTTATAAAAAGGCCCTAAAAGCGGCCAGGGCTGAGCACCTCCGCAAACTAATAGAAAATAATCAAAATAATCCTAGGTTTTTATTTAACACCGTGGCTAGACTAACAAATAAACAGAAGTCACCCGAACAAAATATCCCGTTACAGTTCAGTAGTAATGATTTCATGAACTTCTTCACTGAGAAAATAGAAAGCATCAGAACCACAATTGTAAACTTTCAATCTTCAATCGCGCCTTATAATTCAGCCTCAATTATCACCCCGCAAGAACAATTACAATGCTTTACAACTATAGAACAAAAAGAGTTAAATAAACTTATCACTTCATCTAAAACAACAACATGTTTATTAGATCCTATACCAACTAAATTACTGAAAGAAGTGTTACCTGTAGTGGAAGAGCCTCTCCTCAATATTATTAACTCATCTTTATCTTTAGGTCATGTTCCTAGAACATTTAAACTGGCAGTTATAAAACCTCTCATTAAGAAACCACAATTAGATCTTAATAATCTAGCAAATTATAGACCCATTTCAAATCTTCCATTTATGTCTAAAATATTAGAAAAAGTGGTGTCCGCTCAACTGGGCTCTTTCTTACAAGAAAATGATATCTATGAAAAGTTTCAGTCTGGATTCAGACCGCATCACAGTACTGAAACTGCGCTCGTTAAAATCACAAATGATTTACTTTTAGCTTCTGACCAAGGCTGTATCTCAATACTAGTTTTACTTGATCTAAGTGCTGCGTTCGATACTATAGATCACACAATACTCTTAGATCGACTACAAAATTATACTGGTGTTCAAGGACAAGCATTAAGCTGGTTCAAATCATACCTATCTGACCGCTACCATTTTGTCTCTTTAAATGGAGAAAAATCGATCATAACTCCAGTAAACTATGGAGTGCCGCAGGGATCTGTGTTAGGCCCTCTGTTATTCTCAATATATTTGATGCCACTTGGAAATATTATAAGGAAACATGGAATTAGTTTCCATTGTTATGCTGATGACACTCAAATATATATTTCATCACGGCCGGATGAAAACGCTAAATTATCCAAATTGACAGAATGTGTTAAAGATATCAAAGATTGGATGACGCGTAATTTTCTTTTATTAAATCCAGACAAGACAGAGGTAATACTTATCGGTTCAAAAAACCGCCCACAAAACCTCTCACAATACAATTTTAACATCGTAGGATGTCCTGTTACTTTATCCTCTACAGTAAAAGACCTGGGTGTTATACTCGATTGCAACCTGTCTTTTGAAAATCATATTTCATATGTTACAAGAACTGCCTTTTTCCACCTTAGAAACATTGCTAAGCTACGTAATATGCTATCAGTTTCCGATGCAGAAAAGTTAGTTCATGCATTCATGACCTCGAGACTAGATTACTGTAATGCTTTATTAGCTGGTTGTCCTGCATCCTCAATAAACAAGCTACAGTTAGTCCAAAATGCAGCCGCTAGAGTTCTTACTAGATCAAGAAAATATGATCATATAACACCGATTTTATCATCACTGCATTGGTTACCTATAAAGTTCCGTATCAATTACAAGGTATTGCTACTGACTTATAAAGCCCTAAACGGCTTAGCTCCAGTCTATTTAACGGATCTTCTATCGCCCTATAATCCATCGCGCTCTTTAAGATCACTAAATTCGAGGCTTTTGGTCATACCTAGGATATCCAGATCCACCAAAGGAGGGAGAGCATTTTCACATTTAGCTCCGAAACTCTGGAATAGCCTTCCTGATACTGTTCGTTGCTCAGACTCGCTCTCCCAGTTTAAAACTAGATTAAAGACGCATCTCTTCAGCCAGGCATTTATATAACATTTTAAATCTTACTGTTCAAACTACAATCTGGCCTCTAGTTCATAAATGCCAGAGGAGAACTGGCCCCCGACTGAGCCTGGGTTCTCCCAAGGTTTTTTTTCTCCATTGGGTCACCTGATGGAGTTTTAGGACACCATTAGGTCACTTGATGGAGTTTTCGGTTCCTTGCCACTGTTGCCTTTGGCTTGCTCAGTTGGGGATATTTTGGGGATATTAATTTAATTTTATCAATCAATAAATTTACACTAGAAACAACCTTGTTGTGTTATTTTGGTTTAATGCTGTGAAGCTGCTTTGATGCAATCTGTATTGTGAAAAGCGCTATATAAATACACTTGACTTGACTTGACTTGACTTGTTCTTATAAAACTCCTGAGTTGGAGATATTTAAAGAAATGTTTTTTATCTAAGTGAAATTTATCTTGTAATTCTTGGAAGGTCATAAGTATGTCAGATTCTGGCAAATACACATCTTGAACCATTCTCAGTCCCTTGGTTTTCCATAACTTAAATGTTGCGCCTGCCCTGCCTGGTGGAAAAAAATTGTTTGCCCCATAATGGACTAAATTGAGACAGACAGTGTGAATCTTTCAAAAGTGTCTTCACATCACTCCATACTTTTATCATGTTTTTAAGAATTGGGTTCCCTTTCAAGGGAACTCGCGTTGCGTCGAGTTTGACGCTATGGGAACGCTTTGCGTGATGACGTCTTGACGTCTGATCAGTCCAATGGTGTGGCGGGGCGTCAGAGGCGGGTGACGTCACGTACCAGGAAGCTATAAAAGCCGGCCCGAAACAGAAAACGAAAGCTTTCTGAGTCTTCAGTTGCGCTCTGTGTGAAATCTGTCTGTATATTTGGTGTTGTCTGTCTATATCATATATATATATATTCAGTATGGCGAGCGAGCAGCAGTTTAGAGTGTGTGTCCATCCCTGCCCGCGTTATTTAACGGGAGGTGACACACACACTCTTTGTGTTGTTTGTTTGGGAGAGGAGCATGCCCAGTCAGCACTCGAGGGTGGTGACTGTGTGCATTGCTGTGCGCTTCCATTGCGTACGCTCCGATCCCGCTTGGCTCGGTTCAATCCCGACCACGCTCCCCAGGGCTCGGGTCCCGCCGCTGCCGAGGCACGGCGTCGATCTCAGACCTGGGGTTCACAGATGGATTTATCAGTGGATGTTGAGACGGGCTCTGCCTTATCTCAGCATCCGTCTGATAGATCCAGTGCCTCTTATCAGGGTGTGGAAGCACGCGCTGCGGTTTCTTCCCCCCCGATAGAGGTACCAGTACTGCAACTATCCAGCTCTGAGGAGTTGGATGTTGTGAGTATTGTAGCTGAGTCTGAGGATTCGCCACCTCAGTCTCATGCGTTTGAGGAACTGCTCGATGTCATTACTAGAGCTGTTGACAGACTGTCTATTGAGTGGCCAGAAGATAGGCAGGACGTTCGTTCGAAAAGTAAGCTCGACGAACGCTTCCTGCCATCTCGTGCGCAGCCCCAGCGCAGGAGCCTGCCGTTTTTCCCCGATCTCCACACCGAGGTGTCGAGATCGTGGGCGAAACCAGTGTCATATCGAGTGTATACTGCACAAACATCACACTATTCATCCATTCACAATTATAAAGAGCATGGTTATGGGGAGATGCCGAAGGTGGAAGAGACGCTCGCGAGCTATCTCTCTCCAGCAACGGCATCTTCTCTGAAGGCTCCTGCACTTCCATCCAAGCCAGTAAAAGTTACTTCTTCCCTGGTTCATAAAGCTTATGCCGCCGCCGGTCAAGCTGCAGCGTGTTTACATACAATGTCCATAATGCAGGCTTACCAGGCTGAGTTATTGGGTGATTTTGAGGAGGGCGGGGGTATTAGTGCTGATACGGTGTCTGAACTGCGTAGAGCCACGGATTTGTCTCTCAGGGCCACCAAGGAGACGGCTAAATCCATCGGCCGCTCTATGGCAGCCCTGGTGGCCACTGAGAGGCATCTGTGGCTCAACTTAAGTGACATAAAGGACAAAGAAAAACATGTTCTTTTAGATGCACCAGTATCCACGCAAGGGTTATTTGGAGACGCAGTTAATACTGCTGTAGCGAAGTCACAAGAAGCTTCAAAACAGGCAGCTGCACTTCAGAAACTTCTCCCCCGCCGTTCTTTCTATGAGGCTGCTGAGCGGGAGCAGCCTCACTCCTCTAAAAAGAGCGCTGAGCACCGCGCCACTCAGAAACAGAGCGTTTCCTCCCGTGCTCCCCCACAAAAATCTCGGGGACACGGAGGGCGCTCTCAAACCCAGCAGTCTTCGAGGGGTAAAACGGATCTGCGGACCGTTATTACCGCCAAGAAGGCTGCTGGGAAAAAGTCCTGATGTCTGAGGGCTCAGGACAAATGAGGGTAGTCCCCCCGAAGCAGAGCGGTTAACACCTCTTTTCACGGTGCCCGTCTCTCTTCGGTGCCCTCAGGGGACCGTTCTGCCAACCCTGCCGCCTCCGGCGTTACAGGGCGCAGCGGTCTCCGGCGAGCACATATCTCAAGGTCCACCCGGAAACGTAGTGGCCTCGGGATGCCCGCCCCCTCTGAGGAGGGGGCTAGAGCAGTCTGTTTGGTCGTTCCCTGCCGGTGCGCCGTTACAGGGCGACGAACCGACTGCTCAACAGCAGGAGAAAAATACGGTGCCGTCTCTCTTCGGTGCCCTCAGGGGACCGTTCTGCCAACCCTGCCGCCTCCGGTGTTACAGGGCGCAGCGGTCTCCGGCGAGCACATATCTCAAGGTCCACCCGGAAACGTAGTGGCCTCGGGATGCCCGCCCCCTCTGAGGAGGGTGCTAGAGCAGTCTGTTTGGTCGTTCCCTGCCGGTGCGCCGTTACAGGGCGACGAACCGACTACTCAACAGCAACAAAATCCAGAAACCAGTCTCGAGAGACTGGTACCTCTAGTAGAATCTTTGACAGCGTGGAAGCTACTGTCAAATGTTTCTCGTTGGGTCCTGCAGACCGTGGAAAAAGGGTATTAGATACAATTCTAGTAACGCCCACCGCGGTTTATGGGGGTCCTGCCCACAATGGTGGGCCCCGAGCAGGTTCTGGTTATGGAACAGGAAGTAAACACTCTGTTAGAGAAAGGGGCCATAGAATATGTACCTCCCTCCAACAGGGAAACCGGGTTTTACAGCCGGTACTTCATAGTTCCAAAGTAGGACGGGGGATTGCGTCCCATTTTAGGTCTTCGAGTTGTCATGCAGCTCAAGTTCAAAATGTTAACATTGAGACAATCGTGCCACAGATTAGTCCGAGGACTGGTTTGTCACGATAGACCTCAAGGACGCATATTTCCATCCGTCCGTGTCATTGGAAGTTCCTGAGGTTTGCTTTCGGGGGCAAAGCATACCAATATCGAGTTCTTCCATTCGGCCTGGCTTTATCACCCCGCACTTTCACCAAATGCGTGGATGCAGCTCTGGCGCCTCTGCGCCTCCGGGGTATTCGCATCACGAACTACATCGACGATTGGTTGATTTTAGCTCAGTCGCATTAGATGGCGGTTCAACATCGAGATGTTGTTCTCGCCCATATGAAAGAGTTGGGGTTACGGCTGAACGCCAAGAAGAGTGTGCTTCTCTATTTTAGAGGACCACTTTTTTAGGCGTGGTTTGGGATTCAGTGTCGATGCAGGCGCGCCTGTCATCGCCACGCTTCGATCCTGGCAGCTGTGAGAAGTGTAAAGCTAGGCCAGCTACTCACTGTCAAACAGTTCCAGAGACTGTTGGGTCTCATGGCAGCAGCTTCCAACGGGATACCTTTTGGACTGCTGCACATGAGGCCCCTGCAGTGGTGGCTCAGGACCAGAGGGTTTTTCCCCGAGGGGCAACCCATTTCGCACAATCAAGGTCACGCGGTGATGCCTACGTGCCTTGGTTATGTGGAAGAAACCTTGGTTCCTGTCCCAGGGCCCAGTGCTGGGAGCTCCTTGTCGTCGCAAACTGCTAACGACGGATGCTTCCCTCACGGGTTGGGGAGCGATCCTGAGGGTCGCTCATCTCAAGGTCTGTGGGAAGACCATCATCGTTCCTGGCATTCTATAGCCTAGAGATGTTAGCTGTCTTCCGGGCTCTGAGGAGCTTTATCACAGGTCTCAGGGGACACCATGTGTAGTACATACGGACAACACGTCGGTAGTCGCCTATATCAAGGGGGTCTGCGCTGGCACGCCATATCCTCTTGTGGTCCCAGGGGAAGTTGCTGTCACTCAGGCAGCCTACATCCCCGGGGTCCAGAATATAGGAGCAGACACTCTGTCGAGACAGGGGCCGAGGCCCGGGGAATGGTGGCTCCACCCCCGAGGTGGTGGAGCTGATATGGAAATTTTAAGTGGATCTGTTTGCGTCTCGAGAGACGTCTCACTGTCCACTTTGGTTCTCCCTCACGCATCCAGCTCCTCTGGGACTGGATGCTATGGTACAGACGTGGCCGAGGCTACGTCTGTACGCCTTTCCCCCAGTTGCTCTGCTCCCGGGAGTTCTGGAAAGAGTTCGCAGGGACCGGGTTTGCCTGCTTCTTATAGCCCCGCGCTGGCCGGGCAGAGTATGGTTTCCCGATCTTGTGTCCCTCCTCGACGGGCCTCCTCTGGAGCTACCCGTCAGGAGGGACCTTCTGTCCCAAGCAGGGGGCTCGATTTTTCACCCCCGACCAGAACTGTGGAACCTGTGGGCTTGGCCTCTGAGGGGGCCCAGCTCATAGAGTCAGGTCTCTCAACTGAGGTTGTTGAGACCATTCTACAGTCCAGAGCTCCCTCCACGAGGAAACTTTATGCCCTGAACTGGAGAGTATTCTCCTCTTTGTGTAGTGACCGTCGGTTGGATCCAGTCAACTGCCCAATTGGTACAGTTCTGGAGTTCCTGCAGGACCGGTTCACTGCAGGTCTGACCCCGTCCACTTTAAAGGTTTATGTGGCGGCCGTAGGTGCTTACCACAGTCCTTTGGGTGGAATGTCTGTGGGGAAAGACCCCTTTGGTATCTCGTTTCCCTCGTGGCACTTGGAGGTCCTCCTCCCTTTCGAAATCGGACCAGGAGGCGAATAATTTGCTTTGCCCTGTTCGGGCGTTAGACGCGTATGTCCACAGAGCTGCCCTGTGGCGTAAAAGTGACATTTGCTCCCCTAACAAGGGAGGTCCAGTGTCTAAGCAAAGGATGAGCAGTGGGTGGTTGAGACTATCTCACTTGCTTATGAGGCGGCTGGACAGCCTTCTCCTTTGGCTGTCCGGTCGCACTCTACGAGGAGTATGGCGGCCTCTAAGGCCCTTATATCAGGAGTTTTGTTACAGGACGTTTGTGATGCGGCAGGCTGGTCCTCACCGCACACTTTCGTCAGGTTCTACTCTCTGGATCTAGACTCTGCTCCAGGGCCTCATGTTTTGTCTTCCTAGTGCTGCTCACCAGATTTCACACAGGACAGACATTTGTAGCTATGGAGGCGTTGGTATAGACGTTCCCATAGCGTCAAACTCGACGCAACACGAGTTCCCTTGAAAGGGAACGCCTCGGTTACGACTGTAACCTCGGTTCCCTGAAGAGGGAACGAGCGTTGCGTCACCTTGCCATATCTCCTTCATGCCTGTCAACACGACTTCAGACTTTACGAAGCTTTCGTTTTCTGTTTCGGGCCGGCTTTTATAGCTTCCTGGTACGTGACGTCACCCGCCTCTGACGTTCCGCCACACCATTGGACTGATTTTACATGTGCTTCAAGACGTCATCACGCAAAGCGTTCCCATAGCGTCAAACTCGACGCAACGCTCGTTCCCTCTTCAGGGAACCGAGGTTACAGTCGTAACCGAGGCGTTTTTAATTTCTCTTAATAGTTTTCTTATTGTATTTGAATATATATATGAGGGAAGAGGTAAGTTCAATCCTTGTGATTCCATTTCTATCCAATGTGGTGAATGATTAGTATAATAAAACATAATAGACCTTAGTTGCGCAGCCCAATAGTACAGCTTAAAATTAGGACATTTCAAACCTCCACGTTCATAAGGCAAGTACAGTAAAGACAAACTAAGTCTTGCCCTTTTATTATTCCTGAGAAAACGTATAAACATTTTTTTCATTTGTGAGAAAAAAGCAAACGGGGGTGAAAGGGAATATTCTGAAACAGATATAATAGCTTTGGAGGAATGTTCATTTTTAAAATATTAATTCTCCCAATTATAGATATTGGCAGCAGGATCCATCTATCAACTGAATTTTGTATTCCTGTTACTAAAAGATTGTAATTTACCTCAACTATTTTTTCTAAGCTTGGTAAAATCTGTATCCCCAAGTACTCAAATTGTGTCACAACATTAAACTGTATAACATCTGGGATTGGGTTTGCTCTTTCATGTTCATTTAACAGTAAGATAGAAGACTTGGTTTTATTGAGCTTGTAACCTGAAATTTCACTAAATAACTGGATGATTTCCAGAATGATCAGTATTGATGTGTTTAGATTTGAAATAAATAAGATCACATCATCTGCGAACAGAGAAATCCTATGTTCAGTTGGTCCTACTGCAATTCCACTAAGTTGGGGATGGGAGCGTATTGCTATTGCAAATGGTTCTATTGCTAACGTAAATAATAAAGGTGAGAGCGGGCAGCCTTGTCGGCACCCGCGTTTTATTGCTATCGGTTGAGAAATATTTCTATTAGTGATGATTTCAGCAGTGGGGCTGTCATATAATATTTTGACCCATTTAATAAAATTGTTTCCACATCCAAATTTTTCTAATACCCGGAAAAGGTATGGCCATTCAACCCTATCAAAGGCCTTTTCGGCATCCAATGATAGAAGAGCTGTATTTGGCGCATCCTTTTTACAATGAATAATATTTAATAGGAGCGCTGTCTTAATTGAAAGGAACTTAAGCTCCACTGATTGCAGAGGCTCAAAGGGAGCACTCTGCAGGGCAGTTAGTACCACTGAGAGGTCCCAAGAGGGAACAAGAGGAGGGCAAGGAGGATTCAGTCTCCTCGCTCCTCTCAGGAACCTGATGATCAGGTCGTGCTTTCCCAGAGACTTACCTTCAGCTGCATCGTGATGTGCGGCGATAGCGGCAACATACACTTTCAGGGTGGAGGGAGACAGCCTTCGCTCCAACCCTAGCTGCAGGAAGGAAAGCACAACACTGATCGGGCATTTCGTGGGGTCTTCACGTCGGGAAGAACACCAGTTGACGAAGAGGTTCCACTTCAACGCATAGGCATGTCTCGTGGACGATGCTCTAGCGGAAGTGATGGTAGCCACCACCGCTGGTGGTAGGGTACTCAAACCTGCCTTGTCCCGTCCAGGAGCCACACGTGGAGGTTCCAAAGATCGGGATGAGGGTGCCATAGGGTGCCCCGTCCCTGAGAAAGGAGGTCCTTCCTCAGAGGAATTGGCCAGGGAGGTGATGTCGCGAGGAGTACTAGTTCTGGGAACCAGGTCCGTTTATGCCAATATGGGGCAACCAAAATGACCTGCTCCTCGTCCTCCCTGATCTTGCGCAAGGTATGCGCAAGAAGGCTCACTGGGGGAAACGCATACTTGCGGAGGCCCCTCCGGCCAGCTGTGCGCGCCAGTGCATCCGTGCCAAATCAGCTGAACCGTCTGGGGATGGAGTCTCCATTCTCCAGGGAGAGGCCGAAGCCGAGACAGCTCGTCGGCCGCACGGTTCAGGTCTCCCGGGATATAAATGGCTTGAAGCGACCTCAGATGCTTCTAACTCCATATAAGGAGGTGGCGGGCGAGTTGCGGCATACAGCGGGAGCATAGACCACCTTGTCGGTTGATGTACGCTACTGTCGTGGTATTGTCTGATCAGACTAGTACGTGCTGACCCCTGAGCAACGCACGGAAGCGGTGCAGGGCGAGACGTACAGCCAGCAACTTGAGGCAATTGACATGCCAAAGGCGCTGGGGTCCTGTCCAGGAGCCCGCGGCAGCATGTCCATTCCACATGCGCCCCAGCCCGTGGTGGAGGCATCTGTTGATACAACAACATGCCGAGAAACTCGTTCTAAGGGCACTCCGGCCCGTAGAAAACTGAGGTTCGTCCACGGGGTGAAGGTCTGATGGCAGGCCGGAGTCACTGGGACTCGGAGCGTGCCGTGTTGCCTTGCCCACCTCGGGACTCGATCGCGAAGCCAAAGCTGAAGCGGTCTCATATGAAGTAATCCGAGCGGTGTTACTGCGGCTGCGGATGCCATATGCCCTGGGAGCCTCTGAAATAGTTTCAGTGGAACCGCACTCTTGCCCTCGAACTGACGAAGGCAAGTCAGCAGTGACTGCGCGCGCTCGCTCGTAAGCTGCGCGCACATGGCGACCGAGTCGATTTCCATACCGAGAAAAGAGATCCTCTGCACAGGGCAGAGTTTGCTCTTCTCCCAGTTGACCCGAAGGCCCAGACGAGCTAGGTGCCGGAGCACTAGGTCCCTGTGTTCGCAAACCTGGTCTCGAGAGTGAGCTAGGATCAGCCAGTCGTCGAGATAGTTCAGGATGCGAACCCCGTGTTCCCGTAGAGGAACAAGGGCTGCCTCAACGACTTTCGTGAAGACGCGAGGAGACAGGGCTAGCCCGAAAGGGAGAACCGCGTACTGGTATGCCTGCCCCTCGAAAGCAAACCTGTGTCAAGGAAGAATGGAGACATGGAAGTAGGCGTCCTTCAGGTCGATCGCTGCAAACCAATCCTGCGGCTGCACGCATTCAAAAATGTTTTTGGCCGTGAGCATCTTGAACGGCATCCTGTCAAGGGAGCAGTTCAAGGCGCGCAGTAGAGGTCTGCGCGGGACTGTTTTTTAAGTCCCGCTCCCGCCCGCTCCCGCTGGGGTTATATCCCGCACCCACCCGTTCCCGCTATATATACACTATTTGTTCACCCGCTGTCTGCTTAGAATAATTTTCTTCCCGACCCGACCATCCCGCTTAATATAGATCTCCCAGAATTTCACATGTAGCCTACATTTTCACAGAGAAAATAAAAATGTAGTCTGCACAAAATTTTTTTTTAATCATTATTTTATTCGCCTTGTCAATATACAAAATTTAACATTTTGCTGCAGACAGTAGGCTAGGGGAAAAAATGTCGCAGCGAAAAAAAAATGAAGTGTAGGCTATTATTTTTATTCGTATTATCAAAATTCGTAACATTTTGCTGTCAACACAGGAAAAGTGTCAGAGAAAGAAAGAAAATATGACATGTCATTAAGCAAAATATGTAGGCCTTAACCGAACAATATGTAGGCCTTAACCTTCTCATCCCTGAGAAGAATGTGCTGACGTACGTCTCTCCAACAAAATATATAAATTCAACAATAACTAAAAAAAAAAATTAACAACTCAAAATTGTAGGCAATATGAAATGAACGAAAGCTGTTTACTTACTTGGAAAAATCAGCTTTTTCCAGACTATTTTAAATATCCATGCAAGAAAAGAATGTCATTGACAAATGATCCAGCAAATACAATGCATGACAGAAAGAACCGTTACTGGTCCGTGCGTGCAGCGCGTGCATAACGGTCCTGAGTACAGGGCAGACTGTAGCCTATACCGGGTGGTCGATAAGATTAAGATTAGGTAAAGCGAAGATATGCTGTTCTTAAAGAACGTCGGCGTCGGGAACGTGATATTGAATGACCGACCGCTCCCGTTCAAATTACACCAGAGTTACCGACCGCTACCGTTTTTTAGTCGGAAATTTAATCCCGCGGCGCAAAATATCTGGTCGGGTCCCGCGGGAATGCAGACCTCTAGCGCGCAGGTCCAGGATCGGTGGTAACCCACCGGATTTCTTCGGTACAATGAAGTAGGGGCTGTAGAAGCCGGACTTCATTTTGGCTGGAGGGACAGTCTCGATCGCACCTTTCGCTAGTAGGGTGGCGACCTCCGCTCTCATGACAGGGGCATTGCCACCGACCATAGTGAAGCAGACTCCCCTGAAGTGGGGAGGAGACCGCGCAAACTGAATCGCGTAGCCGAGCCTGATGGTCCTCGCGACCCAGTGGGACAGTCTGGGAAGCTCTAACCAGGCTCCCAAGAACTGTACCAGCGGGGTCATGTGGACCACAGACGTACCCTCGGTGGTGCAGCGAGGCGGAATGACCGGCCCAGGCGTGGGTGGCATAGTGGCCCGGTGCGGGGGCACGGTCATTAGCCGCGTCCTGCCAGAGGAGGCCAGGGGAGGACCAGCGTCCCACGGGGGCGTGCTCTGGCAGGGGTCTGGCAACAGAGGGGAATGAGAGTGGCGAGGCTCGTGAGCGGCAGCACTGTCCTCCGAGAACTCTGTGTGCTCAGAGATGGGTGTGTCAGTTCTTTCTTTAAATTAAATAGGGTGCTGCCCGTCGTGGGACGAGCAGCGGGATTCGGAAAACCAAGGATTCTCCCCACGGCCCTCCACCGGGGGAAGGAGCGGCCCTGCTACCGTCTCCTGAAAAGAACTGGACGCCATCTCTGAGCAGCCCGTCTCAGGAGTGGGGCGGGGCGGGAGAGGGCTGTGGCGCCTTCCTGCGGCTTCCTCCACGACACGGCCCGGGTGAAGGCTGCTGCTGGGGCCGTGCGGGAGGGGCATGGAAAAAAGGACATGTTTGTGAGCCTCAGTCTGCTTCTGGGCAGTCGAGAACTGCTGGGCAAAGTCCTCGACTGCTCCGCCGAAGAGGCCAGCCTGGGATATGGGGGTGTTGAGGAAACGTGTTCGCTCGGCCTCCCACATATCGGCCAGGTTTAGCAACAGGTGTCGCTCCTGGACCACGCATGTGGACATCACCTGACCCAGAGAGCGTGCGGTCACCTTCGTCGCACGGAGAGCAAGGTCGGTGGCGGCACGCAGCTCATCAAAGAGCCCTAGGTCAGTCCTCCCCTCGTGCATGTCCCTGAGCATCTGGGCCTGGTAGACCTGCAGAGTGGCCATGGCATGCAGTGAGGAGGCCGCCTGGCATGCAGTGAGGAGGCCGCCTGCCCCGCAGCTCTGTAGGCCTTCGCCACAAGGGTGGAGGAGAACCTACAGGCCTTGGAGGAGTGCTTTGGGTCACCGCGGGAAGAAGCACTCTGCGGACACAGTTGCATCGCAACAGAGCGTTCAACCCGGGGAACCCCAGTGTACCCTTTGGCGGCCGCCTGATCTGCAAGGCGGAGGAGGTCGCCGAGCGATCACGGGAAGACAGGGGTGCCTTCCAGGACCTTGTGACCTCCTCATGCATATCCGGGAAGAAAGGCATTGGGGTTGGACGCTGACGGGGATCAGCGGCCGCACCCAAAATCCAATCGTCCAGCTGTGAGCGCACTGGGTCAGGTGGCGGGGACCACTCGAGCCCAATGGCCACGGCTGCCCGGGAAAGCATGGCCGTCAACTCGGGATCAGACTCGGCAATGCTGGCACTCCCGATGACTCCTGCCCACCTTGTGATGCCGCGATCGACATCGTGTCATCATCTGGAGCGCCGAAAGAGACCTGCGGCACGCCGAGAGACGATGCCACGGGCTCATTCGGGACGCTCACAGGTTGCGCTGTGAGAGAGGGGGGTGTGGAGCGTGGAAGAGTCGGCGCTTTGTTCCACACCGTCACCCTCAGGTCACCCTGGCTGCCAGCCGAAGTACCAGCTCTCGTGGAGCTCGTAGATCGAACCCTAACCCAAACGCTGCCTTAGCGTGATCAATGCCCAGTCACGCAAGACAGCGATTGTGCCCATCAGAATCAGTCACAACGCGACCGCAACCGCAAGAAGTGCACGGGCGAGGCATCTTTAAAAAGACGTGCCGCATGCAATGCTCTTTTAGAAAGGAGATTTCTCCGCAGAGTATTGAAGCGACCAGGGAGATGAACACACAAACACTGGCAAATCACTGCACAGATAAGCAGGGAATGTGCACTCGCTGGAACTCGCTGTCACACCAACACCTGGAGAGAGGCTCGTCTCGAAGAGGATAGAGATGATACTCAGATTTTGGCTTGTGGAGTGAAGTGAATAACTCGGCTCCGAAGCGAAAACATATCTGCATGTTGCCGGCGTACGGCGGAGTTACGCTATGCAAATTACACAGACCCATGGCATTTCATTGCCATTGGCTCGTTTTATATACTCAAAGATGATAGGCTTTCTAAGCGAAACCCCATTCGTCGTCACTGACGTAACTCGTAATGACCACAAAAGGGAACTAAGGTTACATACGTAACCGAGACGTTCCCTTTCAAGGGAACTCGATCTGTGTCGAAATGCTATGGGAACGCTAATACCCACGCCGCCATAAAGTGTCCGTCTGTGTGAAATCAATGCGCACATCTAGGCGAAAGCACCTGCGCCCCTGGATTGGAGCCGAGGTCCAGGTAGTAAAGCCTCACAAATGTATGCGGTGAGGACTAGCCTGCCGCATCACAAACGTCTTGGAGGGAAACTCCTGACAGTAATACTTTGGAAGCAGCCATACTCCTAGTGGAGTGGGCCCATACAGCCAAAGGTGAAGGATGACTGGCCGACTCATAAACTAGTGAGATTGCCTCGACCACCCACTTGCTCATCCTCTGCTTAGATGCCGGGCACCCCTTTGTGGGTACCCCAAAGCAAACAAACAGTGTTCAGACTTTCTCCACAGTTCTGTGGACATAAGCATATAAGGCCCTAACTGGGCAGAGCAGATAAAGTTACTCAGAAGCCTGACACCACTGGCGTCAGGGCTTCTTGGCCTACTTAGAGATTATAACGGTCCTCAGAACCGTTTTACCATAAGTACGGATTTTAGAAAGGGCACGAAGCACTCGGCGCGTGCGCTTACCATAAGCATGGATTTTAGAAAGGGCACGAAGCATTCAGCGC
Organism: Abramis brama; assembly: GCF_963993115.1. Lineage (NCBI taxonomy): Eukaryota > Metazoa > Chordata > Actinopteri > Cypriniformes > Leuciscidae > Abramis > Abramis brama. Next base: position 49,041,225 of record NC_139964.1, read on the forward strand.
GTGCCTTTACCATAAACATGGATTTAGAAAGTGCATAGTATTTTATGCAGCTAAAAAGCCAGAAAGATATTTAGTTTAATTTCTCAAAATTAAATAAAACCATAAACGTGGATTTTAGAAAGGGCATGAAGCACTCAGCGAGTGCCCTTACAATAAACATGGATTTTAGAAAGTGCATAGTATTTTATGCAACAAAAAGGCCATACATATATTTCGTTTAATTTCTCAAATTTAAATGCAGCCAATAACAATCAGACAAGTATTTCATAGTCTGAATTACAGGCTGAATATTCATATTTGAATACAAAAAAAAAATCATAGCTTGCAAACACACATTTTAGTTGTGTTAATAGGAAAAAGAGAGAAAGGGGAACTCCTTGAGCTCAGTTTCCTCTGCATTATAAATATATTGCGGACCCATAATCTACGCGAAACTGTCAGCCCACACTGACGTGCATGCACTGCCCCCAAACAAACACCGCGTGTATTACCACTCGTAATGTAGTAAGGGCAGGGAGGGACACAATTCAAAAGGCTGTTTGCTTCACATGAAGTGGTGAGTCTGTTTCGATAACTACAGCATTCGGCTCCTCAGAACTGGATAATTGCAGCACCGGTGCCTCATTAGGGGTGGATGTAACCGTAAATCGTGCTTCTGACCCCGAGATGAGACACTGGACCTGGCAGGTGAAGGCAGAAAAAGGGCGAAGCCCATCTCTAACCCCTCTGCCAGATCCATTTGTGAACCCCACGACTCGAGCCACGAGCGCAACGCGAGCCGAGTCGCCCTCCTTAAAGAGCGATCAGCAGGAGCACAGCGTTCTCAACTGTCTTACAACAATGCTCATATTCAGCACCCTCGAGTGTGCTGCGCTCCCAAACGAACAACACACAATACATGTGTATCCCCACCCGTGATGTAGATTGGGTAGGTATGAACACACTATTGAAATGTTGTTCGCTCGCCATTATAAAGTTTTATTTTATATATATATATATATATATATATATATTTATGGGTGAAAACTCCTGCCTAGCAAATTCTAAGACAGACAAAAAACACCAGGGACATATATTCACATAGAGCATTTGCTGAAGACACAGAAGCTGACACTGTTTGGTTCAGGTGTGCTTTATAGTTTACTGGTCGATGACGTCACATGACGTTCCGTCACGCCATTGGACTGGTTTCAAACGTGCTTCATGACGCAATCACGCAGAGGCGTTCCCACAGCGTTACGACGCAGCTCGAGGAACTGTTGTCTTTGCACTCACACAGTCCCTGTCCTTGGAAGTGGTCATTTGCATGCTTTTTTTTATTTTTATTTTTTACTTAGTTTACAGTGAGCCTGTTATCAACAACAGATTACCACTGGTTGCTGTAAGTTTATTTATAGCCTAGAAAAAAACACAAAGTTTTTGTCTCAAAGTTTAGTAACTTTCTTGCGTATAAGTTAACAGAAAATGTTATGCTCTTGTAATATATTGTTTTACCTCCTGAGGTTGACGATCAACATTCTCTGTAAATTTAGCACCTCTTTCGATGAGTGTGTTGAAAGTGCCAAATGTATGTGTTACTAATTGTTAATAAATCTTCACAGGCTTCTCTGCTATTCAGGAAAGTATGTTGGTCAGAAAATATGAAGCATTTGAACACCTGGCAGTGCAGGGTCTAAATAATTACTAATGTTGGCTGCAGCTTCATCTATGCCAAATCCCCTCAGTAATCACAAGGTGATAAGGGCCATCAAGAACAAGAACATCAGGGGTGTATTCCAGAAAGCAAGGTTATCTTACCATCAAACATACCCTGAACTCTTGGTTGATTAAACCAAACTTTGTTTACTCGAGCTATGCTGGTTCCAAAAACGCGTCAGGGAGAAAGTTCATCCAACTCAGAGTATGTTCATGGTTAACACACAAGATATTCTCAACAGAGCACCGAATCGATGAGTCATCATGGAAACGGACGCTGATAAAAAACACACCATACTACTTCTTTCTATGCTGATTTACATAAAATTAACATGACTTTGTTTTAATAGCGCTTTATAAATCCATATAACTATATATAATACTGTGCCAATCTGTCACGCCCACTGGAGCCTCATCATTACTTACCCTTAAACATACCCGGGTATGTCACATAACCTGCTTTCTGGAATAGCCCCCAGAGGCCCTGTTTACGCCTGTTATTAAGATGTGTTTTGGTCGATCGGACCGTAGATGAGGAAGACACAGCCGTTTACACCTGGGGCCCTATTTCGCCACTGACCAGGAAAAACCTAGTTTAAAGTCAGTGGCGCATTGCGCATGTTATTCATATGCTATTTTAAGGGCGCATGCTCGGCCATAATCAATGTAGCGTGTGCACAACGCGCATGCACTTTGCTTATCTCATCTACACACAAACGCAGCAGTTCGCATTTTTTAAAAACCATACATTATTACAAGGAAAAATATTAACACACGAGGGAAATCATTGTTGTGTCCATGAAGATGTGAAAAAATAGGCATAAATCTAGCTTACACATTTACCCACATTTTTATACGCCTGTTTAACTGAAGCTAATTTGGGTGGGTTTCTCCCATCCCCATACAATGTCACTTCTCTGTGTTTTACGGCCCTGGCGAGAACGTCGGTCTCCTCGGCTGTGAACCGCTCCTGGCGTGCGCCTGGCAAATCTGCCGTTATAATAGCAATCCGCCATGGAACAAGCACGCCTGCTCTTAAAGGGAATGTGAGATGTCGCTCTGATTGGTTTATTTCACGTTACGCCCAAACCACACCTATGAATATGAAGCTAACCCAGACCAACCCATTTTAGATTTGCGTCGGGCACAAGAGTCATTTATCCCGCCGGTATAATAGCAACAGCGCCCAAGACCCGCCCACAAAGTTACTTGCATTTTGCGCTTGATACTTGTGTTTCAGATAATTAAAATAGGGCCCCTGGTGTTTTAATTCATCTCTTTTGTCCACTTCTGTCCTGAGTTTTTCGAGGGAATGGTTTATGGTGGGTAAATGTATGTGTTTTTCCCAGATCTTTCAATCTAATGGACAAAATAAGCTGAAATATAAAAATAGCTCTGAAAGTGGTCGAAAGTGGACCAGCTAAAAATGTATTAAGCTTGTGATCTGATCGACCAAAAATGCATCGTAATACCAGGTTTAAACAGGGCCAGAGAGAGCTCTTATTCTCCTCTGTTCCTAAACCCATTCACACACTTTGATTTGAAGTAGTATGTTCTAGAATCGTCTATTGCATAAATAAATGATTACAAAAACATACAGACTGTGATCATGCTTAGGGTTCTCTGTTTTTTGAGTAAAAAGCTACTGTTCATAGAAATTCTTCTATGAATTTGCAGTAGATGATATTAAAATCAAATCATATAACATCTTAGTATGTTCCACAGATGTATATATTTATAAATAGCTATTTTATGTTGTAAAATCAAGCAATAGATGTAATTTATGCGAATACCTAGTCCAGTGAGCAACAAAAAGTAGAAAGATATTCCTCACTTTTGCAGTGGTATGCTGGGCCTGAACCTTGTGTCTCTCCCAGGCATGGCCACCCCAGGGATGGTGCAGTCGTCTAAATAATCCCTCAGGTATTCTGCAGGGAATGCTCATGCTGTGCTGTACACTGCTGTGCTAAGAATACTGGTAATTCCTTGGTGTACACAACTTCCAGGGAAGTTTTGAGAATAAAAAATGACAGGTGGATCTAACATGGGAGAGGTCTATTGTGTTCATAAGTAGAATTGTGCTGGGACTACTATTTTGAAAGAGTGTAAGGAAGTGTTGTGTTCTGATGTAATGTGTGTGAGAACAGAAGTAATGAGTAAACAAGATGGATGAAGTTTGCTACTTCTGTTTCGTGTGCTTTATTGCTGCTTACTAACTCCTGATACAACAAATTGACGAGGATTAGACATTTTTTTCGCTAAATAAGCCCTGTGGGGGCTTCCTGTTCACAGGTTCCCTTAATTACACCCACAAAGCACCAGTCGAGCCCTCCTGTTTGATTGCAATGAGAACTCATCCCTTTTTGCATTGCCGTGTGGGCTCCCTGTTCTGAGGCAGTGATGGGGTTAATTCATTAAAGTTTTGCCCTGCACTTTGGAACCGCCCCCCTGTCACCATCAGCATCAGAGCACAGATCTTCACAGAAGAGGCAGACCTATTCCCAACCCCAGTACTCACTATTCAGAGCTGATATTCCCATAAGTCAACCATTGAAACCTCTCCTTGATGCCTCTCTCAATTCCATTTTCAAGCCGTTTCCCCTAGAACCCTCCAATCCTACCAAACTGCATGGAAGTATTTTAGACTTTCCACTCCACACACGCAACCTGCTTTGACTTGACTTGACTTCAAGTCAAGTCAAGTCATCTTCATTTATATAGCGCTTTTAACAATGTAGATTGTTCCAAAGCAGCTTTACATTGATAATAGGAAATTAAAGTAAAGTGTTTTGGCTTTATAGCAGCTCTAGAATAAAGTTATTGTTCAGCTAAAGTTAGTTTAATTGATTCACTTCCGTCGCAACGATCATTAGTTATTAACTTAGGGGCCACTAACACAACACTGTTTTAACAGAAAACTCTTAAGTTCTTTCTGCGCAAACTTCAAAAACGCGAACCAGTGAGAACGCCAATGGCGTGCACATGCGCATTACGAGTTCAGTCTATAGGTATGTGTGTTTGAATATATGTGCGCAGGCGTATAGTCCTTCCCTACAAATCAACCCTCAACATACTACTTGTCTGGCCTTAAAATTAATAATACATAATTTTTATCGCTTCCACGTAGCCACGCAAACCGGAATTATCCCGACAACGCTTTATCTGTAGATAGGTAAAGGGAGGGGAGGGAGGCCTTCACATTTCAGGACTGCGCTGTCGTCGCGTCCAGGCGCAGGTCCTTCATCAGATCTGGATACAGCCTGGATCTGGTGGACTGCGGTAAACCTTGGGATAAACAGAGAGACTAATATTAGCGTAGACGCCATTCTTCTTATGATGTAATGAGTACATCAGGATTTATGGGAAGTGTTCCCGGTTCCAGCTTACCTAATCTATGCAGCCTAACATTGAATTATAAAAGTCTATAATGTGTTATGTGCATGCTAGGTCAAAGAGATGTGTTTTTAGTCTAGCTTTGAACTGACAGAGTGTGTCTGCTTCCCGGACAATGTTAGGAAGACTGTTCCAAAGATTTGGTGCTAAATAGGAAAAGGATCTACTGCCAGCAGTTGATTTTGATATTCTAGGTATTATCAACTGGCCGGAATTTTGAGATTGCAATAGACGTGAAGGACTATAATGCATTAAGAGCTCGCTCAAGTACTGCAGAGCTAAACCATTTAGTGCTTTGTAAGTAATCAGCAATATTTTAAAATTTATACGATGTTTAATAGGGAGCCAGTGCAGTGTTGACAGAACTGGGCTAATATGGTCATACTTCCTGGTTCTGGTAAGAACTCTAGCTGCTGCGTTTTGGACCAGTTGTAATTTGTTTATTAAGCGTGCAGGGCAACCACCCATAATAGCATTACAATAATCTAGCCTTGATGTCATGAACGCATGGACTAATTGTTCCGCATTTGTCAATGAGAGCACATGACGTAATTTAGATATATTTTTAAGATGAAAAAATGCGGTTTTACAGATACTAGACACGTAACTTTCAAATGAAAGATTGGTATCAAAGAGCACACCCAGGTTCCTAACCGACGATGAAGACTTGACAGAGCAGCCATCAAGTGTTAGACAGTATTCTAGATTATTACGTGAGCAAATTTTTTGTCCAATAATTATCTCTGTTTTTTTCAGAATTAAGTAGTAGGAAATTACTAGTCATCCAATTTTTTATATCACCTATACATTCCATTAATTTTGTTAATTGGTAAGTTTCGTCAGGGCGTGAAGAAATATAGAGCTGAGTATCATCGGCATAACAGTGAAAACTAATTCACTGGGTAGCATGTACAGAGTGAAAACCAACAGTCCTAGTACTGAGCCTTGTGGTACGCCATACTGAACTTGTGATCGATGAGACATCTCTTCATTTTCAAGATTTTTCTCTGCTTATCATCACCACATTCATATCTTTTCTCAACAGCACCAGGAAACTCCAATCCAGCTCCATCAACGGTTACCTATGCGGAATCCAATTTTTCCACAAACTCATTTTCAGTTCACCCTCCTCAGAAATAGCCAATTCACATACATCTCTGCTCAAAGGTATCCAAATAACTCAACCCACCCACCCAGACAACCAATAACTTAATAATACAGAATCAAATTTATCTCTAACTTCCGCCAAGGCTTCAATTGACACAATGTTCACTTGACACAATGTTCCTCAGATGCTCAGAACTCACCATCACGTCCAGCTTTAATCCAAAAGTCCATCCCACAATCTCAGATTTATCAGTGCTAGACGACGAACCTAAAGACTCAGGTGGTATTATATTTGTCTCCTAAGTTTCAGAAGAGATCTCAAAAACTTTCCCATGTTTCAGTTGTGTCTAATTTTTTTTCTCCTACGGAATTTTAGGACATAAATCTGAAACATTGTTGAAACTAAAATGAGAGATATATGAGAATCACAACTAAGTCTCCTGAGCTTAGAAAGAGCAACCTTTGAGCAATAAAATATTCCTATAATGGAGTCTTGAAAGAGATTACAGCAAGACAATAAAAACGTTCTATGTTTCTTCCAGCACATTCTCAGTTTTCACTCCTTTTCTCTCAGATATTTCTCATGTCTCATTTGTGTCTACTTTTATTTCTATTATTTTAGAAGAATCATCTGAAATATTGTTGATACTAAAATGAGAGATATAGGAGTCTCCTGAGAATAGGAAAAGCAACCACTGAGCAATACATTTTTCCTCTTGGAAAACATGGCTCAGAAGCAATAGAGGGAGAGAGAGTGTAAAGTTGTATCATGCCCTCCTTTTTATTATTTATTTTCTTTCTACATTTGTTTTTCACAGCACACATATTGATGTGGAGAAACCAGGGTGTGAGTGTATGCCAGAATCATTTCCTGATGAAGGTGACAAAGTGGAAGTAATCAGTAGAGCTCTGATCCAGTATGACAGCCCTAGCAGTGGCGCTCTGTGCTCACAAGCAGGTATGGCAAAGAAAATGAATTTTAAAAAAAGTCTCTCTCCACACTTGAATGACAGACATCTTCATAAGGTAAAAAGGGTAATGGTTTTGTCTCAATCGTTGTGCAACCCAAACTCGAATTACTCAGAATGACAATTCATTCTAAAAAGTTCCAGACCTATCCAACTCAGTTAATTGGACCAGTTTACCAAACCGTGTTGTTGGTCCAATTAAATATTTTAAATTGCAGTAGCAATTGTTTGTTTCTCACTGTTCCAAAATATAAAAATGTATGAAAAACAAATACATCAAGCAAAATACAGAACACAACAGGGTTGACATTTTATCACATCACTTTATTAACAAATCAATTCCAACACAGGGTTTTTGGTAAAAATACCTTATTTTAAATAAGAAAAAACTGAATACATTCAAGAAGTCTTCTGTATAACAGGATGTCTTGAAAACTTTACAAAGCGAAATACCGTATATACCCGAATATAAGACGAGTTTTTTTGTCCTAAAAATAGGCTGAAAAATGGGGGGTCGTCTTATATTCGCGATATAGACAAAATCGCGGGGGGAAAGGGAGAAGGAACAACGGAATTAATATGAAATAGTGACTGAAACGCGACCCATTAAAAATGATTTCGGCTATACTTGCATGTAAAATTAGAGAAGCAACATAATATCTGTGTTTAACTGAATTAAAACGCTGCTCCCCTCTGCCATGCGAGACGCAGAGCGAGCGAGAGAGAGAGAGAGGTGCGCGCGCGAGATGCAGAGCGAGAGAGAGAGAGGTGCGCGCGAGAAGCAGAGCGAGCGAGAGAGAGAGAGAGAGAGAGCGAGAGAGAGAGAGAGAGGTGCGCGCGCGAGATGCAGAGCGAGCGAGAGAGAGAGAGAGAGGTGCGCGCGAGACGCAGAGCGAGAGAGAGAGACTCAGGGCCCTATTTTAACGATCTGAAACGCAAGTGTCAAAGCGCAAAGCGCAAGTAACTTTGTGGGCGGGTCTTGGCGCTGTTGCTATTTTCCCAGCGGGATAAATGACTCTTGCGCCAGGCGCAAATCTAAAATGGGTTGGTCTGAAGTAGCTTCATTATTCATAGGTGTGGTTTGGGCGTATCGTGAAATAAACCAATCAGAGCGTCATCTCACATTCCCTTTAAGAGCAGGCGCGCTTTGTTCTAAAGCGGATTCCTATTATAACGGCGGATTTGCCAGGCGCGCGCCAGGAGCGGTTCACAGCCAAGGAGAGCAACGCTCTCGTCAGGGACGTTGGGGATGGAGAAACCCACCCAAATTAACTTCGGTTAAAAAGGCGTATGATAATTTGGGTAAATGTGTAAGCTAGATGTATGCTTTTATAATAAATTGTCTATCTATCTATCTATCTATCTATCTATCGTAATAATATATGATTTGCAAAAATGAAAACTGCTGCTTCTGTGTAGAGGAGAGAATCAAAGTGTATGCGCGTTGTGCACACGCTACATTGATTATGGCCAAGCATGCGCCCTTAAAATAGCATATGAATAACATGCGCAACCCGCCACTGACTTTAAGCTAATTTTTTCCTGGTTAGTGGCGCAATTGTTTTCTAAACCTGCAAAATAGCATGAAGGAACGTTTGCGCCGGAACACGCCTCCTTTTTTGTGCTGAACCGCCCAGGGAGCGCAAGTTCATTCCCTAGTTTAGCGACGTGCTTTTGTGGAGGGAAAAGCGCGCTTTGCGCGGGTGCAAAATAGGAATGATACATGCGTCGGTGTACAAAGTCAATTGCGCTGGGTGCAAGATAGGGCCCAGAGACAGAGAGGTGCGTGCGCACACGCGCTCGAAGAGAGAGAATGAATTATCACTGCAATTTTCAAATACAATTATTTTCTGTTAAATCCAGATATTTCAGATTTTTCCACAAAAATCTCCTTTTGTCCCAAAAATAAGTCTGGAAAATGGGGGGGGGGGGGGGGGGGGCATGAGACTTGTGTCTGTTGATATGGATTTTTCCTTATTGTTTATTTTGCATTATGTAAATATGCAGCTTTTCAGGACTGCTTAAAGTTACTGACATGATCAATAAAAAGATGAATGGATGAATAAGAAAATCATGAGCATGATTGATATTAAAAGTCAATAAGTCCCCAAAGAGGCTGAGGTCAACTTTAATCTAACCCATACGGTAACGATTACCGATATGATTTCCAAATATTTTCATATATATTTCAAAATATACAAAAAAATATATTTGCTCAAATATATTTACATAAATATATTTTCTACCAATATATTTTTTGCCCATTTTTGTGTTCAGCGGTCGCATGGCGCAAACATCACACATAACATCTCAGAAGCCAATCAAACAGTATTTTAGACATATATGACATGAGGAAAATAAAACTATTGGCTACCATCAGATAATAATGTGGAAACCGCGAAAACATTATCATGAAACCAATGAATGCATGAACTTGCGATTCTACAAAATGCCTTTTAAACTTTATACCGGGCCTTAAAGCAAAACTTGAAATAATTTCAGTGCTCAATACTCACCATAACGTTTTGAAACTTGTGACGATGAATATTTGTATTCTCTTGGGAATATTTGTTTCGGTTGTGTTTCGGTTGTTGGTGTGACGGCGCGAGCAGCAAGTGGCCGTGAGCTCAAAGCTCAACAACTGCTGTTATCACAGCAAGAGCAATGTGTCGGGTCAGTGGGCGTTTCCCATAGTATACATAGTACACAGCGGCCATTCCCTGGGTGCCTCAGCACTGTGTGAGAGTCACAGAGAGTATTTCTTCTTTTTTGTTTTTACATTCACATAAGAGCAACACAGGCGTGACACTGCGTCCTTTTCAGGATGTCATTCAGCCTGTGCATTTCTGGATGCATTTGTTCCCTGGCGCCAGCAGCCGGCCACAATAGCTGCCTCTCGTGTTTGGGCATTCAGCACGCTGAGGCTGCTTTTGTGAATACTTCATGTTCTTACTGTGGGAACATGACTATGGCTGCGTTAAGATAGAGACTCGCTTACCTCAAGAGAGGTGCAGTCCCCTCGCCTATTCCCCATTCTAGTGTCTATTCTGGTCCCCAGAATAAAGCTACTTTGGCGTGTAGTCAGGGTGATCTGATGTTTACTGTGAGGGCTTCCCCGCCGAGCCAGTCTTTGTGGGCCCCTCACGCCTCTCAAATGCAGCAGCTGGTGGAGCCTTCAAAGGAGTGCGCTGGTCCTTCGCATGGACGACCAGTTGTTTCCTTTGGGGCTCCAGCTGATGACCAGATGTCAGTTGCAGCATCGGAGGAGGAGCTTCAGTCCTCTGGAGATGAAGATTCGGCTGCGTTACCCCCTTGGGAGAGTGTAACGTTGTCCGAGTCTGATCCAGAATGGGTGTCTATGCTTTCCCGGGCCGCCGAGAAGGTTTCGGTTTGTGTGGAACCCTCCACCACCGGTCTAACAGCGAAGGCTTACAGTGCCTGTGGAAAGGCTGCTTCCGCCCTCCATGCCATGGCGCTCCTGCAGGTCCACCAGGCCCAGGCGCTCATCGGCAACCAACCGATGAAGGAAACTGCACGTTCCGTTGGTCAGGTGATGTCCACCTTGGTGGTCCAGGAATTCCACTTTTGGCTCAACCTGGCGGACATGAGGGAGACCGATAAATATTGGTTCCTGGACTCCCCCCTCTCCCAAGTTGGGTTATTCGGCGAGGCAGTCGAGAGCTTGGCCCAACAGTTCTCGGCTGCCCAGAAGCAGATGGAGGCCATTCGACACATCCTGCCCCGGCAGACCGCTGCTGCCCCCACCTGTCCGCTGGCTGCAGACCCTCCGTCCGCTCGTCGCCGAGGTCGAACTCCTGCGGCGTCCTCCCGTTAAGCCGCCGCAGCAGCCTCCAGCCAGGCCACAGCATGGAGCCGACCGTACGAAGTCGACCCCGTCCATCCAGTCCGCTGCCAAACCAGGTGGCAAGCGGAGGTGCAAATGATCCTGAGACGGGCGACCCAGAGGTGGATCAGACTTCTCTTCAGGAGATGGTGAACACGCCGCTCCTTCCCCCAGTGGAGGGCAGGGCGGAGAATCTGTTGTTTCCTTTTCTTTTTGTTCCCCCTTTTGGCGAAGGACGCGATCGAGCCGGTCCCTCCAGCCGATATGAAGACCGGCTTCTACAGCCCGTACTTCATTGTACCCAAGAAAGGCAGTGGGTTACAGCCAATCTTGGACATTTTTAAGTGCATCCGTCCCCAAGACTGGTTTGCAGCGATCGACCTCATGTCTCGATTCTCCCTCGACACAGACCATTTCTTCACTTTGTGTTCGAGTGGCGGGCATATCAGTACAAAGTCTTACCCTTCGGGCTGACCCTGTCGCCCCATGTCTTCACGAAAGTCGCGGAGGCAGCCATTGCTCACATGTGCGAGCGTGGTGTTCGCATTCTCAACTACCTCGACAACTGGCCAGGAGACTCACGGAGGCCAGCGTCCAGTCAGTGTTGGACTGCGTGAGCTCGCTCAGATGCAGGACAGTGGCACCACTGAAACTATTTCAGAGGCTCCTGAGGCATATGGCATCTGCAGCCATGGTGACGCCACTCAGATTGCTTCATATGAGGCCGCTTCAACACTGGCTCAACGGTCGAGTCCCGAGATGGGCGTGGCAGCGCGGCTTGTGCCGGGTTTCTATCACCCCGCACTGTCGCTAAACTCTCAGCCCGTGGTCGGACCCTTCGTTTCTTCAGGCAGGCGTTCCCCTAAAACAAGTGTCCAGGCATGTTGTGGTCACCACGGATGCCTCTGCCACCGGCTGGGGGGCCACGGTCTGTGGACGGGGCCTCAACTGCATTGGCACATCAACTGCTTCGAGTTGTTAGCAGCACACCTTGTAGTTGACACCATCACTTCTGCTAGAGCCCCCTCAACGAGGCGCCACTATGCGTTGAAGTGGAACTTGTTCCTTGAGTGGTGTTCTTCTCACCAGGAGAACCCCCAAACTTGCTCGATCAGAGCTGTGCTTTCCTTCCTGCAAGAAGGGTTGGAGCAAAGGCTGTCTCCCTCCACCCTTAAAGTGTATGTTGCCGCTAGTTGAGGGTAAATCGCTGGGAAAGCACGACCTGATCGCCAGGTTCCTGAAGGGGGCGAGGAGACTAAATCCACCTCACTCGCTCTCGATACCCTCTTGGGATTTGTCTCTGGTCCTTTCGGCACTTCAGAGACCACTCTTTGAGCCTTTGCAATGAGCAGAGTAAAGAATTCTGTCCTGTAAGACAGTACTTCTAGTTGCATTGGTCTCCATCAAGAGGGTAGGGGACCTGCATGCATTTTCGATCGACAAATCGTGCCTAGAATTCGGCCTGGCTAACTCTCACGTGATCCTGAGACCTCGGCCCGGATACGTGCCCAAGGTTCCTACCACTCCCTTCCCGTGAACGTTGCGGAGCGTCCGACGCCAGGCCTAGTGCTCGTATGCTTGTTTAACTTGTGCTAGGCTGGCTTCCATATGTTGTGATCCCTGCAGCGATCCCCTATGTGTATTCTTCCACGATCAGCTCCCTGCGGTGAGCCTGTGTCTTTCCCTTGGCAGAGTCTGCTCTGCCGTCACTGTCCGGTGTAGTCTCCCCAGTGACATTCTTCTCACTTCAATTCTTCTTCTTCTCTACATATGTTGTACTGTCCCTCACCGGCCAGTCCATATGTGTATTCTCCACATTACCTCCCTTCGGGCAGGATGTGGCTTCCGCAGCATCCCTCTCCCCTGGAAAGGCACGCTTTCCCAGTGTTATCCAAGAGTTCCACTGTGTGGGTTAACGGAGCAGCAGTTTGAACTCCCTCTATGCAGGCCTTCCGCCCCAGTCAGTTGTGGGTCTGAGAGTCTTGCGCAGAGCGCTGAATGTGGCAGCAACCTTGGCGTTTTCCATAGGGATCCCAATTACGTCGTCACGTCCACATAACATCGAACTTGAGCGACTGAAAGGGAATGTCTCGGTTAAGTATGTAACCCTCGTTCCCTGAGGGAGGGAACGGGAGACGTTACGTCCCTTCGCCACTGTTGCTGACCATCGCTGTACGGCCGTCACGATCTCAGCTCCTCAGCAAAAAACAGAGGTGCGATAGATGATGATAGGGCTCCCTGAAGTGATCCCAATTACGTCGTTACGTCATCACGTCGACGTAACGTCTCCCGTTCCCTCCTTCAGGGAATACGTAACCGAGACATAACCGAGACTACATACGTAACCGAGACGTTTTCCAATGTTTGACCAAATGACCAACATAATTGTATTTTGTAAATATAAACATTTTTGATTTTGATGGCTACAACACTACAAAAAAGTTGGGACAGAGGCAAAATAAAATAAAAGATTATAGAATATGCAAGTTAATCTCATCTGAAACTGTCCACAATTAGCAGGTGAATTGGTAATAGGTGAGGGTATTGTGATTGGGTGTAAAAGGAGCTTCTCTGTCTTTGCAAGCAAAGATGGGTCATGGCTCATCACTTTGTGCCAAATTTCACAAGTTCACAACTCAAAAATCACATTTCTCAATGCAAGATTGAAAAGGATGTATGTCTTTCACCATCTACCATACATAATATTGTGAAAAAATTCAGGGAATCCAGAGAAATCTCAGTACAAGTAGGGAAAGGCAGGAAACCTCTGTTGAATATGCATGACCTTTGAGCCCTCAGATGGCATTGTATGAGAAACCATCACGCTACTGTTTAAATATAGCCACATATTGCTCAGGAGTACTTTGGAAAACCGTTTTCACTGAACTCAGTCTGGCGCTGCAGCAAGAAATGCAACTCAAATCTCTGTTACGCAAGGAGAGAACTATACATCTGTTCAATGCAGAGATGCTGCTGAGTTCTCTGGGCCCGAGCTCATCTCAGATGGTCTAAAAGACAGTGGAAATGTGTGCTGTGGTCAGATGAGTGTATGTTTCAGCTTGTTTTTGGAACAAAAAACAGACATTTCGTTCTCAGTCCCAAAGATGAAAGGGACCATCCAGACTTTCATCAGAAACAGGTCCAAAAGCAAATATCTGTCATGGTATGGGGGTGCATCTGTGACTTGCATATGTGTGGAGGTACCATTGACATGGAGGCATATATTTGGATTTTACAGCGACATAAACTGCCATCAGGATGGCATTTAATCTGGGAAGAAAGACAATGCCATGCCTCATTCTGAGGCAACAACAGAGTGGTTTCGAGACACTCTGCACCATAGAGTGGATGTACCTGACTGCCTGCCTGCAGTCCAGATCTGCCTCTTATTGAAAATGTTTGGTCCATAATGAAAAGGAGAATCAGACAATGACGACCACGGACTGTTGAGCAGCTGTCTTGTATCAAGCGAGATTGTGTAAAAATGTTTGAGTATCCTCAATTCCCAAATGATTAAAAAGTGTAATTAAAAGGAAAGGTGATGTGACAGTGGTAAACATGCCTCTGTCCCAACTTTTTTTGTAGTGTGTTGCAGCCATCAAAATCAAAATTTGTTTATATTTGCAAAATACAATTAAGTTGGTCAGTGAAAACATAGGAAATACAGATTCTTGATTTTATTGCATTTTACAAAATGTCCCAACTTTTCTGGAACTGGGGTTGCAGAAAAACATGGGGCCCATTCACTTTTTTGTTGGACTGTAAACAAACCTGTCCCTACTACAACTATGAAACTAAAAGCTTAGCAAATACAGATGGCAGAGCTTTGAATAATATTAGGCCTACTACATAAAACAAAAAGGAAATTCACCTAGGCCAACAAATACGAAAAAGTCGACTCATCAATATCCATGAAATAAACACATTTTAGACCACCAGATATAAATACATCAATGGTACATAATGTCAGCCTTTTTACCATAAATACAGACAAGGTACCACACTGTAGAAAATGTAATCTTTAAAAAAACGGTCAATGACTGTTAGCTACCGTGGCTGCCAAACAAAAAACGTAAAAATAAAGTAAAATATCCTAATTTAAATAAAGTGCAAAAAACTTTTGCAGAAATTTTCCTTAAATGTTTTACAGAAAAACAATGTTATTTTACAGCTATTTCCTGAATTATTATGATCAAACACCTTCACTGTAAAAAACAAACAAACATAAAAAACGGTCAAATGACTGTCAGCAATGGCTGCCATACAAAAACCGTAAAATGAATGGCAACAGACTTTTACAGATATCTTCTTTAAACATTTTAACAGAAATGAAATATTTAGCATAAGTTCTGCCAGGAAGACTCAATTACTATGTCACTCATTACCTTCACATCTATCCAATCATATTCTAATACTTGCTGTATAAAAGATCGGTATTTACACATGTTCGAGTTTGCAGACGCTGACGCAAACAGTTACCTTTTGCATGCCAATACTGCTGCAGAAAATCCTGCAGTACTGTGATACTCTGAAATATTTTATGAAGTCATTATACAGAAAATGTTTTGACAGGATCATATAGACTCACACAGACATCAAGAATCAGCATATGAATCGCAACTATGGTGACAATGAAAAAAATTCAGATCAACTCTGAACTCATCACAAAACTAAAGTCTTTATATTTTTATATCTATTATATTTTAATATTTTTATTTCAGGATATCACATTGTCATAATACTAATGCCACAATATCTTAAGAGTCATGTGAAAAATTGTGACGTTAATCATACTCTATATAAAATTAAATTCTCTATATACATAATAAATATTATACCATGGGCTGTTTAAATACTCAATTCTGATTGGCTGGAAGGTGTGCAGTAAAACCGTTTAATGCACAGGTAGTTCCAGTCAGTTTGATTACAGTTCGAAATTAATCCGCTACATTGGTAACCATAGTAACACAGATACACTTGCAAGCAGAGTGAGAGACGCATATGAAAACGTTTATTTAGGTAGGCTAAATGGATGAATTTTTCATATCGTTTAATTTGTATGGTGAATATGGCAACTCTGAGAAATGGGCCCAGGCACAAGACGAAATAGAAGACTTGGAGAAGACGTTGAATGACAAAAAGCGGCACAAAGAATTAACAACAAATAAATGACATGATTAGTTCAAATAAAGATTGCCTTGTCACTGTCAGTGTTGCCTGTCATTCATAAATAATTGTAATAAATCCATTAAAGAATCATTAAGTTAGCTATATTCTTAAGCAACGAGGGGACGTTAGCTGATAGACTTTAAAGAAGAGACGCACACAGGTAACTCGCGCACGCATCTCTCTCTCTCTCTCTCTCTCTCTCTCTCTCTCTGTTCCTTCTCCTTCAGTTCTCTGTCTCTCTCTTTTAATAATGAATTTAAATGTGAATTCATTCAAATAAAAGCAACTCCGCTTCGCGTCGGGTGGTTCTTCGCCTCTACGTCGTGCATTAAAATCCTTTAATGCACGGCTAGCCGTGGATTATCCCTTACTTATGTAACCTCAGCTAATATATTCAGAGATTTGACTCAAAGTCATCAGTGAATAAGGTCACCATATAATGACTATAACATCACCAATAAGTGACCAACATCATCTGATGAGATTTTCTTTGCTATAAAATGTGTATCAAAAACACAGTTAAAGCAGCCAGGGAAAAACTAATGTTAAAAATTCAAGGGTCATGAGCCCAACTAAAGCAAACACTGATCTCCATCATGGTGACATCATTTCTGTTAAAGTTTTATTCACTTTATTTAAATTAGCATTTTGTTATTTTAATTTTATGTTTTTTGTTTGGCAGCCGTAGCTGCCAGTCATTTGACCCTTTTTTTACGATTTTTTTTTTTTTTTACAATGAAGGTATTTGATCACGATAATTCAGGACATTTTTCAGTTTATTTAATTTAGGATGTTTTACTTTAAATGTTACAGGAGTTTTTTTGGGCTGCCAGTTATTCGACAGTTTTATCATTTAACCCTCTGGGGTCTAAGGTGTTTTGGGGTCCTTGAGATGTTTTGACATGCCCTGACATTTGTGCTTTTTTTCAGTTGCTTATAGACCATTTCAACGGCCTTTCGTCTGTTTAAGGAAGTGACGTATTTGGCCCTAGGACGTTTCCGGTTAGTTGTCGAGCGCATTCAAAACAATGGCAGGATGCGCTTGATGTACAGTGGGATTGCGATAATTTATTTAATCCTGCTATTTAGAATATCTAAATTAAAATTAGGTCCTTGTTGCTCGTTAGTTGGGTCCTCCTTCTGGCCCGAAACAAACTTTTTTTTTTAAATTAAAATGTTTAAATTCCTGAAAAACGCGCCTGGATTGCATCAGTGAAGCGAGAAGGCTGAATACGCAACTAGCAATATACAGCACACATTTCGATTCTGGTAAGTAAAATACTCCCACCCCCATTGGATTATTTTTATTTCTTTACGTTAACTGTTTATGTATGCTGCAGCATAATGTAAGATAGCTCTGTTCGTTATTGTTTACATATAAACCTAGCATTTTGACGTGTGTAATTTAGTGAAAATAGGCCTTTTATTTCCGTCTTTTCCCCTAAATGTTCTGTCTTCTGTGGGCTGTAATTAAGTAGGAGTTAACATTTGTTGGCTAGCTGTCTAGTTAGTTGACAACTGCAGTAAGTAACACATTACAGAATGTATACTGTATAACAGTTACCACCTGAATGGTGTGCTGCAGTAGTTTACAAAAGGTAACGGTAAACTTTTTTCATTACTTAAGCTTGGCTAATGTTAATTCCAACATTTACTATAGTACACAATAGTAGCATTAGTTCTTAAATATTGTGCATTAACCAGATTAAGTTAATAATTGTTTTTCTGCTTTTGTCTTTAATAGGAAAGCCATCATTTGTAATTTAAGACGTCCAGCATCACATCCTCTTGTTCCACTGTTTGAAGAATTCATCTTCATCGGTAAGTTTTGGGAGTTAATTTTTAAAAATGAACTCCTAAAACTTAATGCCAGATTCTGGAAGATTAATTCTTCATGTATTTTACTACACTTCAGCTTGTGATTCTTAAGTGTGGGGCATTTTTTAGTATTCTTTACCTATCTCTTTTGGCTTATTTTAACTGTAAAAGAAAACGTGCCTAATAATTATGCACATCTGAATATAAGGTTTTTTTAATTTCCAGCCTTGATGAACAATTCTATATCACTTATAAATTATTAAATACAAAATGAATTGTAGTTAAGATTAATGTGGTTTGGAATTGGTAAAAATGTGTCTGGAGAAAAAAATATATGATCAGAAAATCAACGTGCAAAATCAATAATTCTGCACACATATGAACCCCCAGATGTGTTCGAGACCTTGAGGATTGATATTGACCCCCTTTGTTCAGGGACTCATAACTCCATTTCTGTTTGTCAAAAAAAGTCTGTGAAATGTGTTTTATGTTGTTGTCTCAGTTGTTGAAGCAGATTATGTTCATACAAGTATTTATTTACACATTAAGAAATTTGCTGGAAATAAAAGCTGTTAAAAGTGAGAGGATGTTTCTTTTATGCATTTTTAAATATATACAGTAGTCAACATTTGAAGTGGATAAAAACCTTTCATCAAAGTTAACATTAATTTTGAACAATACCCGTTCTTGTCTTAGGACAACTTTGATTAACTTTTTTGATCCACTTCAAATGTTGACTACATAAATACACACACAGCTAGCAAATCTGTATGTGACTATACTAACCATAAAATAACATTTTCCCTTCAAGGACCTAAAAAGTGTATTCTGTATGTTTTATTCTTAATTTTACAATTATTAATCTTCACGTATACATTTCTCTTAAATGACTAATACAGGTTTATGCATTAGAAAAAAAAGACAGCCAGCATTACATTGCTTTCACCTTCTATTTATTTGTGACCACATGAGGGGCTCAGATAGGACATTTAAACCCTCTCGCACACCGTTCCACAGCAACACACTTCACCCAACTAAGCACACACATTTGGAAACGAATGAAATGAGTACTGGCATATACTTAAAGCGATTTTTACTGAAGTCCGTTTACTAGCGTACATTTAGCGTTGTAATATACCGGTACATGCATGTTCTGTAAAGCTGCTCTGAAACGATATGTATTTTGAATAGCGCTGTACAAATAAATATGAATATTTGCATAGATATGCCAGCAAATGCAAGTGAAATGCCCACTCGTAACCTCCCCGGACAAACCATGATAAGTACGTTTTTGACGCTGTTTGACTTGCTTCATCTTCACCAAACACAAGACAGATGTCATCAACATTTTACGAACGAATGTTCCCAACCTTTCTGCTAAGAAATTAATTGTAAGTATCCAGACTGCGATAAGTTAGGCTTTTATCGCATCTCTCGTGTACACGCAAGCAGCCGCAACACCCAATCGGACTAACTTACTCAGGCAAACGTTGTTCTGTGTAAAAAGTATACGCATCAAAATCTTATTTAAAGGGTCCGGTAATTCCAATCATCGTTTATTTTCAGTTTTTGGAAATACTTTAACTGTTGCCTTTTCGCTAGACGTAAAAGTTACGCGCTTGTTTTCACAGACCAGAGATTTAAAAACGCCGCCACCGGAAATGCTTCAGGGCCAGACATGCGAAGTAGCATTCCAACGGAATGTTATTGTTTACGTCCTTGAAATGGTCTATAAACATATTAATGGCAAAGGTGTAATTACACTCTATTCAGCACAAACAGGGTGTGAGCAACATGTATGTACATGTTTGTATTTTTGAGAGAATAATGTTCATGCATGGTTATTGAAAAAACTAAAATTGAAAGTTTCTGAAATAAGGCCACAAAACACATACTAAATATGTGTCCACAAGACTTTTGACTAATGGATGTTGTCGCCTAGAGTTTTTGCTTCAAAATTATCTTAAAACAATAAAACAATACATTGATTTAAATTTTATAGGACAGTTTTTGTTTTGGAAAGGCAATATTCGTGGGGGCATGAATGATCATGAATAATGATGTGGTTCACACCTGAGAAGACAATGACCCACATAATGAGCTGCATAATGAGAAAGAATGCAAGGACAAAAGAAATATATATATATCCTACAAAATTGGTTCACAGTTGGAAACATCTCGAATTTTTTTTTTTTTTTTTTCAACAAATTGTGTATGCTTGCAAATTGTATAATATCCAAGGTAAACATTTCTAGTAATTGTGCAATTAATTAAGTTTTGGAATTGGTATCCTCTCCCCAAATTTGTCACTAATAAAACACAATAAAAATAATTTAAAGAGAAGGCTTATGTTGACCTTTTAAGATTTTGTTTACATCTACCTTGTAAATATATTTTTTGCTATTTTATTAAAAAGGTTACAATTACAGTTAAAATTTAAAATGAAATTAAAATTACAATTAAAATTTTAACAATATTTCAAGTGTAATCTTTCTTTGTAAAAAACTAATGTATACATTTTATCATACGTAAAAGGATTCATTAGTTTGAATATAGCCTACATTGGAACAAACACTATAATAACATCTTAGTTGATGACTTTATTTTTGACAAAACGTACCATAACATATGAGCAGAAATTGGCAAACAAAAGCTTATTTGATGTGGCAGTAGTCTATTTTACAGTAAAAACTTTATAATCTATCCAAAACTAGTCAACAAAATGTTGTCTTTCCTATTTCGTCTGTAGCCTAACATATCGTTTTTATGATATATTAGGGCATATAAATGTTAATTTGCAGTTTAACGCTAAGGGAACGCTTTGCGTGATGACGTATTGAAGCACATGTAAAATCAATCCAATGGTGTGACGCAACGTCGGAGGCGGGTGACATCATGAACCAGGAAACTATAAAGCCTGCCCAAAACAGAGCCGTGCTAGCATAGGAGATATGGCAAGGTGACACAGCGTCTCATTCCCTCTTCAGGGAACCGAGGTTACAGTCGTAACCAAGGCGATCCCTTTCAAGGGAACTCGCGATGCTTCGATTGACACTAAGGGAACGTTTATATCAACGCCACCATAGCGACAAGTGTCTGTCCAGTGTGAAATCGCGAGGAGCAGCACTAGGACCTGGGACCCTGGTGTAGAGTCCAAGTTCAAAGAGTAGAACCTTACAAATGTGTGAGGTGAGGACCAACCTGACGCATCACAAACATCTTGGAGAGCAACTCCTGTTATAAGGGCATTGGAGGCCGCCATACTCCTAGTAGAATGGGAACAGACAGCCATAGGTGAAGGCTGTTTGACCGATTCAAAAGCAAGTGAGATAGCCTCAACCACCCACTTGCTCATTCTCTGTTTAGATGTAGAGGACCCTTTGTTAGGGGGCCCAAAACATACAAACAACTGTTCAGATTTATGCCACATGGCAGCTCTGTGGACATAAGCATCTAGCGCCCTGACTGGGCATAGCAGATTATTCTTTTCCTGGTCCGAGTTCTGGAAGGGAGGAGGACAAAAGGCCTGCAGCATGATATATCTGGCCACATTAGTGGGGACCTTTGGAAAATAACCTGGTCTAGGATGAAGGAATGCTTTAACCATGCCAGGTGCAAATTCCAAACACGAGGGTGCAACTGACAGTGCTTGCAAATCTCCTTTCCTTTTAAGAGACATGATAGCAAAGAGGAACAAAGCTTTTAGGGTCAGGAACTTAGCCGGAACCCCCTCCAGTGGCTCGAAGGGAGCCAGGGAAAGGCCTTGAAGGACAGTGGCCAGATCCCATGTCGGCACCCTGGTACGAGCTGTAGGCCTCAGCCTCAGAGTACAACGGAGGAATTGAGATACCAACGGATCTTTACTCAAAGACATTCCACCCAAGGAATGTGGTAAGCACCTATGGCCGCCACATAAACCTTCAAAGTGGACGGGGATAGACCTGCAGTGAACCGCTCCTGCAGGAACTCCAGCACTGTACCAACCAGGCAGTTAACTGGGTCCAACTGACGGTCACTACACCATGGAGTAAAAACTCTCCACTTCAAGGCACAAAATTTCCTCGTGGAGAGAGCTCTGGAATGTAGAATGGTCTCTACAACCTCAGTTGATGTGCCATGAGAAATGGTGGTCCCTCCACAGACCCCGAGTCGAGCGTCCTTCTAGGATCGCTCCCCAGCCCGTGAGAGAGGCATCTGTCGTTAGCATCTTGCAACGACAAGAAGCTCCCAACACGGGACCCTGGGACAGGAACCAAGGTTTCTTCCACATAACCAGGGCACGTAAGCATCGCTGCGTAACCCTGATCATGCAAAAGGGGTTGCCCCTCAGGGAAAACCCTTTGGTCCTGAGCCACCACAGCAGGGGTCTCATGTACAACAGTCCAAAAGGTATCACGTTGGATGCTGCTGCCATCAGAGCCAACAGCCTCTGAAACTGTTTGACAGTGAGTGACTGGCCTAGCTTTATTCTTTTCACAGCTGAAAGGATAGACTCTATGCTTGCCGGTGACAGGCGTGCCTGCATCAACATTGAGTCACACACTATGCCTAGAAAAGTGGTCCTCTGTAGTGGAGAAAGCACACTCTTTTTGGTGTTTAGCCGTAACCCCAACTCTTTCATGTGGGCGAGAACGGCATCTCGATGCCGAACCGCCAACTGATGCGACTGAGCTAGAATCAACCAATCGTCGATGTAGTTCATGATGCGAATACCCTGCAGGCGCAGAGGCACCAGAGCTGCATCTACGCATTTTGTGAAAGTGCGGAGTGATAGTGCTAGGCCGAACGGAAGAACTCGATATGGGTAAGCTTTGCCCCCGAAAACGAACCTCAAGAACTTCCTGTGATATAGAAGGATGGATATATGGAAGTATGCGTCCTTGAGATCTATCGTGACAAACCAGTCCTCAGATCTGATCTGTGGCACGATTTGTCTCAGTGTTAACATTTTGAACTTTAGTTGCATGACAGACTCGTTTAGCACAACAAAACGTTGTCTGTCTACACAAAACAAGCTACACAAAGAATGTGTGTGTCCCCACCCGTTAAATAGTGCGGGCAGGGGTGCACACACATCCTGAACTGCTGCTTGCTCACCATGACTTTATATATATATATATATATATATATATATATATATATATATATATATATATATATATATATATATATATATATATATAAAATATAAAGACAAAACAACACCAAATATGACAAGGACAGTTTCACAATGAGCGCTACTGAAGACACAGAAGCTAGCGCGGCTCTGTTTTGGGCAGGCTTTATAGTTTCCTGGTTCATGAAGTCACCCGCCTCTGACATTCCGTCACACCATTGGACTGATTTTACATATGCTTCAATATGTCATCATGTTCCCTTAGTGTCAATCGATGCAGTGTGAGTTCCCTTGAAAAGGAACAGAAAAAATACTGTATGAAAAATACAGTCAATTTTCTGTAAAAAAAAAAAAAGTGAATTACTGCAACCGTTACATAAGTGGCGCCCGAACAGGGACTTGAACGTATAATACTATATTTACTCAGATATTCTTATAATTGTGTGGGTCTATTATTTGATTTTGTGAATATGAATTTGAATGTTTTTGGGAAGATTGCATGACTTCTGTGAATAGTGTTAATGAATTGATAAGCTAAAATTTATGTGGGTAACCCTTTAGCACTGCATTTGAAAACAAACAAAAAAAACTTACAAAGGAACTGATTTTTTGTTTTGTTTTTTTGTTGTTGTTATCACTTCTCATAATTGTCATGTAAAGAAATTATTTTTTATTGCTACAACTGTGTGTTGCTGATTTTGGAACCAACTGTTATTTTTGAGCCCTATGATAAGTGTTTTTGATAAGTGGTTAAATGACAGACATCAAGGGTGTGGCTAAGCTAATGGACAATTGAAGTGATTTTCTATGCTAGAAAATTTAATGTGTAGGCCTATTGGTAATTCCTGTGGGGGATCATTTTAAAATTGTGACTTTTTGTGTGAGGGTGTATGTTCATTTTTGTACCTTTTTATTTTTTGTTGTGATTTACATACTCACCACACACATTGAAAGACAATACCTTTATTGAACTTTTATACATTGACTGATATACATGATACATATGGCCACAAAACCACCCTCCCCGTCCACTTTGGTGGATATCGATCCTCCTCCGGACATCCCTACTCCAAGTGGGCAAACGGGGCAACAGCAAAATGTGCAACGTTTCAGTCAACCACTGCCAAGCACTTCCATTTTCTACTCCACACCCACACTGCCCCACAAACTTCCACAGGGATGGAATGTACGTTTTGCTTCTACACCACCACCACCTGCTGACAACCTTCTTGACCAAGGCCAAACCTGGGAGCAGGAACTAGATCCTATGCATCTGTGCACCCCATCTGAAACTACTTCTCCAGAAATACAACATGGCTTACCTGGTTCCCTACCTGGTTTCTTTCCCATGCCTGGAAAAGAAATGCATCATCACTTGCAATGACAAATGCAATGACATTCTTTAATGTCACAATACCTAAAATAACAGCTGAATTTTTTATTTATTTATTAATACAATTTAAAATGAAAGAAAATGAACGTCAAAAAATCACAGTTATTTTCTGGAATTATTAGGATTATTAAAAATTAGGATTTTTTTTTTTTTTTACAGTGCATGATACCACCACTACCAAAAGTAAATAATTTTTTCTGCTTCACTATAAAACACACGCTCATTGCGGCTGCTTCACCAACATATAGCCTACAATAACAATACAGTGAAATAGTCAACTAACTACGACCAATTATCTAGCTCTCTAAATATTCCATACCTTTAGCCTATTCAGTATACCTGCATTCTTTGTGGTACGGGAAGTTTGTAGGTGCCAATCAAAATGTGACTTTGCGAAACAGACTGTCTTTAAAATGTTGCTATAGAAGCCTAATATTAATGCCAGAAAGCCTACGCACATGGCAGTTGTGATTTTTTTTTAAAATTATGTATATATATATATATATATATATATATATATTACTTTTATAACTGACTGTCATAAACCTTTAAAACATGAATGCAGACACCTTGCAGTCACATCTCCAACATAAACTCTTTAAAATGTCCATGAAATATGAGATTCTTTGTTCCTATCTTCATGCATGGCTTCCACTCTTTCTGTGGTGGGCGGTGAAGAATGTTGTTACTAGGCAACAAGCATAACAATGACACAGGTGCTCACTCTTGAGGGGTGGGGGGTGGGGGGGATTCTTATTCTTCTCTCTCTCTCTCTCTCTCTCTCTCTCTCTCCCTCCCTCCAACTCTTTCTGTCCTTTTTTGTACATACTTTACTCATCTCTTGCTGCTCTTAAAGTTCAGTTTTGAAAAAAACAATTCCAAAATATTTAATAAAAAGTGACAAGGGCATAAGGGCACAAATAACAGGCTGTTAAGATGCCCTCGGTGCCTTACTTTGCACCCCTTTGTCCTGAAAAGGAGAGTTCAGCCTGCTCCCTGTCACCTCCACCACTCCTCACCTTTAATTAGTAATGCTACACTCAACCCATATTCTTTAAAATTGTCTTCAGATTATCCACCAACCAGCTGGCAGATTTCTTCTCACTGATGCTCTCTTACAAACACACACACACACACACACACACACACACACACACAGACAGACAGACAGACAGACAGACACACATACAACGTCACCCTTGCAGTTAACGTTTGCCAAAGATCTGGTTATTGGTCAGTCGTACACTTAGCAGCCAAAGATGTGGGGTCATTTTTTCTGTGCATCCCATCTCTCTCCCTGGATCACTGAACATTCCTTACTGCTGTCACTGACCCCTGCACATTACGCAGAGATGCGGAAGACAGAACAGTGCTGTGTTGGGTGTATGGCACATCAGGGAGAAGAGAAAAGATTTAAAAAAAATAAAAAAACATGAAACAAAATAAACTTTGCTTACTTTAGAAACTTAATTTCCTTCAGTGGTAACATGAATTGTGACTGGTAGCAAATGTTTTTCTTATCTCACCTCCCCTTTTCTCTACATTTTAAAATTCAAAAGCTGAATCATCAGCAGCCATTGTCCAGTCTTCTACGCATTTTGTGGAAACCATGATACATATTATTTTTGGATTTTGTGATGAATAGATAGTTTTAAAAACACCATTTACTTTAAATGGAAATCTTTTGTAACATTATAAATGCCCTTTCTGGAACTTGAAAATAAGAATATAGAATATTTTATTATATAGAACATAGAGAACATGGTCAAATTCTTAATGGATATTTTATACAAAAGAGGAGAGGAGAGGAGAGGAGAGGAGGAACATGTGTGAGAATATTTTCATCCAATCTGATCAATAGTGATATTAATCTGCTTGCCAGTCAGCTTGCCACCCAACTGTTTGATTAAAACAGGGAAGAAATATGACGTAACCGATAAAACTGTTTGTCAAAATGTCTGTGTGTGGAATGGGAGAGGAGGAAATACAGGCAGAGAGAAAAGAGGGAGAGAGAAAAAAAGAAAGAGGGAGAGATGCAAGAAGGGATGGCAGGATTGAGAAGTGGGGGATGGTGTGTTGACCTTCGCAGTGGTTCCACTGCGTAAGTGTATCTCTTTGTTGTGAGTCATTCAAAATTGAATTAAGAATGCTAACATTTGCTGAATTTGATACAAATCTGAATAGCAGTTGCAAACATGATTAAGAAATTATAAAGTTTGAAAGGAAAGAAAAAGTTTACAAAGACTAAATGATAAATGTTTGACAGTTTTATAGGCTCTAGAGACAGACAGACAGAGAGACTGGTTTAATTTAAATATTATATTTACTGAATTCAT
Source organism: Abramis brama (assembly GCF_963993115.1). NCBI lineage: Eukaryota > Metazoa > Chordata > Actinopteri > Cypriniformes > Leuciscidae > Abramis > Abramis brama. The sequence goes on from NC_139964.1 coordinate 49,068,064, forward strand.
TTTTATTTTATTAACTAGAATTGAAGTGCACTTCATCATTACCTATCATTTTTTTTTATTTGCAATTCTTTAAATTACACTTTCTGTCATTCCAGTTAAATTTGTAGTTAAATAATTCCATGGGTATGAAGAAGCATTACATAAAAGTCAAATAGACTAAATAAATAAACAAATAACCAAACAAATAAAAAAACAAACAAATAAATAAATAAATAAAATCCTGTGCTTTAAAGAGAACGTTTGTCCTAGAACTTTTTTTTGTTGAGAAACTCCAAAAAAAAAGTATGTTAGAAATTATTTGACATTATACATATATAAACAGCAAGAATTTTCAGGGGTTTTTTTTGTCAGTGTAAATTATTTATTTTTTAAAAGTATTATAATTATTATTGCACGACATTAAACAAATTTTGTTTAAAAAATTCATTTAAAAAATGATAATGAATATTTAGCATTGATTATATAATTCATTCCCCACCTCCTTTCCTTTTTCTCTGTGTTAAGTGGAATAAGAAACATTTATTAGACATTAGTAGCCATCAAAAAGCATGAAGCAACAGATCCAAACAGATCCATGTACAATGAAAGCACCTTAAACAGAAATAAAATAAGGGGGAAAAGTGGCAATAATCTGTAAAGAATGGCATGGATGTTTAAATTTTAGAGTACTGTGGAAAACGGTTCACTTTTGTGCTCTTCGTTGATTTGTAGCTAGCAAGCAAGTTAGCTAACTTATGTAGCTATAGCGCCAAAATGGGTTGAAAATCAATAAGACTAAAGCCCTATTCACACGGGATAAGTATTACCTGGTGACCTCTAGTCATTTGTAATAATTGCGGAGGTTGTCTGTGTTCTTAATCCCGTGCGAATCGGCCATGTCTTTAATTTGTAAAGTAAAAATTCCCCCGAAAATGACCTACCATATTTCGCCGAACACCGAGGTCCTGTGATAATATTAGTTCTACCAGAAAGACTCGGGAGAATAAATACTGTGACAATTATCCATTTATTAGCAACCCAGCAAGCAATAAAGTTCTTTGGCGTAGGCCCCGTCCGTAGCTCGCAATCTGAGGGTCCGGACTCTGCATATCCTGCCTGAAGATCAAGGCAGGGGCGCAGCCGACCCCCGTGAGGTATGGAAGGGACCATCCTGGTGGTGGTGGTGAGGAGGATGGAGGGAAGGATTCAATTTTGAGGAGGTGGGGAGGATGGTGGTGAATTGAATATTCGTATGTCGTGACTGACGAATAGGAATCTCGCCAGAGAGCCAGTCTACTTCGAGTGTAACTAAATGAGCCAATAAACCTTGTCATGCAATCATTTGCAGCAGCTGCTCTGCCTCGCAGTGCAGGTATATAATGAGCAGCAGTTGCATTGCATCTTCAACTTTTCGCTTCGGAGCCGAGCGTTTCATGTCTGCAAGCAGTGTCTGCAAGCAGTGTCTTCTGAACGAGCAAGTTCTTCAAGGAGAACCTCTCGATTTTATCAGTGTTGGTGTCATGGCACGGCAGTGGGGTTGATTTCCTCTTTTTTGTCTTATTGTTTGCCTTTCTTTGAGCAAAAAAAAAAAAGGCTGTTCTCACAGCTGGTAACGTTGCTTTTCCACTGTGTGCTTCAGCACTGAGAGAGCGAGTCTCCTAAAAGAGCTTACATGGGTGTGAGTTGCGTCTTTCTAAAGACGACACGCCAGTCGCGACTCTTCTTTCTCCGGAAAGCTTGAGTCCTCTCTGTTGTTGGCCAGCTGCCGCTTGTGTGTAAAAGCACAGCCGCAGGCCTGCTCAACACTCTGGGAGAACCTGGACAGGACTCTTTCTCCTCAGCGTGTCGTGTGCTCGGTGCTCTAGGTGTGCGGTCCCCTTGCCTATTCTCCATTGTAGCACCCTCCCTGGTGGCCACCAGGAGAGGTCTACTTCAGTAGAATAGCTTGGGTGATCTAAGCGGTATAAGAACCCCCTAGGGCCCATCCTCCTCTAGTGCATCACAAGCTGTGCAGCTTCAGAATGGGATTGCTGGTCCTTAAAAAAAAATAATAATAAAAAAAAAATGGGGGAACCTAGCGTTTCATTCAGGGCTCCAGCTGAGGATCAGATATCAATCGCTGCATCGGAGAGAGGGCTGTTATGCTCTGGAAATGAGGGTGATGACAGTCATGCTTTCCCGGGTCTTTTTCCCGGATGTGCATTGGAAAACTTGGCAGTGTGGAGTTGTATTGGTGCCAAAAATATGGAATGCCAAAAGTGCCAAAATCCCATCAAGAAGCTACTATCACTACCTCAATCACACATGAGCACACAGGTCTTTAGCATCTATACACTCTCACCGTCCTTCTCAGGTGTACGCTGGTCCGACACAGGATCATTAATACTAACTCAGAGTATTACAGCCTCACCCCAAGGGCGGCTCTATAGTCTTCTAACATTATCACTGTCCCTGCGGTGGTCTTTTGACCTTAGAATCTTTAGTACTTCTATTCCTCAGCTGCGCAGCAAATATCTGACACGACTCCCAGGTTGCTCTTTGTAGAAATTAAGTGTTATTCACGGCCGGGAGATCACTGGCCACAACAACCAAGCGAGTCTCCTGAATAGAAAGATACATGTACATTTAAATCATACAGCTGAGTAAAAATCAATGCCACTCAAGCTTTCTTCACTGTGATTTGTTATGGTGATTGGTTTGTAATGATCTAAGCTAATCATAGGACTGGTAGTTCTACTGTGTTAAGCACTTTTTGATTAAAGGACAAATCCAGTGAAAAATGAACCTGGGGTTAATTAACACATGGTTACCGAGTCGATCGTTCCCTGCGATGCGTTTTCATGAAAATCGAATGTAAAGAGTTTTTCGGTTTGCATGTAGGCACGGTATTATGCTACCGTGTTAGTGTGAGGCTATTTTGAGCCTTGTTAGTGGTATTAACTAGCGATTTACTTTTACTTACTCTGTGCCCCATATACTAGTGTTATGAGCTAATCTGTTTTTAAAGATAAAACTCTTTACATTCGATTTTCATGAAAACGCATCGCAGGGAACGATCGACTCGGTAACCATGTGTTAATTAACCCCAGGTTCATTTTTCACTGGATTTGTCCTTTAAGTATATATGGCCTTTGACCTGAGCATCTGTCAGGTTCCGTACAAACGAAGCAGGCAAGATGGTAAGTTTGATATTTTAACCCCCTGGGGTCGGCGGTATCGCCGGCGATACCAGCTCGCTTTTTTTTTATCAGTTCAAAAGAGATTAATTTTGCTCTGTTGACTTTGATATTACAAACACGTTTCATACATCAATCGATTCTGTTAAATGTGTATTATTTTTGTGTATACTCACAATAAAAACAATGTGTTTTGCTTTTTGCCAAATAAAGAAAAATAAACACGAAGCGAGTTCTGCCTTCTCTCTGTCAGTGTAGTCCATTCTGAAATGCGTTCGAAAATGAACCATAACTCAGCGAATACTCAGTCAAACAGGCATACAGACACACAGGCATGAAGCTTGAATTATCTTCTTTTAAATGAAGTAATTTATATAAAAAAACAAATATTCTCAGTTCATGTAATCTGTAAGAAAAGAGCGAGATGTCAGTCGTTCTCATCTCATCTAATTATTTTTAATGTGACTCCGCCCACGGAGAGTGCGCACTATTCAAACGCAAATGACTGAGGCAATCAGTATTAGCTCGAGAAAACACAAGTTTAATCAGATCATTGTAGCCTACTTGTTTACACCGTCTCGCAGCGCTGTGAGGAATAATAATAATGGAAAATGTACCTCAGAAGTGCGGGTATTTCGAGGAGGGGGGGGAACTGTCAACGACTGTCACTAAAAATCAGTGGTAAAACGTGAGGAAATGCTAGATTTTTTTATAGCTGGCAAAGTTATAGTCTAATGAAATACACTGACACCTTATAATTGTATTTAAAACATATAAATGCACATGTATATGTATAATTATGTCATTATAAAATATATATTTGTTTATATACACACTATAAATGCATATATTTGAAAATAAAATAAAAAAAATCGCTTAAAAAAAAACGTTCAGTAGCCTACATATCCTAGATCTACGCGCCCCCTAAACCCACATAATAAAGATGTACAGTGACATAGAAATTTGCACAAATTAAGCATACGTTCCATACAATTGAGGTATTATCGAAATATCTAAATTTTAATAACGAGTGATTTAACAGAAGGCAAGTAAAACGGTCAGGGTTACATTTTAGACACACACACACACACCTCTGAAGCGATAGAAAAGTCCTCGGGACCGCATCACTCGCAAGACGAAACCTGCATTGGTGTACAAGGCCGAAGTCCACCATTCTCCCGTTGAATGGTTGCTACACACACACATAGATGTGGACATAGACATAGAGTTTAGATGTGTCCGTGGTTGAGTCACATTTAACACATTGTGTCACTTTGATTTGCGATAGTTTGCACGTTGGCTTAATGAATCATCTGCGGTGATGCGTGTTCCAGTAGCATCGTCATATCTGGCTATAACATTACATATAGCCTATAACACGCTCTCACACGTTTATTTATAGCATTTTTGGGAGGAGTACAATTTACATATGTGGTTTCAACAACCAGATGCATTTACACTTGTCCAGTTTCGTCTGGAATGCGGCCCAGACCACCTTCTGAAGTGGTTTGAGCAATCGGATTCAATACTATTTTTGTCAAAAATAAAGTCATCAACTAAGATGTTAGCTGTTCCAATGTTGGCTATATTCAAACTAATGAATATTAGTGTTAAAATGTAGGCCTATAATCATTTTTTTACAAAGAAAGAGTACACTTGAAATATTGTTGAAATTGTAATTATTGTTGTAATTGTAACCTTTTTAATAAAATAGCAAAACATATTTACAAGATAGATGTAAGCAAAATCTTAAATGGTCAATATAAGTCTTCTTCTAAATATATCTTTTGTCCTTGCATTGTGGCTCAGTCAGTGTCACACCTGAATGAATGGCTCATTATGCAGAGTGGGTGGGACATTGTATTCTCAGGTGTAAACCACTCCTCGTTCACGCCCCCCTCGCATATTGGCTTTCCAAGCAAAACCTGTCTTACACAATTTAAATCAATGTATTGTTTTACGTGAACGATAAAGCAAGACTATTTTCACATAATTTTGAAGCCAGAACTCGAAGGACAACATCCATTAGTCAAAAGTCTTGTGGACACATATTTAGTATGAGTTTTGTGGTCTTATTTCAGCAACTTTCATTTTTATTTTTTTCAAAAACCACGCATAAACATTATTCTCTTAAAAATACAAACATCTACATACATGATGCTTACATATTATGGTAGTGTAAGGACCATCCATTAGCCCAACGACGGAATCCAACGGCCTGGCGAAGGTTTAAAGCGTGTATGTCTTTTCAGCGATCCAGTGAAGTTCACTTAATTTATTGGAACTTAGTTTTAGTATTACTTTAGCTCTATGCGTAATCTGACTCCAATTTCAAATGATAATCAAATTTAGATTGTATTTCTGATTAGAAAATAATCATAAATATTGATTATGAATTAATTTAGATCTTTGATTATTCTGATTATCCCATACTTTCAATTATTCGTTCATTACGGACCTAGTGTCGCTTTGAGACGTCACGTCGCGACTGCGCGCTCACGATCACAAACTAGCCAGTCCTGAAATAGTCAGAGGGTGCAGTGCAAATATTTTACCCAATGCAGTCGCGCACTACAGACCCATAGGTGTAATTTTTTATAATATTTGCAACATACAACATGCTAAGTCAGGGAATAGTCAGAAATCAGGAGGTCTTCCTAAGATGTGCCCCATGGTCCATTCAAAGTGCCTCCAGTTTGATCTATTCTGGACAAAGTTTTGCGGAAACACCAGACTACACATTAATCTACTGAAAATAATGATTTCAGAAGAATGCAGAATAAATCAAGGTTAACATTTATTTGTCAGGTAAAAATGTATTATGCCAATTACAGAAGTAAATTATTAAAAGCCAATTCAAAAAATATATGACATCATTTACTCAAAGATGACTCTAAAAGTAAGTAATGTTTTCCTGACAGAGACACACAGTAATGTGTCAGGGTTTTCCAACAGGAAAATACTGACATGCATAACTGTGTGGGGGATTCTCCTGGTAAAAGATTCCCAATGGTTGCTCTGTTCCCTCACCTTAAATACCAGATCAGAACAGAAGGGGGTTAAACAAATGTTGTTTAGAGTTGTTTGGGCCAATCCATGTACCCCAGGGGGTAGCACCTGGTTACTTGAGATGTAAAGAGATATCAGCCAGAGAGGAGATACAGGATTATACAGAAGTTCTCAATCTTTTTCATTAAACCAATGACTGCAATGAAATTAAGACCATTTTACCAATCGCCCTGCGCCCTTTAAAATGACACCAAACATGAAAAGGAAAAACAACATATTCACAAGATACACCATATGTGTTAAAAAGACATTCCTTGAGGAGGGAGAGGGGGGATGAGTTGAAGTCAAACAAGGGGACAATGAGATAAGTTTGAGCAGGACAAGGTTCTGTGCTCTGCCTTTGTTATCTGCTGTCCAGGTGCATTTTATGGCGTTATTGCAGGGTGAGATTTGTTTTAACAGGAAAATAAGTTCTTACAGTAGCCCTGTTTGTGCTATATAGAGTGAATTTACACCTTTGCCATTATCATGTTTATAAATAACTGAAAAAAGCACAAATGTCAGGGCATGTCAAAACATCCCAAGGGCCCCAAAAACACCTTAGACCCCAGAGGGTTAATAGCAGAATGGATCGGACACAGCGTGAAAGGTGAGTAAACAGGAAGTAGATAATTGGATGAAGCTTAACTGAATGATAACAAAGTCTCTCTTTCTCTTGCAGATGCAGATGATGAAGATGAAGATTCTCTGAAGATGGACTGAAGACAGGCTGAAGAAGATCGGGAACGACGGTAAGTATGCAGGTAGGTGAAGTAGAGAGTCTGTGTGTCATGAATAGACATGTATAGACGTTTTAATGACGAGACCAGACAAAGAGTGAGTGACTGAATGCTGAATATAAAGGTGAGCTGGTGATGGGATCCAGGTGACGGTGATAACTACTTAGGAGAGTGAGTGCAGGTGTGCGCCAAGGAGGATTGTGGGGAGTGTAGTGCCGAGACAGATGAGGAAGACAGACGGTGGATGTGACAGCATCCTTAGGGGCCGATCACACCTGACGCGTTTTTCTGGTTCGAAAACGCGAGGTGCACAGCACTTTACATTACACAGAACGAGCAGTGCGCTGCGTTTTTTATGTTGCTAGGCAACTAATGATACAGCTGTCCTGTCAGTCAAGTAAACGTCAAATCAGCCTTTTATTACCTTTATTTACTTTCTGTTAACATTGTGGTAGTTACGGTTCGTGAAGTCGTTAAGCTCCTGGTAACCCGCGAGAGCACCACAAGTTTATCCTCTATCATCGCACTCTACTGGCGTTCAAGCAACTGTCGCTTTCATCACTTAAACGGAAGGCCCGCCTCTCACTTCATTCGATTGGACAGTGGAAAAAAACGCGATGACGTCGAGCGCTTTTTCCGCTCAGAGTTGCTTTTTTTTTCAACTTCAAAAACGCGAGGCGCAGCGGGCGGTAAAACGCGAGGCGCAGCAGGCGCATAAACAGTGCGCAGAACGCTCGCTGCCATAGGAAACCAATTGAAAATAGGCGCCTCTCACTGCAAAAAACGCGTCAGGTGTGATCGGCCCCTTAGTCTGCATTTTTCTGTACATTTAATGTTGAAAATACCCATTACAAAAAATATTTATATCAGATTCCCCCCTCTGATCGTTTTTACACTATCACATTCTCAATAAAATGAGACAAAAATTTTGGATACACAAATATATTAGGTCCCATAGCTCCACCCCCAAAGCTCAGAACGACGTAAGTATGGTGTCATGTTAAAGGCCTCACCAAGACCTTTCGAATGATAGGTTTATGTCTCTGACAGCTTCCTGGGTGGAGTTATATGTTCACAAAAAAAAACACAAGTCCCACCCAACTCAAACACAAGTCCCACCCCAAAGGTCTGGAAGTGCAGCAGCCTCATTTCGGAGTTCCTCTAAGTTCCAAGATTGCTTCACCCATATGGGCCCTCCTTCTCCAGGAAAACTGAAGCTTTAGCAGGTTGAGGGCTTCTTGATTCTACAGTCTGGCCTTGGATCTTGTTGTTATATTTCTCATCAAGGTTCCTTACTGTGACACCTGTTTGCAAAGGAATGGATAAAACAAACGTCTCTTTGAATTTTCTCTTGCAATTTGAAACAATTTGTTTACCTCCCTCCATAGCAATGCCAGTGGCTTATCAGTCTCTGTGTCATTGTCATCAGGTTTAATCTTGTTCTCATCATGGATGGGGCAGAAGGGACCTTTGCTTCCTCAGTTGCAGCTGCCTGCCTTTTCAGAGTGTGAGAGTAAGCAAGTTGTTCTTTGCAAGATGCAAAAAAGAAACATATTCACAATTATAGAATGATTGTGAAATCAAGCAAATTTGTAAAAATGTAGAAGAAAAAAAAAAACGTTGCGATACTGATAATTAAAAGCAAGCAAGTTCTTTGCAGAAAAACAGTAGTGATTGTGATATTATTATTTTTCAGTGCATTAATGTATTTCCACAATTCTCCTGATTCCTATTTGAGTAGGAAATTGGTTTGAGTAGGAAAGTGTTTTCTACAATTTTCTTCTTGGTTACCCAACTTCAGACATTTAATACAGTATTCATTCTCCGCGATACATCAATATAACAATATTAAACTATAATTTTGTTAATATTTTCTTAGGATGTAGGATATTTCTTACTCTATTTAATTCATATAATTTTATTCCTGAGATCTCAGTTCTGATTATTATTATTATTATTATTATTATTATTATTATTTATTATTATTACTATTTCATTCAAACAAAGAGCAAGTTGTAGTCTGTCTTACCTTACAAGTTCTTCAAGGCTGTGAAAGGATTTGTCGTCCCTCTGGTGGGTTTTGGTCAATTTGAAATGGGAGAAAAATGTCTCCTCTTGTGATTTTATATCAATAATAAAAGAGGAAGGAAAAACAGGAGAGAATCCTCACCACTCTCATCCGCCTCTTCTATTGCCAGTGGGCAGCAGTGCGCAGTTCGAGAACGCAACCAAGCCTCCTTCTGCACCTCCTGCCCTGTGGAACCAGGTAAGTGTTGCACAGCACCCTCAGACCCCGCTACGGGCCGCCTCGCAAAGAGAGCCTCCCGAGCCATGTCCTTGCGTTCCACCTCGCTGCCCCACTGTGGGTACACTTGCGGTCCCTTTGGTCCCGCTTGTACGGTCTCTGTGAGCCTGGCTAGCGCTCCCCAGTGCGTCTCGCTGGCTCATTTGGACCATCAGGCTCGGCTATGCGATTCAGTTCGCCCGGCGTCCCCCCAAGTTTCGAGCCATCCACTCCACTTCAGTGAGAGCAGCCGATGCTCATGTCTTACTGGCGAAGTACGCGATAGAGCCCCTCCAGCTGATATGAGGTCAGGTTTTTACAGCCCGTACTTCATTGTACCCAAGAAAAGCGGTGGGTTACGACCAATCTTGGACCTGCGAGTTTTGAATCAAAGTCTTCACAAGCTACCATTCAAAATGCTCACGAAGAAACACATTTTTCGAATGCATCCGTCCCTGAGATTGGTTTGCAGCGATTGACCTGAAGGACACTTAATTTCATGTCTCGGCTCATACTGGCACACTCTCGAGATCAGTTATGCGAAAACAGGGACCTGGTGCTCAGTCACCTCAGCCAGTTGGGTCTTCAGGTGAACTGGAAAAAGAGCAAACTCTCCTCTGTGCAGAGGATCTCTTTACTCAGTATGGAGATGGATTCAGTCACACAGATGGCGCGCCTCACAGAGGAATGCACTTGGTCGGTGCTGAACTGCTTGAATACATTGTAAATGCAGGACAGTGGTCCCACTGAAATTTTTTCAGAGGCTCCTGGTGCATATGGCAGCAGCAGCAGTAACACCGCTCAGGCTGCTCTATATAAGACCGCTTCAGCACTGGCTTCACGGCCGAGTCCCGAGATGGGCGTTCCAACGCTGCACTCACCGGGTGATAATCACAGACCTTCAGCCCGTGGTCAGACCCCTTGTTTCTGCGGGCAGGAGTGCCCTTGGAAAAGGTGTCCAAGACTGCGTTTTTATGCATTTCCACCGATCGCTCTGCTCCCGGGAGTCCTGGCCTAGGTCCGACAACAAGAGTATTGCTTCTTATTGATGGCGCCTTTTTGGCAGACCAGAAGTTCTCAGAGATAATATCCCTCCTTGACAGCTTGCCCTGGGCTATTCCTAACAGGAGGGACCTTCTGTCCAAGGCACATTCAATATATGGAACCTTCACGTTTGGCCTCTGAGGGGGGTCAACTGAGGGATGCTGGGCTTCCCGCTGATGTTGTACAGACTATTCTGAGTACTAGGGCTCCCTCCACAAGAAGAATCTATGCCCTTAAATCGGGTGTCTTTGAAAGGTCCGTGCAGATCCGTGCAGAAACCTACGATCCGTGCAGACCCAGTTCAGTGCCAGATTGTTTCAGTGCTGGAGTTTCTACAGGAAAGATTATCAGCAAGCCCTGCTACTCTCAGGGTATTTGTGGCCGCCATAACGGCCTGCCATGATGGGGCTCCAGTCGGGAAGCACCCTCTGATCGCCCGCTTCATCCATGGAACGAGGAAACTGAGGCCTCCCGTTAGAGCAAAGATCCCTTTGTGGGACTTGGCCATAGTCCTGGAGGGGCTAGTTGAGACCACTTTTTGAACCACTAGAGTCAGCACCTGATATGCCTCTGACTCTAAAGATGGGTTTTATCATGGCCATTACTTCTTTAACCCTCTGGAGTCTGAGCGGTTTTCTGGGCCCTGGAGGTGTTCTGACATGCTCTGACATTTGTGCTTTTTTCAGTTATTTATAAACATGTTAATGGCAAAGGTGTAAATTCACTCTATATAGCACAAACAGGGCTACCAAAATATGTGATCACCATGCATGTATATTTTTGAATTTTTAAGAGAATAATGTTTATGCGTCGTTATTGAAAAAAATACAAATGAAAGTTGCTGAAATAAGACCACAAAACTCATAATAAATATGTGTCAATAAGACTTTTGACTAATGGATGTTGTCGCTTCGAGTTCTGGCTTCAAAATTATGTGAAAATAGTCTTGCTTTATCGTTCACGTAAAACAATACATTGATTTAAATTGATGTAAAACAGGTTTTGCTTGGAAAGCCAATATGCGAGGGGGGCGTGAACGAGGAGTGGTTTACAACTGAGAATACAATGTCCCACCCACTCTGTTATAATGAGCCATTCATTCAGGTGTGACACTGACTGAGCCACAATGCAAGGACAAAAGATATATTTAGAAGAAGACTTATATTGACCATTTAAGATTTTGCTTACATCTATCTTGTAAATATGTTTTGCTATTTTATTAAAAAGGTTACAATTACAACAATAATTACAATTTCAACAATATTTCAAGTGTACTCTTTCTTTGTAAAAAAAAAATGATTATAGGCCTACATTTTATCTATGTATTCATTAGTTTGAATATAGCCAACATTGGAACAGCTAACATCTTAGTTGATGACTTTATTTTTTGACAAAAATAGTATTTTATATATATAGAAATTGCTAAACAAAAGCTTATTTGATGTGGCAGTATATTCTACAGTAAAAACTGTACCCAAATCTAGTCAACAAAATGTTGTCTTTCATATTTCGCCTGACTGTAACGTTGTTTTTATGAAATATTAGGGCATATAAATGTTAATTTGCAGTTTAATACGTTGCTTATACAAATAGCCTACATTTTATTTCAACATATTTCAGTCGATTTTTACTCATCTCAGTATAGCAATACAGTTTGCTAAAACATCATCATTCATTCACACACGCGATTTAAATTTAAACTGTCTTTTTGCGAGCTGTGGTAAACAGCGCGCATCTCTGCCGTTCATTCATTCACAAACAGAAACCCGATTCACGTGAGAAGGAAAAAAACGTACTACAGTATTCCTCAGCTCAGTCGGATCCTTGCTCCTCGATATACCCGCACTTCTGAGGGACATTTTCCATTATTATTATTCCTCACAGCGCTGCGAGACGTGTAAACAAGTAATGATCTGAATAAACTTGTGTTTTCTCGAGCTGATATGGGGGCGTTCACAGGTTTGCGTGGATTGCCTCATTCATTTGCGTTTGAATAGCGCGCGCTCTCCGTAGGCGGAGTCACATTACATTTGAATGAGCTGTAATGAGCTCGACTGGAATCGCTCTCTTTTAATACAGATTTCACAAGATGAGAATATTTGTTTTTTATATAAATTACTTCATTTAAAAGAAGAGAATTCAAGCTTCATGCCTGTGTGTCTGTATGCATGTTTGACTGAGTATTCGCTGAGTTATTGTTCATTTTCGGACGCGTTTCAGAATGGACTTCACTGGCAGAGAGAAGGCAGAACTCGCTTCGTGTTTATTTTTCTTTATTTGGCAAAAAGCACAACACTTTGTTTTTATTGTGAGTATACACAAAAATAATACACATTTAACAGAATCGATTGATGTATGAAACTTGTTTGTAATATCAAAGTCAACAGAGCAAAATTAATCTCTTTTGAACTGATAAAAATAAAAAGCGAGCCTATCGCACCGGCGCGATTGCCGACCTCAGGGGGTTAAAGAGAATTGGGGATTTGCAGGATTTCGCCATCCTGATTAGACACTGTTCCTGGACTGGTCAAAGCTATTTTGCACCCTCACCCTGTCTATCTTCCTATTGCATTATTGACCATGCTGGTTGTTCTTGAAGGCTTCTGTTCTCCACCATTCACTACACTGGAGCAGGAGAAACTTTACCTACTGTGTTGAGATTGTGCTCTTCAGACTTACGTCCACCTCACTAGACAGTGGTGTAAGTCAGCGCAACTTTTTAATTTGCTGTGGGAGCCATAACCCGGGGGTTGGCCGCCACCAAGCAAACAATGTCACATGGGGTGGAATGCTATTGCTCTAGCCTATGAGGCTCGTGGTCAAGCTTCGCCTCTAGAAGTTAGGGCTCATTCCATCAGGGGGATTGCATCCTCCAGCAAGAGGTTGCCCCCTTGCAACAAGTATGTGATACGGCAGGCTGGTCCTCTCCGCACACATTTATTAGATTCTACATTTTGGATGTTCATGTTACTCTGGGCTCATACGTCCTTGAGTCGACATTCCAAACTTATGTCTGAGGCCTTTCTTGTGTTTGTGCACACATACTACACAGACCTGAGGGGACCAGACACTTCCAGTGCGGCGGCGTTGGCATTCTCATTCCCATAGCACTTAAATCAGTGTGGCATTGACAGTAGCTTTTGAAAGGGAACGTCTCGGGTTACTTGACTGTAATCATGTTCCCTGAAAAAGCGATTCTGCGACTGGGACTCGTACGGCTTTTATTCAAAGTAAAAGAAAAATAAACAAAAGGTGCGCCCACTGCGCGTTCACTGTAGGTTTTTACTACAGCACAGAAAATTAACTGACAGTTCACACAAGCTCTTTCCGCTGCATCAGCTTTCTATGGTTCACATAAATTCTTCCCACTGTCATCAGCTTTCTCTGGTTCACATAAACTTCCCACTGTCATCAGCTTTCTCTTGTCACTGTCACATTGCGTACGAGTCCTCAGTCCTCCTCTCTCTCTCTCTCTCTCTCACTCCCCCGGCGTCTTATATCCGGTCTCTCCACGCCGATTACTGCAACAAGACACAGGTGTTCATCATTTGCACTTGACCCACTTACGCGCCGCTCGTCTCCCTTCTCTCTCTCCTGGTACAGACCTCACGGAACCACGCCCTGCTCGCCACATACCCCCACCGCCCGACTCAGGCCGGGGAGCCATCCTCATTCTCAGGTCCAGTACATACTGAATTTCGTTTTTGCTGTTCGAAGGTCCCTCCTCCCAAGTCTCTCTAAGGATGTCCAACACCCCGCGGAGCGGGGTTGGCGCCCGTAGAGAAGCTCGAAAGGGGAAAACCCTGTGGAGGCTTGTGGGAGCTCCCGCACAGCGAACAAGAGGGATTCTAACCATTTGTCCCAATTTTTGGCATCTTCTTGAACAAACTTACGAATCATGGTTTTCAACGTGCGATTAAATCGTACCATCCGGCCCGTCTGTTTGTGGGTGATAGATGCTGGTGCGAATCAATTTAATGCCCAACAATTCGTGAAGTTCGCGAATAGTTTGTGATATAAACGCCGTGCCTTGATCAGTGAGAATCTCTTTCGGGATTCCCACCCAGGAGATTAACTGAAACAGTGCGCTCGCTACGCTCTTCGCGGAAATAGAGCGTAGTGGCACTGCCTCTGGGTATCGCGTTGCATAATCCACCAGAACTAATGCAAAGCGATGCCCTCGTGCTGATCATTCTAATGGCCCGATGAGATCCATGCCAATTCGTTCGAAGGAGACCTGCATAAGAGGGAGAGGGCACAATTGTGCTTTTGGGGTGGCCGGTGGATTTACCAACAGTACGGGATAATTCACCACGTCCCTGTGTACACACCAAACGCTCGATGGTGTTTTAAGCCCCCAATGGCTCCTTAGAGGCAGCTAACCCTACCCTCAACCTTAAACCTACCCATCCCCTCGCTGCCTGGAAGGCGTCGTTGGGGGCATAAAACACCAAACACCACACCAAACCTTAACCATGCGGCTCTTATCCAATGCCCCCGGTTGAATCAGGCTTTGATGAAAAGAGGTTTGGTTACATCCTGAATCCACCAAAGCCTGATACATACCCCCCTTGATACTCACAGGTATCTGGTACAGGCCAGCTTGATCGGGGGCAGCCTGCGGCGCGTCCGGGACCCAGATCATTGTCCCCACCTCCATCACCGGGCACCAATTTATAAAATGACCCGGATCCCCGCAACACCAACAGGCCGGCCCAGGCTTCCCCGCCACCTTAGTGGCAGGAAGCGGGTCAAGGAATCGGCGTGGAGAGAGCGGAGGTACGGGAGGTGCTGCGGAGGTGACAGACGACGGCCCCGCCCCCCTAGTCGGAGCTCTGGAACTGGTGAACAGCTCAGCTGCTGGCCCAGTCCTCCAACGGGGTGCTGGTCGGGGTGGGAGACCTCCTCGGGACCTGGGAAGCGGGACAGGTTTAGAGGGGGGAGAGGGGAAAGACACAAGGGAAGAGGGAGAGAGAGAGAGAGAGAGAGAGAAGCTGCTGGGAGGGGTTCGCCGACCCCGGGGCACGCCACCATCTGGTCCTCCACCAGTTGCATGGCCTGGTTCAGCGACGTGGGACGGTGGCACTGGACCCACTGCGCGGTCTTCTTTGGCAGCTGCGCCACGAACTGCTCCAGCACCACCTTGTCGATGATTGCGTCCACTTCGCTTCCCCCAGCCATCAGCCATCTGCGGCATGAGTCCCGGAGCTGTTGCGCCATCACGAAGGGTCGGCCGGTCTCTCCAAGGTCCAGGGACCTGAACCTCTGGTGGTGTTGTTCAGGACTCCGGCCAACCCGCTGAAGGATGGCGCGCTTCAGGTCTTCACAGACCAAGAGGTTCCGGACTGGTAACTGCTGTGCGACCACCTGCGCCTCTCCGGAGAGCGGAGGAATTAGCCGCACTGACCAGTCCGCTTTTGCCCACCCACATGCCTCAGCGGACCTCTCAAACAGGTCGAGGAATGCCTCGGGGTCATCCTGCGGACCCATCTTATTGAGAGGCACGTGAGCAGGCTGGTCAGATTTAGTAGCCGGAACCTCCCGGTCAATCCAGCTCCGGAACTGCTCGCGGTCTGCCTGCTGGGCCTGGACGAGGGCATGGAACCGTCGCTCCTGGTCTTCCCTCAAGGCCAGCAATGCTTCATGATGTTCAAGATGCAGACTCGCGAGCGATTGTATAACATCCGCAAATGGCGGTCCTGGCGGTGACTGCATGACGGCGGCAGGCCCTCTTCTTCCTTCCCGGGTTTCGGCGTGACTGGGACTGTCAAAAACAGTGTAAGGGCAAAAAAAAACAGTGTAAGGGCCAAACCCTTAATCTTTGTAAAGTTGACATATTTAGTTGACATGCATAATTTGTTACAGAAGCAGACTCAAGAGAAGGAGATTGAAGTTAACAGGAATTTTATTGTGACAACAACTGAGCGGATGAACTGAAAGCAGGTAAGTGGTAACTAAGTGCAATGATACTTTGGAGAGCAGGATGCTGGCAGTGAATGGTATATTTCTTCTTACAGGTGTGATGACTGTTTGATGGTATGTGGATGACAGGAAGTCTGGACATCAGTGGATTTGGAGATACGGAGGAAGGACGTGATGGCTAAGGGTGAGCAGTACTGTTGGAGCTGCACGAATGTGCTTCACCGCTCACCCTAGTCACAGCACATGCCTCGTTGGTGCAGTTAGGCAGCGTCAGTCTCATAATCTGAAGGTCGTGAGTTCGAGCCTCTCACGGGGCAGTCTGGTGCTTTTTGATACAGGGGAGTGTGTAAATAAAAGAGCTGCTTTCTGTATTCCCTTTTGTGCGTTTGTTCATTTCTTCATATGCAATGTAATTTAAATCCAGTGTTTTTGTAGGACTAATGTTGCAAATGCAGTAATAGTATTGCTCTCATATTCATGTAATATGTGTCAGTGTTGTTACAATGTTTTGTTAAGGCTAATATCATTCTTTCATTCTAATGACATGTCTTGTCAATGCTAATGTAATGTTTTACATGACATTACTTGAATCTTATGCCATGACACTCCACCCCATGCCCCAAAACCCATGACATTTCATTCCAAGAAATTTCCAAGAATCCTTGCCAGGAAATTCTACTGCATCCCCAAAACTCCAGTCCATGACATCACAGTCAAACTCCAAGAATCACATTGCATCCCCCACCCCAAAAACAAAAAAATTGCACGAAAATGCCATAGAATCCCATACGTTGCACTAAAGTGTTACTTTAATGTGACTCCGCCCACGGAGAGTGCGCGCTATTCAAACACAAATAATCTGAGGCGATCCACACAAACCTGTCAGCTGGATAACACCGCGAGTTCACTTTTAGACTCATGTACTTTACGACGAGTAAGAAATTCTTAATTATTAGTTAATGTTATTGTTGCATAAACTTCACATTGCAGTTGAACCATTACTGTGTTTGTGGATATCTGCTCAAACGTAGATATGTATAATATGGTAACCATAATGTATCATATTTTGGAGCGCGCTCTGCGTTTGAATGTATCATATTTTGGAGCGCGCTCTGCGTTTGAATGTTTCATATTATGGAGCGCGCTCTGTGTTTGAATGTATCATATTTTGGAGCGCGCTCTGCGTTTGAATGTTTCATATTATGGAGCGTGCTCTGTGTTTGAATGTATCATATTTTGGAGCGCGCTCTGCATTTGAATGTTTCATATTTTGGAGCGTGCTTTGCATTTGAATGTATCATATTTTGGAGTGCGCTCTGCGTTTGAATGTTTCATATTTTGGAGCGCGCTCTGCGTTTGAATGTTTCATATTTTGGAGCGCGCTGTGCGTTTGAAAAGCAAAACGCACCAAACAATAGGCTTCATGTTTTTATATTGTAATCAATATATTTTTCTCTAGCGTAGTAGTTACTGAAATCTTTAAAATCTGAAGATTTAATTTATTGTTATTATTATTTTATGCAGCACTGCGCGTAGCCTATGCCTACAAGGCACAACAAACCTGGTGTTCATTATATATTGTTGGAAACATTTGTGTGTGTGTGTGTGTGTGTATTCTGTGAATTTTAAAAAGAAATTTTAACCAGAAAAATCTAAAATCTATTCCCAAAATCGTGCAGCCCTATAGTTTCTTTTGATATCAGTATGTTCACAGGTTGTTGTTTTTTTTACAGGGCAAGGATGCAACTGAGTCCTGCTGACTTCAACATTCACATGAGTCTCTGTACATGAACATGGTAAAGTGAAAATCAAACACTTTGGAAATGAAAGGTATGTACGATGTTTTTAGGAAATGGCAGAAAGGTCTCTGTCTTTGGATCATTGTTTTCAATAATGTGCTTTTTTGTCATTTGTTGTGTATCTTTGGATTATGTTGTGTTGTAAATAAATCCAAACAATCAAAAAGCCATTCTTTTTTAAATCTCCTCATTCTTTGTGCAAGGTTGCTCAGAATGACAGGGCCTGATAGCTCCTAATAGGGCCATTAGGAGAGGGTCTTTGTCTTTCTCAGGTGTGAAAACCATACATATTAATGATGTGTTTACGCCTCCCGCATAAAGCTTTCTTACACAAAACACGTCTTACAAATTTTAAATCAATATATTGTCTTATCTGAATGAGCAGTCAGGGTGATTTTCACATAGTTTTGGAGCAAATATTCTAGGCTACGTGATACAATTTTCAAAAGTCTTGTAAAGAAATAATCAGTATGGGTTTCATGGCCTTATTTCAGTGACAGTTCTTTTTGTATTTTCACAAACCATGCATAAATGTCATTATCTCAAAACTACAAACTTTTACATACATGCTGCTGGTAACACTTTAGAATAATGGTCCGTAGTTAACAAGTAACTATGCAGGAAGTAATAGGTAGTACTGCATTAACACCGAACTTAATACTATTAACTAATATGGAAGCAATATTAACTAAGCAGTAAGTAATATCTAATTTAGTACAAAGGTAGTTCCTTGGTAGGTATTTGATTATTACTAAAGAAATGTATCCTCACTGAGAACTACTTGTGAACTAAGAAAGAATAACCAATTAATTACTAATCACAAAAGTAACATGTCTAAAAAGTGAACAATTGTGGGGGGGTTTTTAACTCTTAACATGGTCATAACATTTCAGAAGCTTGTGCCTCAAATGGGTTCTTAGTGGAAACCAGTTTATATTTCCCCAAATACATTAGCTACAGGTTGAGATTGTGACTACTACTCTTGCCAAAGGATGGACGCATGTTCTCTGTTTATTTCAAACTTAAACATAGAATAATACTAATAATGATAATTTGTTTAAAATTTTAAACAATTAGGAAGTGATGCTGACACTCATGATTGGATTAGTTCACTATTATGAGCTCTTGAGTGTCAGTTCAATATGTCTCAGACTCCAAAGACCTACCTTTATGTTACAGTAGCCGCCAGAGGAGGACTTCTCTTTAGGATATGAATATAAACATTGATGTTCTCTTGTCAAAAACAATTTGCATCCTTAATGAAGAAATTGGCTGCATTTATGTTGCGATAATCGCAAAACCACATCTTCCAGATTACAATGTTTGTTAGAATATTACTAGTGCCTGTACAGTATGTGTTAAATATAAAATTAAATAACTTGTATTACTTGTGAAAAACATGCTAACTCCTCACTAATTACTCAAGCGTTACCTTGTTATCCCGCAGGAACTACTAGTGATGTGGCCCATTATTTTAAAGTGAAAAACATGCTAACTCCTCACTAATTACTCAAGCATTACCTTGTTATCCCGCAGGAACTACTAGTGATGTGGCCCATTATTTTAAAGTGAAAAACATGCCAACTCCTCACTAATTACTCAAGCGTTACCTTGTTATCCCGCAGGAACTACTAGTGATGTGCCCCATTATTTTAAAGTGAAAAACATGCTAACTCCTCACTACTTACTCAAGCGTTACCTTGTTATTCCGCAGGAACTACTAGTGATGTTGCCCATTATTTTAAAGTGAAAAACATGCTAACTCCTCACTAATTACTCAAGCGTTACCTTGGTATCCCTTGTTAACTACTAGTGCAGCCTGGTCTCATTGTAATACGTAGGTATTAATACGTAATTTTCTCAAAGATAGAAAACATACTTTTTTGTACGTTTCGATGCTGAAACGTATAACGTTAATATGGACGTATCTGCAACGTTTAAACGTAACATTACCAGTAACCCAGTACTACCTATTACTTCCTGCATAGTTACTTGTTAACTACGGACCATTATTCTAAAGTGTTACCATGCTGCTGACATATTATTGTAGCAGAGTTTGTGCTAAATACAGTGTAATCAGACTTTAGCCATGAAAATGTCACAAGTAACAGAAATAAGCACAAATGTCAGAGCATGTCAGAACACCTCCAGGGCCAGAAAACACCTCAGACCCCAGAGGGTTAAATCAGTGCAGCATCTCATTCCTGCTTTTTCAGGGAACAGTATTAAAGTCAAGTAACCTGAGACTTTTTCTTTTGTTCTAAAGCAGTTTTGCCCATTGTGTACTTTTTAACAAAACACTGCTACTGTATAATGTACTCTCCATTACTTTACAAAAAGTAATGCAGCGTTTTTCAGACATTGATTTACATGTTTACTTTGTGTAACCTACTTATGTCCATGTCATTTGTTTAGCAATGCCTAGTACCTCTTAAAATCTTTATTATATCTAAGACGCACTGAGCCACCATGCTCTCATGACTCGGTTTATAGCACCTTTATATATAAATAAATATATAAAAAAAGCAAAACCTCACCTGATGCACAGTTTTTATACATCATTTTGTAGAAGTACGGTATAAAAAAAAAAAAAACGGGCTGATTTTTTTGTAGAAAAAGGCACATAACCCTCTTGTTTTTTGAAAAAAGTATTCAAGTATTTCTTTATAATTCAAAAAGTATTTTGAATGCACCTGACAATGTTATTACAGCTTCCCAAATGTCACAATTTGGTTATGTTTCATGTTCCTGTTTCATGTCTGCCATGTGTTCCCTTGTCTCATGTGTCATGATGTCATTGGTTCTTTGTTTCATTGTTCACAGGTGTCCCTTGTCTTGTCATAAGTCTTGTGTGTATTTAAGCCCTCATGTTTGCCATGTGTCTTTGTCAAGTTTTATTTGTGTAACCCCTTTCTGGTAAGCTCCATGTCCATGTCCATCTTTTGTTTTGAGTTCATGCCACGCCATGCTTTTGTTTTATGTTTGTTCATGTTGTCCTAAATAAACTGCACTTGGGTTCTCTGCAACTTGCCTCCAGTGGACTTTATTACATAAAACTTGACCTACCATGAACCCAGCAGTTGCCCTCCTAAATCTGCGTCAAGGTGATCAGGCCATTGAGGACTATTTTTTCCAGAGACTGTTCACGTCATGCCTGCCGAGCCAGAGACTGTACATGCCATGCCTGCTGTGCCTGTGTCATCGAAAAAGATGGCCGCCGCGCCTGAGTCACCTCTGGAAGATACAGTACTCCTCATAGTCGCCACGGCTATTTTGAGTGTGTGGGCAGCACATACATTGGGTTCAGCCTGTGAAAGACAATGAGTGCGTGCACCCGCTTCCTGTTTAAACCGGTTCATGCACGCCAACGTTCATTGGCTCGTTCTGTAGACACTCGAAGATGATAGGGCTCCCTGAAGTGATCCCAATTACGTCTTCACATCGACGTAACATCGAACGTGAGCGACTGATAGGGAACAGGAAGTTAGGACTGTTTAACCTGTTAACCGTTGCCAGTGCGCCCCTGCACTGAAGCGTTTTTTTATTTATTTAGTTCAAAGTTACTATCAGATTTAATGTTATACCTTGACAAACTATACATCATTAAAAAGATATAAGACTCAAGTTTCAGTATTTGACCACTATTGTATTCTGAGAAACTCATAGTGACAGTTATGTCTTAATTTGTGTCAGGAGTTATGAAATGAAAAAATGAGTCGATACCTTTAATATGAATTATGCGCGTCATCCTCTCCTATTCATAAAAAAACTCTGTGCTGTCGTCATGACAGCGCTTGACAAAACAACGTCCCTCAGGGCTTTAGCTCAAAAAATGTGCAGATTTGGAGAAATATTGATAGATTCTCATAGATTTACATCATATTTCTATAGACAGGAATAATATTTATTGAATTTATACCCAAATGCGTCAATGTAATCTTTATGAGCGTTTGGTACTCTGATTTACTGTGTTTTCAATTCATACCAATAGCCTGAGGGCGCTATATGCACAGTATAGAAAATAGAAAATGTTGTACTGTAAAGGCCCAACCATGGACTGGAGTTGTAAATTAGCATTAGCTATAAACTCTTTTTGCATAGCATCAGTTACAAACTTGTTTTGTACTATGTTTAATTGCAATGTCCATGTCAAATAAATGAATAAATAAATAAAAAAAATAAAATAAAGTATTAGTCCATATATGGAACATGAAGAAGAGCCATGATCATGTGACATTCCAGGACGTCACTGATACACACACAGCTAACAGAGATCGCGCTGTAACATGCAGATAAAGATGTTTTGAAGACAATAAACATGATTGCAATGATATTTGATTTGCCTTTGTTCTTCGAGCCATGCCAGGTACTTTCATAATAATAAATTATATTTATAATGTAATGCTAATCTATATAGACTTTATCATCGTGCAGAATACTATAAACTAATATATTTTCTGTCTGATTTTTTTATCTGAAGCCAAATTAGATCACAGAAGATTATTTAAAACACTCGACTTGCGTTATAAAGTAAGTTTGGAGCACAAACATGGTTTTAATCTCATATATTGTCGTGTATTGATGGTGTGCTAAGCTAACATGCTAGCTAGCCCTGGGTGCACCTGCCACCTAACTGTTATTCTTTTATGATTCTTTCTAAATAGGAATGCTTACTGGAATGTTTCTTTATTCAAGAAGGGCATTTGATACAGTTTCAAATGTAAAAGTGAGAACTTTAATAAAAGAAATTACGGATTGAAACCCTATGAATAGCATGTGAATAGCCAGTCGTTAGTAACTATAATGCAGACAAAAGAAATGCATATTTAGAGCCATAACCAGGCTGGAGAGGTGTGAATGTGTGCAGGGGAGACTGAGACTGAATGGTGCTCGTTTGCACCACAAAACAATAGAGACAAAAGACTGAATGGATGCTTAGATGATGGCTAAACATCAGTAGCATTTTAGAGTATAATCAAAATAAAGTCATATGACATGATCTTGAAAAACATGTAACTAAATACAGAGTTTTAGACGTACCATCTTCAGATTTTAAATATAAAATGTTTAGACATGTGGCTTTAGCTGTAGTGCATTTCTATATTGCTACAGTGCCAACTTCAATTTTCTTTTTTTTTTTATTTAGTTTCATAAAAATAAATTTCTAATAACTTTACAAAACTTTGAAGCTATTTATAAAAAAAATTTTCATTATGACAATAATTAATTCTACATTTACAATAAACTGCCAGGTGTCAGCTTTCAAATGAGATCATACTTGTGCTTTTAGTACAAAGGGTTCATGAACTGTATCTGTTTCAGTTTGGGTATGCCATTTCTGGGGATTTTTCAAAAGTGGGGTTGCAGCTTAACAGGTTAAGTTATGCCAGAAATAATGTAGTGGTGAAACATGACCGTAAATTTCTGTGGCTTTAAAACTAGATGATGACATGTGTTACACCAGTCTTGTCCTCCATGCTATATAATAACTTCTGACTATAACAAAAATATATATATATATATATACAGCCATCTCATTAGGACAATGCAAAACTGCAGCTATATGCACTAAAACATTTAAGTTAGAGTCAATGTCTGATTGTCTAAAAGTTTAGACTAAACAAATTTGTCTACTGATATCTAAAATCACTAAAGCTCATAGGCATAAGTGACAATGAAGGAGCATTTGAAGCAGAACCGAGAACTGCCATGGTTCCATACCAAGATTCATTATTTATTTTGCCAAAAATGTAATCCTGCTAGTAATCTTAATTTTGTTAATGTACTTTTTTTCAGATTTAGAGTAACAGATTAGAGTTATTTTTTTCTGATCCTGGTTGCATAACCCCTGGTTAACCTATAATGTAAGAGATTGTGAATGCTGAGTGAGAAGTTACAAGCTTGAGTGTTCCATCCAGTTCTTGCTTAGCTGTGAAATAATTGGAATTGCTGTCAGGGATAAGTCTCTAATTGCATGAATCATTGAACCACAGGGTTTGACAATGTCTGCTTTTTTTTGACGTAAGGTATTTAGCTCTGACTGTGCTTGAATAAATAAGAAAACAATTAAACTGGACCCGACCTTGCACACAATTCACCTGATTCACCAGCAATTAAACACTTTGGCTCAGAAACATACCATGTCAAAAGAATAAAAATTAAGTGTGTGTGCTATCCCCACACTTAATTTTACGTTTTAATTTAAAACATTACGTCTATGGAGAGTCCCCACAAAGATAGTGAACCAGACGTGTGTGTGTGTGTGTGTGTGTGTGTGTGTGTTATATTGTGCCACTTTTTTAAAAATTCCTGTCAATTTCACAGATATGTTCTTGCTTTAAATGTACATTGTACATTTTTTAAACAAATATTGACTTATTTTTCCTGTATATGACGTAATTTTACATATATTACATGGCCTCCACAATTATTGACACCCCTTCATTTAATACGTTGTGCCTCTGCCTCCTCTGTGGTGGAGAGGAGATACTTTTCTACATAACATATTTCTGTCTACACCAACACCTCTGGTGTTTCTTTCCAAAAAGCTCTATTTTGGTCTCACGTGACCCATAAAACCCAATCCCATTTAAAGTTTTTGTAGGTTGATGACACCAAGGTATTGGATAATACTTTATTTCTATTGAAGGGGGTGGATTTACAATCCCTCTTCTTCTATTATATAATGCATTGAAAATCATAGTTTTGTAGAAAGAGAATTGTCAGTTTGAACTTTTTTCTTATTACTTTTATTCTGCTCTTCTCATGACAACTGTTTCTTGAAGGTCATGAAGGTCAATAACGCACTACGGGGCCGAAGAACTACGGGATCTGAAACGCAAGTATCAAACGTGAAACGCAAGTAACTTTGTGGGCGGATCTCGGGCGCTGTTGCTATCATACCAGCGGGATAAATGACTCTTGCACCTGACGCAAATCTAAAATGGGTTGGTCTGAAGTAGCTACATTACTCATAGGTGTGGTTTGGGCGTAACATGCAATAAACCTATCAGAGCGTCATCTCATATTCCCATTAAAAGCAGGCGCGCTTGTTCCATGGCGGATTGCTATTATAATGGCGGATTTGCCAGGCGCACGCCAGGAGCGGTTCACAGCCGAGGAGATTGACGTTCTCGTCAGGGCCGTAAAAGACACTTTGTCAGGTGTCCTTATGTACCTGTGTGTCTTGCCACTATTGGTCAAACAGGTTTGATCCGTCATTACTACAATTAGCCTGAATAATTTGGGTAAATGTGTAAGCTAGATTTATGCCTATTTTTTCACATCTTCATGGACACCACAATGATTTCCCTCGTGTGGTAATATTTTTCCTTGTAATTATGTATGGTTTGCAAAAATGGGAACTGCTGCTACTGTGTAGATGAGAGAAGCAAAGCGTATGTGCGTTGTGCACATGCTACATTATGGCCAAGCATGCG
The DNA here is from genome assembly GCF_963993115.1 of Abramis brama. Lineage (NCBI taxonomy): Eukaryota > Metazoa > Chordata > Actinopteri > Cypriniformes > Leuciscidae > Abramis > Abramis brama. The sequence goes on from NC_139964.1 coordinate 49,093,495, forward strand.
CCCTTAAAATAGCATCTGAATAACGCGCCACTGACTTTAGACTAGGTTTTTCCTGGTCTGTGGCGGAATTGTTTTCTGAAACTGCAAAATAGCACCAGGGAACGTTTGCGCCAGAACACGCCTCCTCTTTTCGCTGAACCGCCCCCGGGAGCGCAAGTTCATTCCCTAATTTACTGACGTGGGCCTGTGGAGGGAAAAGTCTGCTGTGCGTCAGGTGCAAAATGGGAATGATACATGCGTCGATGTACAAAGTCAATAGCGCTGGGTGCAAGATATGGCCCTACATGTATCCACTAACAAATATGCATACCTAGCATTCCTAGAATATCCTAAATAGCATATCCTAGAATTATTTTTCTGATTTATAGCACCATTGGTCACTATATGTTAAACTATGACTGTGAATCGTGTAGAAGTTTATATCAGTGCTCTGTGCTCATGTTTGGATGTGGTTTTCATGTTTGGGGTTGGTCGTCTCGCCGGCACGATAGTCTCACTTTTTTTCTTATCGGTGTGAAAGAGACTCAAATAACTCTATCGATTTTTGTCATACAGACAAGTGTACACATCATTCAAAACTGTTAAATGGCTACTTTTATTTGTGTACACTCATAATAAAAACAAAATGTTGTGCTTTTCGTAAAATTAAGAAAATAAACATGATGCACGTTCTGCCGTCTGAAGTTCATTCTGAAACGTGACAGAAAATGAACTATAACTCAGCTAATAGTTGCCACACAGACATGAAAGATATGTCTTTAGAAAGCTTGAAGTCTATTTTTAAATTATGTAATTCATATCAAAATCAAATATTCTCTGTTTACGTAATGTGTACGAAACCAACAAGAGGTCCAGTTTCTCAAGCGCGTGCTCATTATCTCTAATATGACCACACCCATGCACGCAAAAGCGATTCACATGCTAATCATCCACGTGAAGGAACACGGACCTGTAAACGCCCTCATCACCTCAAAACAAAGCATCAAACTTCATTCCTCTGCTTTTCATCGAGTTTGGAAGACACGCTGTGAGTTTAGTCAGCTTACATTGGATTTACCTCAGAAGAAGAACGCGATTTGAAGACAAAAAAGATGTAAGGTAAGAAATGTATTCTGAATTATATTAGTTAATGTTATTGTTGCATAAACTTCACATTTCAGTTGAACTGTTGCTAGATATATGCTGAATATTATAATGTTTAGACCTGTGTTCACTGTTAACCCTCTGAGGTTGGCAATCACGCCGGCGTGATCTGCTTGGTTTTTTCCTTATCAGTTGAATTGAGACCCGAAATACTCTTTTGACTTTGATTTTACAAACAAGTTTCATACATCAATCGATTCTGTTAAATGTGTATTATTTTTGTGTATACTCACAATAAAAACAAAGTGTTGTGCTTTTTGCCAAATAAAGAAAAATAAACACGAAGCGAGTTCTGCCTACTCTCCGTCAGTGAAGTCAATTCTGAAACGCGTCCGAAAATGAACTGTAACTCAGCGAATACTCAGTCAAACAGGCATACAGACACACAGACATGAAGCTTGAATTCTCTTCTTTTAAATGAAGTAATTTTTATAAAAAAAAAATATTCACAGTTTATGTAATATGTATATAAAGAGAGAGATGTCAGTCGTTCTTATCTCAGCTAATTAAGTTTTAATGTGACTCCGCCCACGGAGACCGCGCTATACAAACGCAAATGTGACGCAAAAACCTGTGAAACGCCCACATTAGCTGGATAAGGCCGGTGACACACTGGATGCGTGGGGTAAGCGTCTCAGCTGCGTGGCGTGTCCGTTTTTATTTTGGCTCCCACGTTAACAGTTTAGAGTTTGCACACTGCCTGCGTGAGACGCACGTCTCAGGCGCGGCACGAGCCGCGCGGAAAACACGTGCATGCTAGAAATAGAACCGACGCCTATTTTTCACGCGACACGCAAGCGTCTTGGAAGCGTTTCCATGCAAAATTGAATAGGAAAATCTGTTTATATGTCATTTTGACACGAATACATATTAATAAATGTGTGTGTGTGTGTGTGTGTGTGTGTGTGTGTGTGTGTGTGTGTGTGTGTGTGTGTGTGTGTGTGTGTGTGTGTGAAGAGTTCAGATGCAAAAGCCTCTAAATGCCATCTGAAATTTTCTTCTAGAATGATCATTTTTATGAAGCTTGTATATTTAAGTTAGCTATAGGTGACACACCTGAATGAATGGCTCATTAAATACTGTGTTTGTGGATATCTGCTCAAACGTAGATATGTTTATGGTAACAATAATGTTTCATAGTTTGGAGCGGCTCGATCGCTTCAGTAAATAACGCGCTGTGCGTTTGAAAAGCAAAACGCACCAAACATTAGGCTTCATCTTTTTACTCTAATCTCATTTCATAACGTCATAACGAATGGAAACATTTGAAGTGACATATGATAATCGATATATTTTTCTCTAGTGTAGTGTTACTGAAGTGTTCCTTTTTAACGATTTATAGGCCACCTGCTATAGGTTATTGTTATTATTATTTTATGCAGCACTGCAGCCTATGCCTACAAGGCACAACAAACCTGGTGTTCATTATATATTTTGGGAATTTGGGAATACATTTTTGATTGATTGATACACATTTGATCTATTTTTGTATTATATCATTTGATCATATATGTGTGTGTGTGTAATTTGCAGTGTTGGGAGTAACGCGTTACAAAAGTAATGTATTACAGTCAAATCAAATCAAATCAAATCAAGTATATTTGTATAGCGCTTTTCACAATACAGATTGTATCAAAGCAGCTTCACAGTATTAAAATAAAATAATACAACAAAGTTTGTTTCTAGTGGAATTTATTGATTGATAGAATAAAATTAAATATCCCCAAAATATCCCCAACTGAGCAAGCCAAAGGCAACAGTGGCAAGGAACCGAAAAACTCCATCAAGTGACCTAATGGTGTCCTAAAACTCCATCAGGTGACCTAATGGAGAAAAAAAAAAACCTTGGGAGAACCCAGGCTCAGTCGGGGGCCAGTTCTCCTCTGGCATTTATGAACTAGAGGCCGGATTGTAGTTTGAAACTGTGAGATTAACAATATTATATGAATGCCTGGCTGAAAAGATGCGTCTTTAATCTAGTTTTAAACTGGGAGAGTGAGTCCGAGCAACGAACAGTATCAGGAAGGCTATTCCAGAGTTTTGGAGCCAAATGTGAAAATGCTCTCCCTCCTTTGGTGGATCTGGATATCCTAGGTATGGCCAAAAGCCTTGAATTTATTGATCTTAAAGAGCGCGATGGATTATAGGGTGATAGAAGATCCGTTAAATAGACTGGAGCTAAGCCGTTTAGGGCTTTATAAGTCAGTAGCAATACCTTGTAATTAATACGGAACTTTATAGGTAACCAATGTAGTGATGATAAAATCGGTGTTATATGATCATATTTTCTTGATCTAGTAAGAACTCTAGCGGCTGCATTTTGGACTAACTGTAGCTTGTTTATTGAGGATGCAGGACAACCGGCTAATAAAGCATTACAGTAATCTAGTCTCGAGGTCATGAATGCATGAACTAACTTTTCTGCATCAGAAACTGATAGCATATTACGTAGCTTAGCAATGTTTCTAAGGTGGAAAAAGGCTGTTTTTGTAACATACGAAATATGATTTTCAAAAGACAGGTTACAATCGAGTATAACACCCAGGTCTTTTACTGTAGAGGATAAAGTAACAGGACATCCTACGATGTCAAAGTTGTATTGTGAGAGGTTCTGTGGGCGGTTTTTTGAACCGATAAGTATTACCTCTGTCTTGTCTGGATTTAATAATAGAAAATTACGCGTCATCCAATCTTTTATATCTTTAACACACTCTGTCAATTTGGATAATTTAGCGTTTTCATCCGGCCGTGATGAAATATATATTTGAGTGTCATCAGCATAACAATGGAAACTAATTCCATGTTTCCTTATAATATTTCCAAGTGGCAGCATATATATTGAGAATAATAGAGGGCCCAACACAGATCCCTGCGGCACTCCATAGTTTACTGGAATTATGATAGATTTTTCTCCATTTAAATAGACAAAATGGTAGCGGTCTGATAAGTATGATCTAAACCAGCTTAATGCTTGTCCTTGAACACCAGTATAATTTTGTAGTCGATCTAAGAGTATTGTATGATCTATAGTATCGAACGCAGCACTTAGATCAAGTAAAACTAGTATTGAGAAACAGCCTTGGTCAGAAGCTAAAAGTAAATCATTTGTGATTTTAACGAGCGCAGTTTCAGTGCTATGATGCGGCCTGAATCCTGACTGAAACTTTTCATAGATATCATTTTCTTGCAAGAAAGAGCCCAGTTGAGCGGACACAACTTTTTCTAGTATTTTAGACATAAAAGGTAGATTTGAAATGGGTCTATAATTTGCTAGATTATGCGGGTCTAATTGTGGTTTCTTAATGAGAGGTTTTATCACTGCCAGTTTAAATGTTCTTGGAACATGACCTAAAGATAAAGACGAGTTAATAATATTGAGGAGAGGCTCTTCTACTACAGGTAACACTTCTTTCAGTAGTTTAGTTGGTATAGGATCTAATAAACATGTTGTTGTTTTAGATGAAGTGATAAGTTTATTTAACTCTTTTTGTTCTATAGTTGTAAAGCACTGTAATTGTTCTTGCGTCGTGATAATTGAGGCTGAATTATAAGGCGCGATTGAGGATTGAACGTTTACAATTGTGGTTCTGATGTTTTCTATTTTCTCAGTGAAGAAGTTCATGAAATCATTACTACTAAACTGTAACGGGATATTTTGTTCGGGTGACGTCTGTTTATTTGTTAGTCTAGCCACGGTGTTAAATAAAAACCTAGGATTGTTTTGGTTGTTTTCTATTAGTTTGCGGAGATGCTCAGCCCTGGCCGCTTTTAGGGCCTTTTTATAACGTGACATACTGTCTTTCCATGCGATTCTAAAGACCTCTAAATTAGTTTGTTTCCATTTACGCTCTAAATTACGGGTTTCTCTCTTTAGAACATGCGTAGTATTATTGTACCATGGTGCTTTAATTTTCTCTGTGACCTTTTTTAATCTAACGGGTGCAACAACATCCAATGTTCTAGAGAGAATGGTGCTCATAGTGCTAGTTAGTTCTTCTAGTTGTTTGTTTGGGTTCAGGCAGCAGCTGAGACAGATCAGACAAGCAACTCGAGAAATTATCTATGGTGGATGGAAGGATTGTTCTGCCTGGTCGAAAACGCGGCGCCGCATGACATATTACAGCAGTACGTAATATGCAAGTTACCAAGTAATGGTCAGTGACATCATCACTTTGTGGAATGATATCTATATCGGTTGGATCGGTTCCATATGATATAATTAAATCGAGTGTGTGATTAAGACGATGAGTTGGTCCGGTGACGTTTTGTTTGACCCCAAAGGAATTTAATAAATCTATAAACGCAGCCCCTAACGCATCATTTGGATTATCTACGTGTATGTTAAAATCTCCAACAATTAATGCTTTATCTACATTGACCAATAGATCTGAGAGAAAATCTGCAAACTCTTTTAGGAAATCAGCGTAAGGCCCAGGCGGTCTATATACGGTAGCCAAGGCTAGAGATAATATGGATTTTTTTCTAACATCTAAGAGCGTAACATTTAGTACAAGTATTTCAAACGAAATAAACTTATAACCCGTTTTCTGAGTAACATTGAGAATATCTCTATAGACCGCTGCAACACCGCCGCCACGACCAATCAGACGGGGTTCGTGCTTATAGGAGTATCCTGATGGAGTAGACTCATTTAGACCGAAATAATCATTAGGTTTAAGCCAAGTTTCAGTAAGGCAAAGGACATCGAAGCTATTATCCGTGACTATTTCATTTACAATAACTGCCTTAGGTGTGAGTGATCTAATGTTTAGAAGACCTAGCTTTAGAAATTGTTTTTGTTTACTAATAGCAACATTTTCTGGTTTAATAACAATTAGATTTTTTCTAGATCCTGCAGTAGATTTATTATTTGATCTCACTAAACGAGGAATAGACACAGTTTCTATGCAATGTTCTACACTATTTATATCAGTTAATTTGGTGCAGCAGAGACTATGATTTGAACTTTTGGTTACTAGTCAAAAGGTATTTAACATTTTGGAGATGTTATCTGACAGAAGATCCGATCCGAATCTGCTTGGGTGTAAGCCATCGGCACGGTAAAGCCTAGGACGCTCCCAAAACAGATTCCAATTATTTACAAAGAGCAGTTTCTGCTCATTGCACCATGACATTAACCATTCATTTAGCGCGAATAATCTACTAAACTTTTCATGACCTAGTCGGTACGTGGGAAGCGGTCCTGACACAATGATCGTTATATCAGGCGATGTGCTGCGTACCGTATCGATCAGATTCCTGAAGTCTTTCTTCAGAACCTCTGTCTGGCGCAGCCTGATGTCGGCCCCTCCCGCGTGCAGGACCACAGTTCCGACGCGCTCGTTCAGAATCTCGGGAACGTGAGCAGCGATTTCAGAAACACGAGCACCAGGAAAGCAGTGACTATGCACCTTACTTTTATTTAACGTAGCTTGTACGTGTCGAACGATGGAATCACCGATGATTACAGCATCGCGTTCTGTTTCGCGAAGAGGGGAGAAGCGGTTTTGTGTGGATATCTCGAAAACCGGGAGGGTCGGAGAGAGTTTTCTTGGTCTAGACCTGACTCGCGTCTTCCGCTGCGGAAATATCCAGGCTTCGTGGTGGCATGTTGGAGCCGGCGTAAACGAGACCATGGCTGATCGCGGCCTCGACGCTCGTGACCGATGCTGAGTAACGCACGGAGTAGACGAGGTCGGAGTCAGCGGGTTAGTAACGTTGATCACTGATTTGTGTGCATCGGCGCGTGATGTTTCAAGAGCTAACCGCCGGTCTATCAGCTCGGCTTTTCTCACTAAAAGGTCGTGGATCTGTTTCTCAACAGCTTCCAGCTCAGACTGCAACGCGTGTAGCTCAAATGTGTCCTCACCTGCACCAAAAGGTAGACTACTTACATCTGATATATTCGCCATTTTAACAGATGGACAGTAAGTTAAGTTAGCAACGACGCTACCAGTGATGCTATCAATATTAATACTAATTTATGACTGAAGTCTTAATCCGTCTTTTTAGTGGTACAGGTGTAGAGTAGACGCACGATAGGCGAAAAAAAATGTTTGTTTGTAAGTGAGTGTGGAGAAGACGCGTTCAGCCGTGATCCACAGGAGTAACCTATAAGAGTATCCGACGTTGGATCACTAATAGGCTTGAGACGCGTCTGCTCAACAGTCCGCGTTGTAACTATGAGGTGAGGAAAAATAGAAAATGTTCGTTGTAAGTGAGTTTAAAGAGAAATCAAGAATTGATTACATTGTTACATTGAATACTGTCAATAAGTTATTGACAGTAACTTATTACTTTTTGTTGTAACGCAGTAGTGTAAGGCATTACTAATCAATTTTCAGTAATATTTTACTCGGTACATGTTCAGTAATGCTTGCGTTACAACACACTTTTAGCCCAAAATTTAATTGTTAAAAAAAAAAAAAAAAAAAAAACGGGGGAAAAAACGGGGAAAAAAACAGCCAGACCGCGAGACATTAACGAATGAAAAATGCCTAAGTTATTACATGTTCGTGGTCAGTCAATAGCCGCGTGTGGTGTCCAAGTTTGTAAATAATGACTAAATGACAGCTTCTGATATATTTGTATGCCGATTTATTTCATTCATCTCCCTCTTGCTGGTGTACCTTTGTATTGTGTGTCCAGTAAAAGCGTGTGTAGGACAGGTTTAGCAGGAGTGCCGCGAGGCATGATTTCAGTCTCTGTGATCGCGCTGGCCAGTGGAAAAGCAGCTAATAATGAGAATATGGTAGAAGAAGACTGTACATTCGCGGGATGGACGTGTGCGCATTACTCTGTTTGTTCTGTGTTTTCTTTCTAACCAGAGAGCAGTATGTTTTCTTTCATTTTGAATTGTTCGGTTTAAAAGTAGACATGTCTGACTGTGAGGCAAGTAGACTCTGAGTTTCGGTTCATTTATGAGACGCGCTTCAATTCACGCGCGGGCGCCTCCGTGCCCTGATTATCTCGTCTACTATATTTATTTATTTTATTTATTAAATCCAAGCAATTGGTTGATGAAACATTGATTAAAATTAAGATACAATTAATACAAAACGAAATTCACTTTAAAGAAAGGCTTTGTGCTTTCTGTTTGAGGTCTCTGTGAAAGTTTTAAAGCAGTCTTTTAGTGCCGCTTTCAGAGCGCTCATGTCCCTAACTGAGAACTGACACGACCATTGTTTTTTCCTCATAAATGCGAACACGAAAAATAAAATAAAATAAAATAAAATAAAATAAAATGAATATATTATGTTCTGTGGAGAGCCAACCCTTCTCCATCCGGTGGGTAGTATTAATTTTGGTTTGCTTAGCGTAATTCACATAATTACTAAAAAATATTTTGCTACCTAAAAGTTAAAGATTTTTTTTTTGTGTCACGCATGCACGCATGTCTATTTCCCTCATATTAAATATAAAATGCATGTGTGTAGATTGATATTTTTCTAATATCTGGTCTCCTTTATTAAGGGAGTAGCCTATGGATATATAAACAGTCGTTTCAATATATTGGTATTAAATGCATTTTCTGAGAATTTATATTTCACGTTTTTACAGCAAATGTCAGGTCCACGCTGGAATTGCTCAATTTTAAAGAATTTATTCTCAACTAGTTTTGTGGTGTAGGTCCGTATTTTATAATGTTAATTTCAAATAATACTAATAGTAATTTAAAGATGTGGTAGCTTTGGATCTGGACGGGAAGGATAACTCTGGGAATTGGAAGGGGAAGTTCTGCCTTCTCACACCGTGCACCGTGACACAGGTTCGTGGATCTGAGTGTCGCGGTTTCATATCACATATCTTTACAGCCCTAGTCATTTTAGAATGTTAAGTTCTACTTCTGTAGTTATTTTGGTGAAAGTAACTCAAAAGTAATACAGGAGTAATGTAACGCATTACAATTCTGAGACAGTAATATTGTAAGGTAAAGAATTACTTTTAAATAACAGTAACAAGTAATGTATAATGTATTACAGTTTGGAAGTAACTTGCACAACACTGGTAATTTGTGATTTTTAAAAAGCAATTTTAACCAGAAAAATCAAAAATGTATTCCCAAAATCGTGCAGCCCTGTTGTTGTTGTTGTTGTTGTTGTTTTTACAGGGACCAGATGCCACTGATGAGTCATGCTGACTTCAACATTCACATGAGTCTCTGTACATGAACATGGTAAAGTGAAAAATCAAACACCTTGGAAATGACAGGTATGTACGTTTCAGGAATGGCACAAAGGTGTGTGAATGTTCAAGTCTCTGTCTTTAGATCAGTGTGTTAAATAATGTGCTTTTTTGTCATTTGTTGTGTATCTTTGGATTATGTTGTGTTGTAAATAAATCCAAACAATCAAAAAGCCATTCATTTTTAAATCTCCTCATTCTTTGTGCAAGGTTGTTCATAATGATAGGGCCTAATAGCCCCTAATAGGGCCATTATGGGAGGGTCTTTGTCTTTCTCAGGTGTGAAAGCCTCCTCGCATAAAGCTTTCTTACACAAAACATGTCTTACAAATTTAAAATTGATATATTGTTTTATCTGAATGAGTTGTCAGGATGATTTTCACATAGTTTTGAAGCAAATATTCTAGGCTACGTGATACAATTTTCAAAAGTCGTGTGAAGAAATAATCAGTATCGGTTTTATGACCTTATTTCAGTGACAGTTGTTTTTGTTTTTTTCACAAACCACACATAAATGTCATTATCTCAAAACTACAAACTTTTACATACATGCTGCTGATACATTATTGTAGCAGAGTTTGTGCTAAATACAGTGTAATCAGATTTTAGCCATGAAAATGTCACAAGTAACAGAAATAAGGGTTTCACTTTATTTTGATGGTCCCTTTAACACGTTCTGTTGACTATAAGTAACGCTGCACCTACATGTCTACTAACTCTCATTAGAGTGTTAGTTAAGTATTAGTAGACTGGTAGGGTTAGGGTTATAATAAGTTGACATGTAGTTGCAAAATTACTTATAGTCAGTAGAGAGTCTGTTGGAGGACCATCACAATAAAGTGTTTGCAGATATTAAACAGACAGTCTACTTATACTCCAATGAAAGTTAGTTGACATATAGTTGCAAAGTTACTTATAGTCAACAGCACATTCAAAAGGGACCATCAAAATAAAGTGTTACCGAAATATTTGGCAGGTCTTGTCATGCTTTGAAATATTCTACTAAGGGAACCAACCTCTCGAGACTGATTTCAGGTATTATTCGAGATTCGTTTTTATTAATTTATTCTGAATTAATTTATTTAACTTAATCCGCTGCCTCGGCAAAAGTGAGATTCGAGCCGTTACAATATTTTTGGCTTTCATCCCTCGAGAAGAAAGTCAACAGGTGCGAGGCTGAAACATCCGACAGCGCACGGATGTACGCGTTGAGATATTTCTCAATGAGAAGTGCCAGCACCTTCAGGAGCTGACTGTGAATCCCTCGCACCCAAACAGTATTATTTTACAGATCGTGTGTGTCCCTTTCATTGCAGACCCGTAATCTATGCGCTGCCTCGGCAAACGTGAGATTTGTGTCATTCGCAATATATTTGGCTTTCATCTCTCGAGAAGAAAGTCAACGGGCGTGAGGCTGAAACACCCGAAAAAGCACGGCTGTGCGCGTCAAGATATTTCTCAATGAACACAGCCAGCACCCTCAGGAGCTGACTGTATGCCTCGCACCCACACAGAATCTTTATTGCAGAGTAGACCCGTAATCTACACTCTGCCTTGGCAAACGCGAGATCCCAGCCACTATAGATTCTGTATTGCAATGCAGACCTTTAATCTGCAATGCGAGATCCCAGCCACAGAATCTTTATTGCAGAGTAGACCCGTAATCTACACTCTGCCTTGGCAAACGCGAGATCCCAGCCACTATAGATTCTGTATTGCAATGCAGACCTTTAATCTGCAATGCGAGATCCCAGCCACAGAATCTTTATTGCAGAGTAGACCCTTAATCTACGCACTGCCTCGGCAAACACGAGATCTGAGCCACTATAGACTCTGTATTGCAATGCAGACCTTTATTTTAAGTTCTTACAGGACAAACAACACCAAATAGGACAGACAGTTTGACACAGAGCGCTTGTTGTAGATCAAAAAGCTAACTCTGTTGTGTGCCGGGATCCCTTTGTAGCTACCGTGTATGCCATCACATGTCATGTCATGATGTAGCACCAATCATTTCATTCATACTTCAGATGCATTACGCTAAGGGCGTTCCCCAAAGTGTCGTATCGACGCAGTTCGAGTTTCCTCGAAATGGAACTATCCTGTTTCAAACACTGAAAAAACACGCGAGGGAAATAACAGACTACGAACATTAAGCAAATAGCCCCAGTGTATTTACAATCAAATAATGAGGCACCACACAACAATTATCATAAAGTTTTCCAAAACTGCGTGTGTGTATACTGTATGTGTAAAATGTCTCTCAGTTCACTGTGTGCTATATACAAAGTTCGAATCAGTCTCACCGGCAGATGTTATTTAATCCGGCAGCAGTATCCTGTGTGAGTCCAACTGCCTTTAATGTCCTCCAGGGTGAGTAAAAAAGAAAAACGTGAAAAAGGTATACTCCACAAAGGAATAGTAAAACACTACAAAACAACCAGAAAGAAAGTAGTAATCCGCAAACGAATGCTAAGACGACACAGAGAGAAAGCTCTTCCTCACCCCGCAACGTTGAACAAGCTACGATGTCAAGTTAGAAATGTCAGAACGTGTGTGTGTGTGAGGCGTCGGCGCAATCACATAAATTTTTGTCCTTCTGAGGAACCTGTTACTCCGTAATTTATGGTCATACGGATAGAAGCAAAAAATTATTCAAAACTGTAAAGCTTTTGTAAAATACAGAAAACAAGCACGATGCCGTTTTCTGCCGTCTCCGTTTCCTTTCCGTGAACTTTGGAACCCGTTGCATGAACCTAGGTCAGCAAAGTTTTTCCTTTTGTTTTGTTGATCTGTAATTATTTAAGTGAGATAGCCTGTATTTTGCGTATAGGCCTATATATTAGTTTTATATATTTAGTTTTATTCTGTTTCCTCCATTCACAGAAGCGCTTTAAGTGCGTGATGTGACGTTGTGTGAATCAATGAATCAAACTCAGTTCCTGGAGGGCCACAGCCCTACACAGTTTTGTTCCTGCTTCAACACACACACACACACACCTGCAGTTTTCAAATAAGCCTGAAGGACTTAATTAACTGTTAAGTGTGTTTAATTAGGGTTGAAGCTAAACTCTGCAGGGCTGTGGCCCTCCAGGAACTGAGTTTGACACCCCTGTTCTACACTATCCTGCAATTTTCGCTGGTTTCAAAAAACAAAAAGTTGCATATTACCTGCTATTCATTTTCACTGAAATGTAGGCCTAATTGTTTGACATTTGGTGACATATAGGCTTACAGTATATCCTCGGGAAAACTAATGCCAGCGCATTGCCATTGCGACTTACCTATGATGACTTGACAGCTGAATGCGGGCATTTCACTCACGTTGATATTGGCTATGCGTCAATATAACATTTGCACAGTATGTAGTATTTGTAATGTTCTCGTGCAGTGTGTTGAAACTCTGACTAAACACCAAGTTAAACCGTGCAAATGAAGACAGAGTCGTAGTAAGTTTGATGCTTTACTGTCACACTTCCTACTACCGATACTGGCATCGGGGATCGGGCCGATACTGTCCTCATATACTCGTACTCGTAAAAATTCGCCGATACCACGCACCGATACCGCGTACATATTGCGAGCACATCCCTTTAAACAGACATCAGTGGAAAGTTTGTTCAGTCGGATGTCAATGGCAAAGAAAATAAAACGAGGCATGTAGATTATTATTAACGTTAACTGACGAGAGAGCGAGAGAGAGAGAGAGAGAGAGAGAGAGAGAGAGAGAGAGCGAGCGCACTTCTGTTGAATGCTCTTGATTGCTGATCGTTCACTCAGCACATGTTATTTGGATGAAAACTAAATCGTATATGCAAGTAAAGTAAAACATGAACTGTTACCTGATTTAAGTATAATGAGTGGTTCCCTACAATATTTCAGGACGTGTGCAGGTCAAGAAGTTCCATGAATGCAAACATCCAAAGCGTGTGCCCCGCAAACCAGCGTCTCAGCGCGCGAATACTGAATTAAATTGTCTTTCACGTCTTGCGCTTGTACGGACGAATTCACACAAAATTATGTAAAAACGCCCGTCTTGGCGAGTATCCTATAGTAAACAAAGTCGGTTATATCTCAAATGAACGTAGCCATGTTCAAATGCGGTCCGTGCGTTCAGTCTTAAAGGGGCAGCAGTTTGATAAACCTGCTTCTGTGTTTTAATGTTAATCAAACAAAGGACAAAGAAATACTCACTGCTCTTGACTAAATACGCTACCCTTTTCAACTTTACAAAAATATCTATCTATATATTATTTATACAGTAATGAATATGCTTTTTTCACATTTGATTACTTTATTCAAATTTCTGTACCTGTTGGATCTACCTGAAAAACTCTAAAAACACTGTTTATTTCATTTGTAGCCTTTCTTTGTTCTATTGTATTTATTTGTCCTATTTGTAATTCGATTGTTTGTTCTTATTTTGTTACTGACTGCTTACTTGTTTTAAATTCACATTAATTAGGCTGGTAGTTTTTGTTGTAGTATCAAAATTGGATTAAATAATTGGGATCGGTTACGGAATCGGTATCGGCGAGTATCAAAAATTAAAGTATCGTTATCGGACTCGTTCTGAAAAAAGTGGTATCGGGACATCCCTATGCCAAACCTTAGATCTCTAGATCAGTCTTGGGTTAGAAGTAGAACAACTTCTGCAATTGGTCGTAGAAAGGTTTTTATATTGCCTTAGTCACTTGTCGTTACCTCAACCTTTCTGACATGTCCATCCTTTCCAGGGAATATGGCAGTGATTCTAGCCATGGGCCAGCAGTTGCGGGCTATTTGCTTGTCCCTGAGCAGAACTAGATCTCCAACTTGAAGGTTTCTGCGAGGTACTGTCCACTTCTGTCTGTGTTGCAAGCAAGGTAAGTATTCACGGCTCCAGCGGGTCCAGAACTGGTTTGCAAGAGCCTGAACTTGTCTCCATTGCTTTGTGTACAGGTCCTTGTCCGAGAAGTCTCCAGGAGGAGGTGGAACTCCTGTCTTCTGTGTAAGGAGCATTGATGGTGAAAGTATGAAAGGTTGTTTCGGGTCTGCAGACACAGGTAAGAGTGGTCGTGCGTTAATAATAGCAGTCACTTCTGCCATTAGTGTGCAAACAACTTCGTGGGTTAAGCGAGTGTTCAGCTGCAGAAACATTGAATCTAGAATTCTTCTGGCAATGCCGATCATACGCTCCCACGAGCCTCCCATGTGAGAACTGTGTGGCAGATTGAATTCCCAGCTGCATCCTTGCTCACTGAGGTACCTCTGCACCTTTTTGTCCATTCCAAGCTCCTTGCATGCCCCAATGAAATTGCTACCGCAGTCGGAACGGAGCGGTTTCGCAGGGCCTCTGAGTGCGAAGAATCGCCTTAGAGCGTTTATGCAGCTTGACGTGTCCATAGACTCGATAACCTCGACATGCACAGCTCTCGAACTCATACAGCAAAACATGATCGCCCATCGCTTGCTCTCCGACTGTCCTCCTCTGGTGCGTCTGGCTGTAACGCACCAGGGTCCAAAGACATCAAGCCCCACATATGTAAAGGGAGGGCAGGTTTTGAGGCGTTCAGATGGCAAATCCGCCATACATTGTTCTTCTAGCTTTCCACGTAACTTGCGACAGGTTATACATTTGTGGAGTACTGAATTGATTAGTGCTTTACCTCCCAAAATCCACAGTCCTGTTGCCCTGATCGCTCCTTCCGTCAAGTGATGGCCTTGATGTTTCACTTGCTCATGATGATGTCAAGTGAGCAGTAGGGAGATGTGGCTATCTTTGGGCAGAATTATTGGGTTCTTTTCAGCAGCTGCAACCTGAGAGTGCTTTAGACGTCCACCAACACAAATTAAATTGTCCTCTATGATCGGACTGAGTTTCCGCAAGCGGCTACTTTTGGATACTGCCTGGTTAGCTTGGAAGGCTGACAGTGCTTTTGAAAACGCAGCTTTTTGTGTTGCTTGAAGGATAACATTCTTTGCTTGGTCCATTTCATCCGGAGTACGAGGTAAGTCACATCTATGCCAACCTTTGCATTTTCTGTTTTGGTTTGTGTGTTTACAAGATTTTGCCATGTGAACTAGAAATGCTACTCCTCTTACTAGGGATGTAAAGGTGGAGAACCATTGGAATCGGTCAGAGGTAAGCTCTGGTTCTTCCAGGTTAGTAGCACAGCTTTGTACTTGAGGTCTAATTTCTGAGTCTATTTCAGGTTCAATTAGCTGGAATGTCTCACTCGATTGTGTTTTCTCTGCAGGTGGTTGAGATGCAGGAAGGAAGGACCGGTGAACCAAGAAGTCTGCACCAGGCAGATGCAGGTAAGGATCTTGATGCATGATCTGCAGGATTTTCTTCTGTACGTACATAATGCCACTGCTCAGGTCTTGATGACTGATGGATACGTTGGACTCTATTGTGAACATACACGTAGAATCGCTTTGACTCGTTATAAATATAGCCGAGCACCACTTTGCTGTCCATAAAGAACTTTATGTCATCCAACTTTAAATCCAGCTCATCCTGAATGAGATCTGCTATCTCTACTGCTAAGACAGCAGCGCAAAGCTCCAGCCTTGGGATGGTAGGTTCAGACAGAGGTGCTAGCTTTGCCTTGCCCATAACTAATCCTACTTCAAATTTCCCATCTTTCTGAAGTGCTTTCAGATACGCCACAGCACCTATGGCCTTGGACGATGCATCCGAGAATATACACAATTCTGTGCGCACTACTTCAGTGAGTGAAGTTGTTGTGTATGTACGGCAAACAGTGTTGGGAAGTAACGGAATACATGTACCGGCGTTACTTATTCAGAATACAAATTATGAGTAACTGTATTCCGTTACCGTTACCATTTAAATAGTTGGTATTTAGAATACAGTTACATTGTTGACATCAATGGATTACATAACGATACTTCTGTTTCACGAGTTTATTCACTCTCTAAATAAATTAAGGCAACTCCATGCATTTCCCAGAAGCCCCAATATGAAAACGAAAAAATGCGCGGTTTGCGTGATCAGTCACAATGGAGTCGGAAGAGGAGCAGCGGGAGCTAGAGGTAGAGATGGAGCTGGAACAACAGAGCCAGGGCAAGAATGCATTTCTATCTTGGAAATTCAAACAGCATTTCACATTAAAGAAAGAGAAAGGAGCACGAAATATAACTGTGCAGTGCAACCTCTGCTTGCCAGCAACCAACCTCCTTTCAGCGTCCAACTCCACCTTCAACCTGAAGAAGCATCTTAAAGTAGGCCTACGTTTTTTTTTTTTTTTTTTTTTTTTTAAATACGTGCAGTCAAAACTTGAAATATAAATTCTTAGAAAATGCATTAATACCAATAGTGAAACATCTGTATATATCCATACTCCCTTAA
This sequence comes from Abramis brama, assembly GCF_963993115.1. NCBI lineage: Eukaryota > Metazoa > Chordata > Actinopteri > Cypriniformes > Leuciscidae > Abramis > Abramis brama. Next base: position 49,110,179 of record NC_139964.1, read on the forward strand.
TAAAGGAGTCCAGACATTAGAAAAATATCGGTCTACATGCGTTTTATTTTTAATATGAGGGAAATAAAACATGCATGACACAAAAAACTTTAACTTTTAGGTGCCAATCTGTGAATTACACTGCGCAAACCAAAAGTAATACTACTCACCGGATGAAGCAGGGTTGGCTCTCCACAGAACATAAAATATTCATTTTATTTTTCGTATTCGCATTTATGAAAAAAAAAAAAAATGTTACGGTCGTGTTCTCCGTTACGGACGTGAGCGCTCTGAAAGCGGCACTAAAAGACTGCTTTAAAACTTTCACAGAGACCTCAAACAGAAAGCACAAAGCCTTTCTTTAAAGTGAATTTCGTTTTGTATTAATTGTATCTTAATTTTAATCAGTGTTTCATCAACCAATTGCCTGGATTTAAGTAAATATAGCAGACAATAATCAGGACACGGAGGCACCAGCGCGTGAACTGGAGCTGGTCTCATAAATGAACGCCCGTTTCACACATACTCTGTTTGCAGTGCGTTTTTTTTTTTTTTTTTGTACCCATGTTAACAGGTTAGAGCTTTCACACTGCGGCACGTTTATCCGTTCCAGGAGCGGTGTGTATAGATCGTTTCCGCACCGAGTGTATTTCTGCTGTGCCGCAAACGCTGAATTAAAGTGACAGATTGAGCTGAAAATGTAGTAATTTCACAATAAAGGCTACAAAGAAAATTGCACCGGTGACAAAACTTTTTTAAATAAAAGTTGCTGAAAACTTCTGGATTTGAAATACAAATATTGTGTATGTGTTTGTGGTATCAGTGGATCAGTTACGCACTCCAAACGCATCATATGTGAAAGCACTATAGCGCGTGCTGCTCTCCTGTACCACATACACACCGCAACACGCAGCGCATCTGTATGAAATGTGCATTTCTCTCAGGCGCGTTCACTAGGCTACTGCGAAGATCGCGAGTCAGCATCGTCAACCTCATCTTTGTAGCCGACACTGACAAAGAAAACACTTGTTTATTAATAAACAATTAAAATATCTCCTTTCTATATTTGACATATTCATAATTATTACTTTTGCCGGTTCTTTGTGACAGCTTTTAGGTGCTTTATTGGCATACGCGTCACCACCGCATTCACCGCACCCCACAAGAATAGGCCTGTTTATTAAGCAGGATTTGATGTCCGACACTTATAAAATGCAATTCAAAGTGGAAGTAATCCAAGTATTCAGAATACGTTACTCAGATTGAGTAACGTAACGGAATACTTTACAAATTACATTTTTGGGCATGTATTCTGTATTCTGTAACGGAATACATTTTGAAAGTATCCTTCCCAACACTGACGGCAAACATGAAGCTGTTTTAAATCTTGGAGTGAATCTCTCCAGGCTTCCCATCTGCTTAGCTTATCTTCTGGGAGAGATGTATCCCAGTCTGACAGTTCAGAGGTAAGTTCTCTGAGAAGAGCTCTTCCCTGGATCGTGACAGGTGCCAGTAAACCCAGAGGATCGAAAATACTATTGACAGTGGAGAGGACTCCACGACGGGTGAAGGGTTTGTTAATGGTCGATGCAGAGTAAGTAAAGGTGTCGTTCATAATCTCCCACAGCAGACCTAAGCTCCGTTGTGTGGGTGAAGATCTAGGTCCTTGATTACTGGAGCACAATCTTCGGGAGGGAAAGCGTCCATGACTGTCTGAGCGTTCAAAGCAAACTTGTGTAAACGGACGTTTGACTCAGCTAGTGAGGCCTGTGTTCGTTGAAGCAAATTGATTGCTTCAGCTTCAGATGGTATAGATATCAAGCCATCATCAACATAGAAATGTCTTTCCACAAACCTGACAGTGTCAGCACCATACTCCTGTGCGCCTTCTCTGATAGCTCTTCGCAGTCCGTAAATTGCCACAGAAGGAGATGGCCTATTGCCAAAAACGTGGACCTTCATTCGATAATCAACAATTTCCTTGTTGATATCATTGTCCTTATGCCATAGAAAACGGAGGAAGTTGCGATGGTCTTCACGCACCAAGAAACAGTGGAACATCTGCTGAATGTCCGCTAGGATTGCAACCTTCTCTTTCCGAAAGCATAGCAGAACGCCCACAAGGGAGTTATTAAGGTTGGGGCCTGTGAGGAGAACGTCGTTGAGAGAAACACCTGAGTATTGAGCACTGGAATCAAAGACCACCCTGATCTGATTGGGTTTTTGTGGATGGTAAACCCCAAATGTTGGAAGATACCAACATTCCTCCTCTTCTCTCAGTGGCGGTGCTACCTCAGCATGTCCGTTAGCGAAGATCTTTTCTATAAATGCGACATACTGTTGCTGCATCTCAGGTTTCCTCTTCAGGGTACGTTGTAGGGATGTGAATCGGTTCACTACTTGCTTTTTGTTGTTTGGCAAGGGCTGGCGTGGTTCTCTGAACGGCAGAGGAGCTACCCAGCTGTTAGCATCATTTCTGTAGACGTTTGTGTCCATTATTTTCAGGAAAGCTGTGTCTTCCACTGATGGAGCAGGTTTGTTATCATGCTCAGTTCTGTTGAACACTGTCTGTCCCAACATCTTCTCAGTTACTCTGGCAGACATGTTACAGCTTGGCTGCATCTCCTTAACCTGCATGAAGCTTGTGCAGGGTTGAAAGATTGAATGACGACCATTTTCTAGCACATTGGTCTTGAATGTGTTGACTGTTGGCTTATGTGCATTACCCAGGCACACTTCTCCTATTACTACCCAGCCCAGGTCCAGTCGTTGGGCAAAGGGGGCGTTGTTTGGTCCATTGACCTGCTGCCTGACCTTGTGTGCCCTGATGACATCTCTTCCGAGTAGCAGCAGTATTTCTGCCTCTGGTTCCAGTTCTGGGATATACTTAGCAATGTGTGGGGAATTTCAGACCGATTATTCACGATCTCATGACACTCAATGAGTGGTGGAAGAGAGATGAGAACTTTTCCATCCAGTGAGTCAATCTGCTTTCTTGCCAGATGTTTCTTGAGTACCAGAGCAAGTTCTGAGATGATATGAAAATGGTTTGCTTTCCACGTCAAAAAGCTTGAAGAACTCTCGAAGATCTCGTCCGTACAAGCTCGAAGATTACTCTGGTCGTCCAGAATTACATAGGCTTTTATGGCCATGTTCTTGGAACCCTTGGGGTATATCTTTACGAGGCAGATTTTTGAACATGAGCGGCTCCACTGACCTGGACCGCAAACTTCTGTACAGCTTGTACTGACACTAGCCATGTTAAAATGATCTTCTCCCTCCCCGCCGTCCTCTTGTGACGGTGAAGGAGCCTTGACTGCTTGAGGCGTTGGACCAGGGTGCATGGCCGCATCATGATATATACTGCCGCATTCAGCACACTTCATAGAAGACTTGCATTCTTTAGCGAGATGAAAGATTGAAGAACAGCATTTGAAACATATTCCTTTCTCCTTGAGGAAGGCCTTTCTGTCGTTGAGGAGTTTGTTTCTGAATGTTCGGCATTTTTTCAGAGGGTGTGGTTTATTATGCAATGGACAGGTTTTGTTAGGGTCATCACTGACTACACACACATCTGTTTTGTGCACTGAGATGGGTTTGTTGGCATGGAAACTCTTCACAATGGATCTATCTGGTTTTGTGGGTGTTGTAGCACTGCTTTGATACATAAAGCTAGGGTCGTTTCGCTTCTTTGCCTCAGAGCACAAAAAGTTACAGAAATACTCAAAGGGAGGAAAGTGACCATCACTGTTTTCTTTATACCATGACCCAGAAGTCACCCACTTGTCCTGAAGCCCATATGGAAGTTTCTCTACAATAGGTCCAATTCCACGTGAAGTGTCGAGGTATAACAGACCTGTTAGATAACCATCTTCTTTAGCACCTTGGATTTCCATTAACAAGTCTCCGAGTTCACGTAATTTGGTGTAATCTTTAGCAGAAATCCTAGGAAAACTGTCCAACCGCTGAAACAGTGACTTTTCAATGACTTCTGGCGCAGCATAGCACTCACATAGTCTGTCCCATGCTTTGTATAAAGCGAGATTGGGATTGCTGACATGCACAGAGCGGATGCGCTTCACTTGTTCACCAGATTCCTTTCCCAGCCATTTAGTCATGAGGTCTAATTCTTGAGTTGCTGTGAGGTGAACTTCACGAGCTGCACTGGTGAATGAGGAATACCATGACCGGTAATTCTCTGGCTTATCATCAAATTGGTACAGTCCTGAATTAACAAGGCCTCGTCTTGCTAAATACTGTGCCAAAGGCTCTGCATGAGGTGGCGTGCCATCTGGAGGAATGTATCGAGGAACATATGACTTAGCATGTGCGTTCATGATGGGTCCTGTCCTTCTAACTTCTGACTTCATCGCACCCACAGACAGATCAGGTAGGTTTGCTGCAGGTAAGTACATACTATCAGGTTTCTCAGACTTCGGCTTGTTGTTGATAGACTGCAAATGTGAAATATTTTCTGCAGGTGGGCTCCATGTTATGAAACTGTTATGTGTGTCAGTGTTGAATGAAGGAGCGACAGGTAAGCCTGATAAGAGTGGAGAGGGAGAATGACTCTGAAGGTTGATTTGAGAATTGACATATTCACTGATACGTTCAATTTTAACTCTCTCTGATTCAGATCCTCCTCTTTCAACTGCAGCCTGCATTGCAAGTTCAGCATCTTCCAGCACTTGTGCTTCCACTGCGGCCACATCTTGTACACAATAGCAAACATCGTTTTTAACAATCTTATCAAACATCATCTTTTCAACAAAATCTCTACTAATACATGATCTTTAACATATCTAATATCACATAAATAAACTTACGGCATTGCCTCTATGATGCTTTAAGGTGGATGCAAATGGATTGAACCCCGAGAGCACACCATGTCTGTCTCATTGTTTCCATGCAGTACCAGGAAGGACAAACAGGAAGTGACTTATAGGAAGTGACATCACCACATGACACAAAAACTCTAAAAGTTAAATTTCTTGAAGGACACCACAGTATTTGAATTTGTGATTGGTTGACTGCCAAATTAAAATATTTAACAGAATGATAAAATAACGTTTATAACCGGTTAATGGCCATTTCAAATAAGTGTGTCTGTTCAGAACGATTAAATTTGATTTTGTTTCCGTTTCTGGTCAAAATTTATTTTGTTTGTTTTCGTTCATTGAACAGATTCGGAGCCCTGATTGCTGCTACATTTTAAACTTGAAAGTACAATGTTTACATTTGGCATTTTATATATCAATATTTTATGTTGGGCCTGTAATCATTTTTTTTTGTTTTATATTTCATTCATATTTTATATTTCTACATTCTTAATCAAACATTTGCCCAGAAGTTCTAAATAAAGGGAGAAAAATAATCACATATGAATAAATTTTTTGAGTATATACTTAATATTATACTCAATATATATATCAACTATTCTTTTAGTTTTTATGTACTAAAATAAAGTATTTTCCATGTGGTAAATATATATATATATAAACTATTAATTGATTGAATTTACAGAAAAGGTACTATATCGTGATATGTATATCGTTATCGGGATATGAGATGACTTAAATCGTGATATGAGATTTTGGTCATATCACCCAGCCCTATGTGCTGGTGTGTAAGGGGGTTAAAACCTCAGAGAGAAAATGAGGTGCCAATCCATGCAAAACCTTATAAGGATGAGAATTTTAAAATCAACACAGAATCTGACAGGGAGGCAGTTTAAATACTTCAAGACATGAGTGATGTGATCCATTTTTCTGTTTCCAAACCGGATTTGAGTAACTGAATTTTGAACCAACTGTAATTTATACAGCAAAGCATTGCAATAATCAATGCGAGAAAATACAAATATGTTAATCAACTTTCCAGCCATTGGGAATGACAACATAGGGTTTAATCTAGCAATATTTCTAAGATGAAAAAATAACGTCTATGCACTACTGAAAAAGTATGTGTGCACTCTTTTTTATGTAATTTTTTAGTCAGCTACCCCCATGCTGGCAAAATGGTGGGGTTGTGTGACGTTGTTCTGTGGAGGCGTGTAAACCCTCTGGGGTCTGAGGTGTTTTCTGGGCTCTGGAGGTGTTTTGACCTGCCCTGACATTTGTGCTTATTTCTGTTACTTATAACATTTTCATAGCTAAAGTCAGATTACACTGTATTTAGCACAAACTCTGCTACAATAATATGTGAGCAGTATGTATGTAAAAGTTTGTAGTTTTGAGAAAAAGAAAAAAAGAAAGTGTTTTTTGATTGTTTGTATTTAATTTAACACACAACATAATCCAAATATACACTGAACAAAATTATAAACGCAACACTTTTGTTTTTGCCCCCATTTTTCATGAGCTGAACTCAAAGATCTAAGACTTTTTCTATGTACACAAAAAGCCTATTTCTCTCAAATATTGTTCACAAATCTGTCTAAATCTGTGTTAGTGAGCACTTCTCCTTTGCTGAGATAATCCATCCACCTCACAGGTGTGGCATATCAAGATGCTGATTAGACAGCATGATTATTACAGTGCAACACATCTCCTTCGCATAGAGTTGATCAGGTTGTTGATTGTGGCCTGTGGAATATTGGTCCACTCTTCAATGGCTGTGCGAAGTTGGGAACACGCTGTCGTATACACCGATCCAGAGCATCCCAAACATGCTCAATGGGTGACATGTCCAAAGAGTATGCTGGCCATGCAAGAACTGGGATGTTTTCAGCTTCCAGGAATTGTGTACAGATCCTTGCAACATGGGGCCGTGCATTATCATGCTGCAACATGAGGTGATGGTCGTGGATGAATGGCACAACAATGGGCCTCAGGATCTCGTCACGGTATCTCTGTGCATTCAAAATGCCATCAATAAAATGCACGTGTTCGTTGTCCATAACATACGTCTGCCCATACCATAACCCCACCGCCACCATCTGCCCTGTACAGTGAAATCCGGGATTCATCCGTGAAGAGAACACCTCTCCAAAGTGCCAGACGCCATTGAATGTGAGCATTTGCACACTCAAGTCGGTTACGACGACGAACTGCAGTCAGGTCGAGACCCTGATGAGGACGACGAGCATGCAGATGAGCTTCCCTGAGACGGTTTCTGACAGTTTGTGCAGAAATTCTTTTGTTATGCAAACCGATTGTTGCAGCAGCTGTCCGGGTGGCTGGTCTCAGACAATCTTGGAGGTGAAGATGCTGGATGTGGAGATCCTGGGCTGGTGTGGTTACACGTGGTCTGTGGTTGTGAGGCCGGTTGGATGTACTTCCAAATTCTCTGAAACAACTTTGTAGACGGCTTATGGTAGAGAAATGAACATTCAATTCACAGGCAACAGCTCTGGTGGACATTCTTGCAGTCAGCATGCCAATTGCACGCTCCCTCAAAACTTGCGACATCTGTGGCATTGTGCTGTGTGATAAAACTGCACATTTTAGAGTGGCCTTTTATTGTGGTCAGCCTAAGACACACCTGTGCAATAATCATGCTGTCTAATCAGCATCTTGATATGCCACACCTGTGAGGTGGATGGATTATCTCGGCAAAGGAGAAGTGCTCACTAACACAGATTTAGACAGATTTGTGAACAATATTTGAGAGAAATAGGCCATTTGTGTACTTAGAAAAAGTCCTAGATCTTTGAGTTCAGCTCATGAAAAATGGGGGCAAAAACAAAAGTGTTGCGTTTATAATTTTGTTCAGTGTGCATAACAAAGGACAAAACGGCACATTATTGAGCACACTGATCTAAACAGAGAGACTTGAACAGTCACACACCTTTGTGCCCTTCCTGAATGAGGAATGAAAATAAATCATTAGAAAGGAACACTTCAGTACTCTACACTAAAGAAAAATATATGGGTTAACATATTCAAATGTTTTCATACGTTATGGGTTATGAGTTTGGAGTAAAAACATGTAATGTTTGGCGTGTTTTGCTTTTTAAATGCACAGCTTAAGTGACTCAAACTCACATTGTTTGCAGAAACCATTTGCTGAAGTGATCGAGGCACTCCTCAAGTATTGCTTTTACATGAGGTAAAGTTTAATCGCAATATTGCCAAAATCCCATTATAACTGCATCATGAGGGTGCATGTAAACGCACTCCCTATGAAACAATGTTTAGCACATTATAAACATCTACATTTGAGGAGATATCCACCAACATGGTATTTCACAGTAAACACTGGTGACTGGTCTAAACATTCAAATATTCATCAATTTAGCAGTGTAAACACTCATACCAATTTTATATCGTACCTAGTGTTTTATATTATAGAGCATAAAAACATCCTTGTGTTTTACATGTACATTTATTTAGCATTGAAAGGTTGCCTACCAGTCTATATTCCATATTTCAACATGTTTCCGTCGATTTCACACATTTTATTCTGGCAATAGTTGAACTAGTACAATGTGAAGTTTATGTAACAATAACACGTGCATATATACAACAATAATATAAGTGTTGAATAAATTAGCCTACTTACCTCCGCTGGATCAATCATGTTCTTCTTCTTCTGAGGTAAGTCCAAAGTCTTATTCCTCACAGTGTTGCTGAGTCCCAATTCGCCTACTTATACTACGACCTAAAAGTATGCACTTTTTTTGTGAGGAAAAAGTACATACTTTTGAGTGTGTAGCAAAAGAGTATGCACGTTCTGGGACATACTTCGATGACGTCATGCAACGTGAACTTGAACGTGGTTGCCTAGTTACACACACCGCGACTGTTAACAAAACATTTTACATTTCATTCATTCATATCCAATATAATTTTATTTACTATTCCCATCTTTTTATCTTTTTTTCCTCATCGTTTTTTCCACAATACATTTACAATGTGTTCTACCAAATTGAGGAGTGAAGCAGGGCGTCGTCGTAGATTAACCAAACACAGGTCGTGTGTGAGGTTAAAATATTTAAAGTTTATAGTATAACTATTGTTTAACATTTTAAACTTAATTTCATCATTATGTATAATACTCAAAAATACCCCGATGAAAATGAACCATGCTTTTACTATAGTAAAAGTGTAGTAACCATGTGTCTTTTAGTTGGACTGATAAAGTTAACATTTGTACAGCCACAGTATTACAACAAATAAGTCAGTGTGGTTAAATATAGCTTTAATTAGGGTTAAACATTTGAATTCTTACACTTAAAAACTGAGGGCGCATCTCCGCTGCTGCGTCTGACTGTCATGTTTACATCATCACCACCATCACCACAAAGCTCCTCCCTCCCGCACGCAATGGGTTGTGGGCAATGTTAGCCGTTAGAGTGTGCATTGATCTGCACTTCGAATTCTAACCGGAAATAGTAGACCATCCAGGTATCTTGGGAATACTCATTTCAACATACTACGATTTGGGACGTACTAATTCTAGTTTCGCATACTATTTAGGACGGATAGTATGCGAATTGGGACTCAGCATGTGTCTTCCAAACTCGATGAAAAGCTGAAGAATGATACGGCAGGAACCAATCAGCTGCGCCCTATAGATAACGATGTGATTATGAACAGGTGAGTAAAAGGACCTATTAGCCTGCACTATCTAGAGTTTCATGCCAGAACTTTGTATTTCATTTAATGGACTTAACATCAGAGAAGGCAAAACGCGCATACTGATTGTTTTCGTTAGTTTGCGGAAAGCACAACATTTAGTTTTTATTGTGAGTGTACACAAATACACTCAGTGTACACGAAACAGTTTCGATTAATGTATAACACTTATCTGTATGACCAAAATCGAGAGTAATTTGAGTCTCTTTCGCACGGACAAGAAAAAAACCAAGGTGGTCGTGCTGAAACGATCGTTGACCCCGGGGGTTAAGGGCGGGTTTTAGGGTAGCCTTTCAGGGCTACTGGCCCTATAGTGGAAACACAGCTTGATTTTGGCCTCGCGGCTCAAGGTCTAGGGCTCGCACTGGCCCAACAGTGGAAAAGCGGCTAATGACCTTGCCAGTTATGATGTAGATTAATTTGTAAAATATGTCTAGTCATTCTATAAATTAAGGGACATTTTACATTTTCAGTTTATATATTTTATCAGTGTAACTTACCTGCTAGTTGTAAAGCTTAATTATTATACACCATTTTGATATTACAAATAAGAAGATGTTTTCCCTGGTGAGTTTGTCAACTATGTTACGGACAAACTGTATGCCACTATACACACTGAATAAGTGCCACACTTTAAATTATTAAATTTTTCAATGTTTCTTTGGTCTATTTTGCCATATGCACAGTGATTATTTTAAAAACTTCTGTTAAAAAGTTTTAAAAACTTAATTTTTTTGCAGAGATATGTGTAAAATTATCAGCATCTCAGCTTATTCTCAGAATAAGGACAAGAACAATCAGAAACCTTAAAGATCTTTTTGATAGTTTTCTAAGAGATTTTATGCAAAACTCCAGTGCATGTGGATGTAAACTATATCCTGAAAGAATATCAGAAATATCATTCTAGAAATTAAAATGTAAATAAATCAGCCAAAAATAGTTGATTATGTAAGTAACATGGTTGACACAAGTAACATTGTTGACATGACATTTTGTTACAATGACACAAGTCATTTACATGTGAAGATCTCTTATGTTTCTACTTATATAGTTAAATAGTTATATAGTTATAGTTAAAAAAACCTTAATCCATCATGTTGATTCACTCTCTTGCACGTACAAACATGCTCATGTTCACACACACACACACACACACGCACACACACACACACACACACACATAGGGTTAAAGGTGCCCTAGAATTTGAATTTATCTTGGCATAGTTAAATAACCAGAGTTCAGTACATGGACATGACATACAGTGAGTCTCAAACACCATTGTTTTCTCCTTCTTATTTAAATCTCGTTTTTGAAAAACACCCCTGAAAAATAGGCGAATCTCCACATAACACCGACTGTGACGCAAAAGTCGGGATCATTAATATGTACGCCTCCAAATATTTGCATATGCCAGCCCATGTTCAATACCAGGCGGAACTGCGCCCTCCCAGGTTCTAACGTTACCTAGGCTAAGGCTACTTTCACTTTTAAAAATTCATCATAACTGCTTGCAGTCGTCGAGATGGATGCATGTGTGTGGGAGAAATTTGGAGTTATCTGAAGAAAATATTGTTAAAGGCTTATTTGCCGCATGCATTTTCGTGTTGGATAGCCGCAAATGTGGAACTTCATCGCCGAGGAAGCACCCAGATAACTGTGGTAACAAAGCAGTTCTATCGAACAGTATTTTTCAAATTTAACACTGTTAAGTATGTGTGGTGTGCAGGGCGTGTTTGAACCCAAAATTGTCAGATGTAGGCTAGACGAAATTGCGTGACAGATATAGTGTTGTAGCCGCGTCTGTTCGATTGGTAAAATGTGATAAGGCTACTCAGTTTTGTGGTAACGTTTGCCATGTTCTTCATGTACCGGCCTTTTTACAGCTTCGGCTGAAGTTGTCCTTGTGTTAATTGTCGTGTAATAACTTCTGTATGACCTGGCAATAAACATTTTTGTAATTGTGTCTATAATGTGATTGGCTAAACTTATTTTATTTCGGGTGCGGGTCGGGGGTCGGTTCTATTTTCGACTTCCTGTTTCGAATGCGCATGCGTCGCGTCTGAACGCGTTGTTGTCTTTGGAGCTCCATCGATTGATTTATAATTCTTGATTTCTCTTTAAACTCACTTACAACGAACATTTTCTATTTTTCCTCACCTCATAGTTACAACGCGGACTGTTGAGCAGACGCGTCTCAAGCCTATTAGTGATCCAACGTCGGATACTCTTATAGGTTACTCCTGTGGATCACGGCTGAACGCGTCTTCTCCACACTCACTTACAAACAAACATTTTTTTCGCCTATCGTGCGTCTACTCTACACCTGTACCACTAAAAAGACGGATTATATCCAAGACTTCAGTCATAAATTAGTATTAATATTGATAGCATCACTGGTAGCGTCGTTGCTAACTTAACTTACTGTCCATCTGTTAAAATGGCGAATATATCAGATGTAAGTAGTCTACCTTTTGGTGCAGGTGAGGACACATTTGAGCTACACGCGTTGCAGTCTGAGCTGGAAGCTGTTGAGAAACAGATCCACGACCTTTTAGTGAGAAAAGCCGAGCTGATAGACCGGCGGTTAGCTCTTGAAACATCACGCGCCGATGCACACAAATCAGTGATCAACGTTACTAACCCGCTGACTCCGACCTCGTCTACTCCGTGCGTTACTCAGCATCGGTCACGAGCGTCGAGGCCGCGATCAGCCATGGTCTCGTTTACGCCGGCTCCAACGTGCCACCACGAAGCCTGGATATTTCCGCAGCGGAAGACGCGAGTCAGGTCGCCAAGAAAACCAAGAAAACTCTCTCCGACCCTCCCGGTTTTCGAGATATCCACACAAAACCGCTTCTCCCCTCTTCGCGAAACAGAACGCGATGCTGTGATCATCGGTGATTCCATCGTTCGACACGTACAAGCTACGTTAAATAAAAGTAAGGTGCATAGTCACTGCTTTCCTGGTGCTCGTGTTTCTGAAATCGCTGCTCACGTTCCCGAGATTCTGAACGAGCGCGTCGGAACTGTGGTCCTGCACGCGGGAGGGGCTGACATCAGGCTGCGACAGACAGAGGTTCTGAAGAAAGACTTCAGGAATCTGATCGATACGGTACGCAGCACATCGCCTGATATAACGATCATTGTGTCAGGACCGCTTCCCACGTACCGACTAGGTCATGAAAAGTTTAGTAGATTATTCGCGCTAAATGAATGGTTAATGTCATGGTGCAATGAGCAGAAACTGCTCTTTGTAAATAATTGGAATCTGTTTTGGGAGCGTCCTAGGCTTTACCGTGCCGATGGCTTACACCCAAGCAGATTCGGATCGGATCTTCTGTCAGATAACATCTCCAAAATGTTAAATACCTTTTGACTAGTAACCAAAAGTTCAAATCATAGTCTCTGCTGCACCAAATTAACTGATATAAATAGTGTAGAACATTGCATAGAAACTGTGTCTATTCCTCGTTTAGTGAGATCAAATAATAAATCTACTGCAGGATCTAGAAAAAATCTAATTTTTATTAAACCAGAAAATGTTGCTATTAGTAAACAAAAACAATTTCTAAAGCTAGGTCTTCTAAACATTAGATCACTCACACCTAAGGCAGTTATTGTAAATGAAATAGTCACGGATAATAGCTTCGATGTCCTTTGCCTTACTGAAACTTGGCTTAAACCTAATGATTATTTCGGTCTAAATGAGTCTACTCCATCAGGATACTCCTATAAGCACGAACCCCGTCTGATTGGTCGTGGCGGCGGTGTTGCAGCGGTCTATAGAGATATTCTCAATGTTACTCAGAAAACGGGTTATAAGTTTATTTCGTTTGAAATACTTGTACTAAATGTTACGCTCTTAGATGTTAGAAAAAAATCCATATTATCTCTAGCCTTGGCTACTGTATATAGACCGCCTGGGCCTTACGCTGATTTCCTAAAAGAGTTTGCAGATTTTCTCTCAGATCTATTGGTCAATGTAGATAAAGCATTAATTGTTGGAGATTTTAACATACACGTAGATAATCCAAATGATGCGTTAGGGGCTGCGTTTATAGATTTATTAAATTCCTTTGGGGTCAAACAAAACGTCACCGGACCAACTCATCGTCTTAATCACACACTCGATTTAATTATATCATATGGAACCGATCCAACCGATATAGATATCATTCCACAAAGTGATGATGTCACTGACCATTACTTGGTAACTTGCATATTACGTACTGCTGTAATATGTCATGCGGCGCCGCGTTTTCGACCAGGCAGAACAATCCTTCCATCCACCATAGATAATTTCTCGAGTTGCTTGTCTGATCTGTCTCAGCTGCTGCCTGAACCCAAACAAACAGATGAACTAGAAGAACTAACTAGCACTATGAGCACCATTCTCTCTAGAACATTGGATGTTGTTGCACCCGTTAGATTAAAAAAGGTCACAGAGAAAATTAAAGCACCATGGTACAATAATACTACGCATGTTCTAAAGAGAGAAACCCGTAATTTAGAGCGTAAATGGAAACAAACTAATTTAGAGGTCATTAGAATCGCGTGGAAAGACAGTATGTCACGTTATAAAAAGGCCCTAAAAGCGGCCAGGGCTGAGCATCTCCGCAAACTAATAGAAAACAACCAAAACAATCCTAGGTTTTTATTTAACACCGTGGCTAGACTAACAAATAAACAGACGTCACCCGAACAAAATATCCCGTTACAGTTTAGTAGTAATGATTTCATGAACTTCTTCACTGAGAAAATAGAAAACATCAGAACCACAATTGTAAACGTTCAATCCTCAATCGCACCTTATAATTCAGCCTCAATTTTCCCCCCGCAAGAACAATTACAGTGCTTTACAACTATAGAACAAAAAGAGTTAAATAAACTTATCACTTCATCTAAAACAACAACATGTTTATTAGATCCTATACCAACTAAACTACTGAAAGAAGTGTTACCTGTAGTAGAAGAGCCTCTCCTCAATATTATTAACTCGTCTTTATCTTTAGGTCATGTTCCAAGAACATTTAAACTGGCAGTGATAAAACCTCTCATTAAGAAACCACAATTAGACCCGCATAATCTAGCAAATTATAGACCCATTTCAAATCTACCTTTTATGTCTAAAATACTAGAAAAAGTTGTGTCCGCTCAACTGGGCTCTTTCTTGCAAGAAAATGATATCTATGAAAAGTTTCAGTCAGGATTCAGGCCGCATCATAGCACTGAAACTGCGCTCGTTAAAATCACAAATGATTTACTTTTAGCTTCTGACCAAGGCTGTTTCTCAATACTAGTTTTACTTGATCTAAGTGCTGCGTTCGATACTATAGATCATACAATACTCTTAGATCGACTACAAAATTATACTGGTGTTCAAGGACAAGCATTAAGCTGGTTTAGATCATACTTATCAGACCGCTACCATTTTGTCTATTTAAATGGAGAAAAATCTATCATAATTCCAGTAAACTATGGAGTGCCGCAGGGATCTGTGTTGGGCCCTCTATTATTCTCAATATATATGCTGCCACTTGGAAATATTATAAGGAAACATGGAATTAGTTTCCATTGTTATGCTGATGACACTCAAATATATATTTCATCACGGCCGGATGAAAACGCTAAATTATCCAAATTGACAGAGTGTGTTAAAGATATAAAAGATTGGATGACGCGTAATTTTCTATTATTAAATCCAGACAAGACAGAGGTAATACTTATCGGTTCAAAAAACCGCCCACAGAACCTCTCACAATACAACTTTGACATCGTAGGATGTCCTGTTACTTTATCCTCTACAGTAAAAGACCTGGGTGTTATACTCGATTGTAACCTGTCTTTTGAAAATCATATTTCGTATGTTACAAAAACAGCCTTTTTCCACCTTAGAAACATTGCTAAGCTACGTAATATGCTATCAGTTTCTGATGCAGAAAAGTTAGTTCATGCATTCATGACCTCGAGACTAGATTACTGTAATGCTTTATTAGCCGGTTGTCCTGCATCCTCAATAAACAAGCTACAGTTAGTCCAAAATGCAGCCGCTATAGTTCTTACTAGATCAAGAAAATATGATCATATAACACCGATTTTATCATCACTACATTGGTTACCTATAAAGTTCCGTATTAATTACAAGGTATTGCTACTGACTTATAAAGCCCTAAACGGCTTAGCTCCAGTCTATTTAACGGATCTTCTATCACCCTATAATCCATCGCGCTCTTTAAGATCAATAAATTCAAGGCTTTTGGTCATACCTAGGATATCCAGATCCACCAAAGGAGGGAGAGCATTTTCACATTTGGCTCCAAAACTCTGGAATAGCCTTCCTGATACTGTTCGTTGCTCGGACTCACTCTCCCAGTTTAAAACTAGATTAAAGACGCATCTTTTCAGCCAGGCATTCATATAATATTGTTAATCTCACAGTTTCAAACTACAATCCGGCCTCTAGTTCATAAATGCCAGAGGAGAACTGGCCCCCGACTGAGCCTGGGTTCTCCCAAGGTTTTTTTTTTCTCCATTAGGTCACCTGATGGAGTTTTAGGACACCATTAGGCCGCTTGATGGAGTTTTTTCGGTTCCTTGCCACTGTTGCCTTTGGCTTGCTCAGTTGGGGATATTTTGGGGATATTTAATATTTGATATTTATTCTATCAATCAATAAATTCCACTAGAAACAAACTTTGTTGTATTATTTTATTTTAATACTGTGAAGCTGCTTTGATACAATCTGTATTGTGAAAAGCGCTATACAAATATACTTGATTTGATTTGATTTGATATTTTAAGCGGGTCGGGTGCAGATTTTAATTAGTGTTGCTGCTGGAAAACGGGTCGGATGCGGTGTGAAGCACTGCGGGTACGGGCGGGTGCGGATTTACAAAATCGGATCCGTGCAGTACTCTGATGTACGGTTGAACGCCTAATCTCTCCATTGTCACGCTGGACATCAGGGACCTTTTTGCTGTCACTCTGAGCTACTGTTATGAGCCCGCAGTGAAACCAGATCAGAGCAGAACTCCTCATTACTATTCATGACCCTTCCAAATAAGGTAAAAACAGACCATTTCATTCTAGGGCCAATTTCTAGGGTTGAAAATGGACCTGTAAAACCTATATCTGGACATTTTAAATGCCCTTAAATAAGCCATACCCTCTATGTAGATATCAGAGACAAAATTAAAATATTATTTCAACACATTCTAGGGCACCTTTAAATTGCGATAAAAAAATAAAATAATAATAAAAATAATCTATGGCAAATAATGTATTATCATCAGAGGACTGTCAGGATTATGTTTTGCTCAATATGCTGTTCTGTTTCCCTGACCTAGTTTCCTAGTGTGTGCCAGTTTGTTCCCTTAATTACTGATTTCATTCACCTGTTGTTCTAATAGTTAACTCATTAGTTTTCCCTGTTACTTAAGCCCTATGTCTCCTCAGTTCCTTTGTCCAGTATATTTTGTCACCTGACATTGATGCCAGGCTCGATGTCAGGTGATAGTCTTTTGGTAGGGCCTTATGAAAGCAGTTCAGAATTTGTCAGCTAATGCCTGGGAGTGGCTCCATCTCCGCTTAGTGTGGAGTTCAGGCTCCATATAATGATCCATATAGAAGGGGTTATAGGAAGTGTTACCTGCGGTATAAATTTAAGCTTGGCTTCCCAGGCTGTCCATGCTTGTCGGAGCTTACCAAGGAGTTGTAGATCGTCCCAGCCCCGGTGGTTTGTCCAAAGCTACTGCACTATCACCTTAGCTCAGGTAGTATGTGGAAGAATGTCTCCGAGGGGGTCATATTGACTCGCCAGCACTCGGTAGATGCTCCACATCGTCAAGGCATTGTATGTGACAGGTCTGTATTTGAAACCTTGATGGTCATGTTGTAACATACCATCTTGAATTCCAAAAGATAGAACAAAATCATTGTAAAGAGGTAGGGTACCCTTACGAAAAATAAGTATACTTCAAGTTCATTTTATGAAGTATACTTAAAGGAATAGTTCACTTTAAAATGAAAATTCTGTCATCATATACACACCCTCATGTTGTTTCAAACCTGTATGAATTTCTTTCTTCTGCTGAACAGAAAGGAAGATATTTAGAAGAATGTCAGTAACCAGGCAGTTTCTGGGTCCCACTGACTTCCATAGTAGGAAAAAAATATACTATGGAAGTCAATGGGACCCAGAAATATGGGTCAATGGGACCCCCTGATATTCTTCTAAATATCTTCCTTTGTGTTCAGCAGAAGAAAGAAATTCATACAGGTTTGAAACAACATGAGGGTGAGTATATGATGACAGAATTTTCATTTTAAAGTGAACTATTCCTTTAAGTAATATTCAAGTATATTTTAAGTATGTAGTAAGTATACTAATATCAATGTGTACTTGTAGTAAACTTGTAAGTGTATATTTCAATACTGCTTGGGACTAAATTGGCCCACTTTTAGTATATAAAAGTATACGTTTAAGTGTACTATAAGTGTAAAAGTAGTAAACTTTAAGTACACAACTAGGTTTCTCATTTGTAATGCATCCGTACTACAAGTGAACTTATAAGTATACTAGTAGTTTACAGGTACAGACTTAAGTGTACTTTTCAGTAAACTACTAGTAGTTTATACTGCAAGTATACTTGTAAGTTTTCTTTAAGTGAACATAACATTATACATATTTTTGCACTTGCAGTATACTACTATATGTTCAAATGTAGATGTTATTTTTCATACCTGAAAAATACCTTTAACTGTACTTTAATTTTAAAAACATTTTATTAGCTTCATGCATCCTTTTTTATCAACACTTGAATGTCGATAAGTTTCATAAAGAAAGGCAAAATTTTAAACAAAAAAGTTGAGAAAAAATCCTTCTTTTTTTTGTCGAAGACTACGCCTTGATCAGATTCAGAACGATGATCAAAACACAGATGGAGTAGATCAAGTCCAACACCCCCAAAGCTTCACAGTCGTTTTATCTTCATGGGTTCGACATTTAATTTGGTAACATTAAGCAGTTTTGATTTACATGCTGTTTAATGTTTGATGATCAAGTTATTTTACATTTGAGTGAGCAATCTTCTATCACTTGTTTCAGCTTCTTCTTCTCCTGTGTTTTGATCCGGAGATTCTGTACTAGAAGATGTGTCAGAGCGCCCCCTACCGTATAACAGTGAAAACATGGATAGCTGGAAAATTCAGTCAATGGTGGGGAAAGAGTAAAGTAGAATTAAAGTAAATTCCTATGTACACTACCAGTGGATTAGCCTACACAAAAATTCAGATATGCAGAATTAGAAACATATCTGTTTTATATCAATATTCTAATCAATATTTTTAAACAATGTAAGTTTCATAAGACTGTATTTGAAAAACTATGTAAAATTTTTTTTATATTTAATAGAATACTCGATGAAAAGAGTACAAGAGTATATTTTTAAGTATATCGCGATCAAAAGATTGAGTACAAGTACAGGCCAAATATACTTGGACTTTTCTCTCAGTATAAGTCAAGTACTGTGTAATTTTAAGTATATTTCTGAGAAGTACATAAAGTATATAAAATGTAGACTGAAAGTATACTTTCTTATTTTTAGTTTAAAAGAAGTATACTAATAGAACACTTGAATAAACTTATTTTTCGTAAGGGTACTATCCGTTGAGATTTTGCAGTGATTATATTTAAGAGCCAAACAAGTAACATCAAACATATTCACCCTCCACGCAAACACATACCCTATTTACATATCAGTTCAATTGTTTGTATGATAGAAAAACGTCCTGGTTGCATATGCAACCCACCGTTCCCTGAAGGAGGGAACGGAGGACGTAGTCGACGTCGAAGGAATGGGATCATGCTAGGGAGCCAATTGTCTTCGAGCATGCGAGCACGAGCAAATGAAATTTTGCGTGCGTGATTTGCATCACACACTCCGCCCTGCGGAGCGGGTATAAATATGGAAGTGGATGCACACACTAGTTGCTTTACACTGAGGAGCCGTGAGAACTCGGTCAGCGGTGGTCCAGCCATAGTGGCAAAGGGACTATGTCCTCCGTTCCCTCCTTCAGGGAAGGGTGGGTTGCATACGCAACCAGGACGTTCCCTTTCAGTCGAGAACGTCAGACGTAGTCGAAGTCGACTGAATGGGATATTTAACCCTGGAAAAAGCCACTAGAGCTGCCACCTCCCAGTGCCTGGGTAAAAGCCTCAATTCCCCCCGCAATTCTGAGGCGGAGAAGGCGAGGCTTAGGCCAGGGAAGTCAACTGCTGTTCCTACAGGACCACTGGGAAAGCGTACCTTTGTCAAGGAAAGAAAAGTACGCTGCGGAAACCACATCCTGGCCCGAAGGGGAGGTAACATGTGGAGATACACATATGGACTGGGCGGCTGACCAGGCAGTACAACATATGGAAATGTCACTGGGATGACTCCAGCCTAAACAGGGGGGAGGATCAACCAACAGTGACAGCAGAGCAGGCTCTGCCGAGGGAAGACATGGTCTCACCGCAAGGAGCCGTACCCAGCCTAACACAAGTTCCACTAGTGCATTCGGCTTCGGACGCTCTGCCACATCCGAAGCCGCAGGGTATGGAGGAACTCAACAGGGTTCGGTTAAGGGGAACTCTACTGGAGCAAAATTGCGCACGTATCCAGTCCATAGGAGGGGAATGGCGCAGCAAGCCGACACTTCGAACTGTGCTTACGGTGAAACTGGCTTCATGTGAAGGGGGCCCACGGGAAGCAACAGTTCGAGACACATGCTAGATGTGTATAGGTGTCGCCCAGCCCCCAACTCTATTTAACATCTGTTCAGCGAGGCACTGTATGCCAATGCCTAGGAGGGAGCAGTACTCTCACTTAGGAGGAGCTCACCGCCCAGGTGGCACGTGCATCTTGGGATTTCTCACCAACACGAAGGCAACCACTTTGAAGTGGGCCAACCTCTGCTTGGAAACAGCCTTCCCTTCTGCTGGTTTCCATAACAGATAGAGCTGGTCTAAGGTCTAGACTTTGCATTCTGATCACGTATAACCGCACTGAGGCGGATGGACAGAGAAAGCCAGGGCTGGGTCTGCCTCCTCCGGGGCAGCGCTTGCAGGCTCACCACCTGGTCCCGTAGGAGAGGTAGGAACCTTGGGCACACATTCAGACCGGGGTCTCAACTTGTGAGAGTTAGCCGGCCGAATTCCAGGCACAACTCGTTGACTGAAAGCTAGCAAGTCCCTACCCTCTAGTGGAGACCACGCGAGCAGGAGAACTGTTTCTTAAAAAATAGACATTTTTTAACTCGCTGCCTGCGATGGCTCAGGGGTGGTCTCTGCAGTGCAGTAGCACCAGAGAAAAAGCCAAGAGGGTAAGGAGGGGACGCAAGGTGTTATATATCTCCTTGCTCGCCTCAGGGACCTGACGATCAAATCACACTCCGTTTGAATCCACTGCCTCATGATGTGCGCCAATGTAGAAGCCACAACATTTTGAGGTGGAGGGGACAGCCCTCACTCCAACCACAAGCAGTTTTTAATAGGGAGCACTGAAGTGATCGAACACCTTCGCAATCTCCTCATGGAGAGAAGACTCAATTCAACAAACAGGTTTGACTTCTATTAGAGGAGCAAGCATCTTTTTAGAGGGTGTTCACAGAAGTGATGGTCTCTACTGCATAACAATTCTTGCGGTAGACCAGAACCACCGCGTCCCGTTCTTACTAGAACCAGACCTGGAACTTTCCAAGGTCTAGACACGGGTGCCATCGTGCCCCATCCCTGAGAATATGCTCAGAGGAAGGTGTCAGGAAGGCTGTCGAGAGGAGGAGGTTGGTTGGCCAATAAGGGGCAACTAACAAGACCTGCTCCATTGCACAAGACAGGAGCAATGCTCAACACCAGATGTGAAAGGGGATCACTGAGCATCAGGAGCATCTCTGCTCAACACGTGAGTGTGATGGAATTCACTGAGCTTCAGGAGCATTCCTGCTCAACACCTGGTGTGATGAAGATCACTGAACTTGTTCTCTTCCTGATTTAAGCACCATAGTGCAAGAAGGCTCACTGGGGAACGCATTTCTGCGGGGCCCAGGGCCAGCTGTGGCCAGAGTCTATGTCGAGGGATATCCGCTCAGACAAGAGAAGAAACAACTGGCGTAGGACGAGTTCGGAGGGGCAAAAGACGTGGCTGTGCGGCCCCGAAGTGGTCTGAACAGCTGGCCAGCTGGGGATGGAGTCTCCACTGTATCTGGACCGGAGGCTGTCGTGAGGCTTGTGAGCGGCACGATTGAGCAGGCCAGAAAAAATAGGTGGAATGAAGCGACCTTAGAAGCTTCTGACTCCAAGGAGGAGGTGGCGGGCGAGTTGCAACATGCAAGGGGAGCACGGCTCGATGGTCGCAATGTTGTCAGAACAGTACAAGCTCGCTGAGCAGCGGTGTCTCGAAGCGATGGACTGTACGCAACTCGAGGCAACGAATGCCAATGCAGTCAGAGGGCGCCCAGAGCTCTGTTACTGCATGCCCTTTATACGTGGCCCCTCAGCCATCATTTGGAGGACTCTTGTTCCAGGAGTGACTAGCCCGGGGAAACAAAGGTCTGCTTATGGGCTGAGGGATTGGCGACAGGCCAGTGGAGCGTGTCGCTCTGCCACGGCCACCTTAGGAACTCGGTCATCAAGCCATTGCTGAAGTGGTCTCATATGGAGGAAGCCGTGCGGCTGCATCTGCCATATGCCCCAGGAGCCTCTGAAAGTTTCAGTGGGACCCTTTCTCACTTCTAAATAGCACACCTAAATAGCACACCACCTTCTAAATTGCACGGTTTCACTTTATTTTGATGGTCCCTTTAACACATTCTGTTGACTATAAGTAACGTTGCACCTACATGTCTACTAACTCGCCTTAGAGTGTTAGTTAAGTATTAATAGACTGGTAGGGTTAGGGTTAGATTAAGTTGACATGTAGTTGCAAAATTACTTATAGTCAGTAGAGTGTCTGTTGGAGGACCATCACAATAAAGTGTTTGCAGATATTAAGCAGACAGTCTACTTATACTCCAATGAAAGTTAGCTGACATATAGTTGCAAAGTTACTTATAGTCAACAGAATGTTCAAAAGGGACCATCAAAATAAAGTGTTACCAAACTCGGAATTGGGGCGAGATTACTCTTTCCCAGTTTACCTGAAGACCCAACTGGCTATGGAACACTCGAAGGGTAGGACCATGTACTGATACTTTGTATCCGCTCCTGTGGAGCGGAAGGATAGAGATGTACACGTCTTTCAGGTCGAACACTGCAGACCAAGCTTGGGGACGGGGCATTGAGAATGCAACTCTGTGTTTACAGGTGAACGGAGGCTTTCGAAAAAGGGCACATATTAATTGACACAGAACCAAGATGGTCGTAACCCACCACATAATAAGGGTACAATGAAGTACAGGCTCTGAAGCCAAACTCCATACCGGCTGGAGGGAACGGCTAGCACGTGTCCTTTGCCAGTACGACTGCGGCGCACACACACAGGACAGGAGCTCTGCTCAACACCTAGGTATGATGGATCTCACTAAAAAATCTTTTAGGAGCATTTCTGCTCAACACCAAGGTATGATGAATATCACTGAGCCCGGGCGGAAGCCAAGCAAAATGAATCGCAAGCCGGGTCTGAAGGTACCGAATGAGGCCAAGCTGGGCATCGGTTGGAAGCGTTTTAGACTTCGACAAAACCGGACCAGGGCCAGGAACCACAGATGTACCCGAGGTGGGGCAGTGAGGTGGAGGACAGGAATCCGGCTCGAGAAGCTCGAAGGCGGCCCGAAGCGGGATCTGAGTGTGCGGTGCAACACTTACCTGACTCCACTGGGTGGCAGGGGAAGCGTGAGAAGGCGGATGACCGGGTCCTCAAACGCACCCAGCTGCCAGCTGGCGAACAAGAGGGGGCTGAGGGGTGTAAGGCTTTACAGGGTCACACACCGTCAGACTAGCCCTCTTGGGGCCCAGGAACAGAGGAATTACTCTTCTTTGAAGTGTGGGTACCGCCTGCTCCGTTTTGGGAGCCAGCGGTGGAACAGACACACACACAAATACTCCACCCGGCCCTCAACCGGGGGGAGGGAGTGGACGCCCGCTCAGGAACGCTTTCGCTGTCGCTTGCCACCTGGCTTGGCAGCACCTAGAGCAGGCTGGGAGTCTGTACTGCGGCCGGCTGTATGCTGAGGCCCAGCAGAGCGGCGGCAGAGGAACACCCTCGGTGACGAGCAGGCGGAGGAACTGCCACCGGCGGCGGGGTGGCAGCAGTGGGCCACCGGGGCAGGATGTGCCGGATGGCCTCCATCTGCGCTTGGGCGCAGTTCTCCGCCACATCGCCAAGCAGCCCAACCTGGGAAATTGGGGAGACCAGGAACCGAACCTTGTCCGCATCCGCCATACGACCAGACTGAGCCAACGATGGCGCTCCTGGACCACTAACGTGGACATCGCCAGACCGATCACGCACGCCACAACACTCGTGTCCCGGAGGGCAAGGTCGGATGCGGTGCGGAGCTCACCTATGAGTGCACGGTCTGGACTACCCTCGTGCATGTCCATGAGTGCCCTGGCCTGATAGACCTGAAGCAGCGCCATGGCATGCAAAGAGGAGGCGGCTTGCCCACAGGCTTTGTAAGCTCTGCGTGTCAGAACGGACGAGAACTCACAGGCCTTGGGGGGAGACGAGGGGCTGCATCCAAAAAGCAGCGGCCGCCGGACACCTGTGTCGCGCCAGACCGCTCCATTGGAGTGACAGCCTCGCAACCCTTCACCGCTCCTCCGTCAAGGGTTGTGAGGGGGGAAAAGCTTATTCATGCAGTTTCTGGCAGAGAAAGGTGCCGTCTACAACCTGGTAAGCTCTCCATGCATTTTGGAAGGAAAGGCACTGGGGCGCGAGCTGAGAACCAGCACGGCCCGTCCCGAGATACCAATCACCTAACCGAGACTGTTCGGGACACGGTGGAAGATTCCAGTCGAGCCCGACAGCCTCGACGGCCCGATTCAGCATAGCTGATGTTTCTGGATCTGGCTCGGGCAACGTTACACTCCCAGAGGGAGATAACGCAGCCGAGTCATCATTTCCAGAGGTCAGCTCACCCTCTGATACTGCAATCGGCATCCTGTCCCCTGGAGAAGCCTGAATGAAAACGGCTGGTCGGTCCATTACAGAGGGACCAGCACACTCAACGGGGGTCCACCGGCTACGATGTGATAGAGGAGTGAGGGGCCCACAGGGATTGGTAACCGGGCGGGGATTTTTTGTTTGTTTTTTTTTAAACTCAACAATACTCTTCAGAGACACATTCGAACGGCTCCGAAGCAAAAAGCAACTAGTGCGTGCATCCACTTCCGTATTTATACCCGCTCCGCGGGGTGGAGTGTGTGATGCAAATCACGCACGCAAAATTTAATTTGCTCGTGCTCGCATGCTCGAAGACAATTGGCTCCCTAGATTGATTCAGTCACGAGGTTTAAGCAGTTCGAAGACGACAAACTAATTAAACGCAAAACGCATTAAGCGGTCGAACTTAGCATAAAACAATCCAATGGAGAAACTTGTCTCAAGACTTATTTAGCATGTGCTCAATTAGAACATAAGGCTTAAAGGAGTAGCAAAGAAAATTACTATTTCTCCTCAAAAACCAAACCACAGATGAATACCTTGAGCTACAGCTCACATCCATGTTTTTTGTCACCTCCCCTTTAACTTATATCCGCATCCTCCCCCCTCAGAACTGAGGACATCGCCCCCTAGTGTAGCGGAAAATCACTAGTAACAGTGAATTCAACCTAGAACTGTTACAACATTTGCAGTGCCAGCTCAGGCCCAAGGTTGACTCTTGTGCGTTGGCTTTGTCTTGAGAGAGCCACAACTCCATTTTAGTGGACCTGACTTCTGGAACTAGGTGACTAACAACTTCCATCACATTGCTGGCCCACTGCCAGATGTCGAAACCACCAGAGGAAAAGAGGGCCCGTAACTTATCCACTAATTGTTGCGCTTCTTGAACTGCAGGTAGGCTTTGTATACCATTGTCTACATGGAAGCATCTGTCCACTGTGAATCTTACATCCTCCTCCGGAGTACTGTGCAATGCCACATGTCGCTGAAGGGCGAAGGTTGCGCTGCAGGGGCTGCACTTGGTACAACTCTAATTCAACAGGGGTGACAGACAGAAATTAGCACTGTTGTGATGAAAGGTGATCTTGCAAGAGTCTTACCAGTCCCTGCAATGTCATCCTTGTCTGAAAAGCTGCAAGTCCTCCAGAGGGGCCCAGCCGAACAGGTGATATGGGAGTAATGAGGTGATTAATGTCAGCTCCAATAAGCAGTAGTGGACATATTCCCTCGAAAGACTGCAGGGTAATGTTCTTAAGGTGCCGATACTTCTCCAGGATACTCAGATAGTAGGAATGGTCTGCTAGACCAAGATGTTCAGCAGTAAAGACAGCTGAGATTCTGAAGATCTTCTGTGGCCGAGTTACGAGTGAAATATGGACCGAGACTATGGCTCAAGTGACACTTTGTAACTAGACAAGAACCTTCAGTCGCTGGTTTGGAGTTCACTTCATGAAACAATCTGCAGGTGCCTGCCTTTGCACATACTACATGGCTTCTTGAGGGTACACTTAACTGCTTGGCGTGTGTACCCTCAGAGCCAGCAGCGATGGTTCATCTGGAGCCAATCTGTGATCTGCTGTTTGTTGAAGGACTTAAAGGTAGCACACTGACTGAGATAATGGTCATTCTGAACTCACTAGGATCCCCTGTGATGAAGTCTGGAATAATCAGTGCAGGACCAAGGTAGGTGCTTTCTCGCTCATCTGGATACAAGCTGGCATCTCTGTGCACAGGTGTCAGATACCTAGGTCTCCTTGGCTCATAGCTGTCATAAGTATAAGGCAGGTGGGCAGCCTTGTCAGGCTCTCTCTTTCATTGGAATGCTCTCTGTCTATAGCAGCCAACGACCACTCATCCAATACGTTCCATGAATACTTACTCACAGGACTAGACACTCTGTCAGATTGGGAGGGAGGAATCCTGGCGACATCTGATGAACAAACTCTTTGTGACTCCACTGCCGCAGGAGGCATCATTGGCTGACTGATCTGTCATGTGGCTGTTAGATTGTAGTCCTCGGGACAGGTGAACATGACGCTGAGGTCTGCCACCATATGCATTTACCCCTTCTGGTTGCATTTTTGGGCTGATAGATCCTCTTTATCCAAGAGCAATGGCCAAGCTCTGGCTCAAAGGACCGACGAGCTCTCACGACAGCCTACACTTCCGGGAGAGTGGTGTCTCCATCCCCAGGCGGTCCAGCTGATATGGGACTTCTTAGGAGCCGCACAGTTAGATTTGTTTGCCTCTCTGGACTCAACCCATTGCCAGTTGTTTTACTCCCTAACCGAGGGGACCCTCGGCACGCATGCATTGGCGCACAGCTGACCCCGGGGCTTACGCAAGTATGCGTTTCCCCCCGTGAGCCTTCTCGCACAGACACTGTGCAAAGTCAGGGAGGACGAGGAGCAGGTCTTGTTAGTTGCACCGTACTGGCCCAACCAGACCTGGTTCCCAGAACTCATGCTCCTCGCGACAGCCCCTCCCTGGCCCATTCCTCTGAGGAAGCACCTGCTTTCTCAGAGATGGGGCACCTTATGGCACCCACGTCCAGACCTCTGGAAACTCCATGTCTGGTCGCTGGACAGGATGTGGAGGTTCTAGGTGATCTACCCCAGGCGGTGGTAGACACCATCACTTCCGCTAGAGCCCCCTCAACGAGGCGCCTCTATACACTGAAGTGGAACCTGTTCGTTTGAGTGGTGTTCTTCCCACCAGCAAGACCCTCGAAGATGTCTGATCAGAGTCGTGCTCTCCTTCCTGAAAGATGGGTTGGAGCGAAGGCTGTCTCCCTCCACCCTCAAAGTGTATGTTGCCGCTATTGCCGTACATCATGATGCAGTTAATGGTAAGTCTTTGGGGAAGCATGACCTGATTGTCAGGTTCCTGAGGGGGACAAGGAGATTAAATCCGCCTCGCACTCCATCTATACCCTCTTGGGACCTGTCTCTGGTGCTCAGCGCACTGCAGAGACCTCCCTTCGAACCACTGCAGTCACCAGCAGCAGTCAGAGTTAAAGATCCTGTCACTGAAGACAGTGTTCCTGACTGCTCTGGCTTCCAACAAAAAGCATTTTCAGTCGAAGAATCATGCCTAGAATTCGGGCCGGCCAACTCTCACGTTGTCCTGAGACCCTGGCCTGGATACGTGCCCAAGATTCCTACCACTCCCTTCAGGGACCAGGTAGTTAACCTGCAAGCGCTGCTTTCGGAGGAGGTAGACCCAGCCCTGGCTTTTCTCTGTCCTGTCTGCTCCTTGCGGTTTTATGTGGACAGAATGCAAAGCTTTAGGACCTCAGACCAGCTCTTCGTCTATTACGAAGGCCAGCAGAATGGAAAGGCTGTCTCCAAGCAGAGGTTAGCCCACTGGATAGTGGATGCTATTGTCTTGGCGTACCAATCCCAAGATGTGCCTTGTCCGTTCAGGTTGCGAGCACACTCAACTAGAAGTGTTGCTTCCTCCTGGACGCTGGCTCAAGGCACCTTGCTGACAGATATATGTAGAGCTGCGGGGGGGGGACGATTCCCAAAACGTTCGCTAGATTCTATAGCAGGGATAGGCAACTCCGGTCCTGGAGGGCCACTGTCCTGCAGAGTTTAGCTTCAGCCCTCATAAAAACTCACCTGCCTGTATCTATCTAGTAATCCTGAAAACACTGATTGCCTTGTTCAGGTGTGTTTAATTAGGGTTGGAGCTAAACTCTGCAGGACAGTGGCCCTCCAGGACCGGAGTTGCCTATCCCTGTTCTATAGCCTTCGTGTAAAACCAGTATCTTCCCGTGTACTCGCCTCCAGTGGTCAGTAGTGCGAAGGACCCGTTCTTAGTGTTGTCTTGCAGCGCCACTCCCGTCCACTGAGCTGGATACGTGCGTCTATTTGCTCCAGTAGTTTTCCCCAGAAATGGCTAACGCTGTTGAGTTCCTCTGTCACCCCTGCGCCAGTCAGATGTTGTGGCAGATGTTGTGGCAAACCCCATATGTGTATTCTTCCACGGTCCAGCTCCTCTGCGGGCAAGCCCATGTCTTTCCCTTGACAGAGTCCGCTCTGTCGTCTCTGCTGGTGTTCTTTCCCCCCTAGAACTAGGCTGGAACCACCCCAGAGACTGCCATATGTTGCACAACCCTGCTTGACTAGCTCCGCCTTTCCAACACAAACCACAACAATGTACTGTAACAACTGAGACAAATCAGACACAATTATTTGTTATACTTAACAAATAATCTTTAAAACTCACTCTGGGATCTATGGTCCCTTCCCCCCAACTAGGGCAAGAACCATGACTACCATCAGATAAGATGGTTTTATTGCTGTTAAAAATGTAGTCATGATTTATTGTCTTGTGTAGTGTCTTTTAATTCAATTTTTTTTTTTTTTTTTTTAAACTGTAACAACTGAGACCGAATCAGACACATTTATTTGGCATATGTACCACAAAAATCTTCACACTCCACTCTGGAATCCCATCTTCCCCCAAACAGGGCAAGAAGTTCTTATTGTTACCATGGCCATAGTTAATAAAACTTGTGCACAATATGGATTTGGTTTCTAAGTGTCTCTGCTTGCATACAAAGTCCCTTTTACGATCTTGATCTTGTTACATGCTTTAAGTGATGTACATGCTAAGAAATAATTATTTTTTAGTGACCATGAAAGATACACTTTTCTTATAATAAATGAATAATCAAAGAGTTTAATTGATTGTAATATTAATTTGGCTTACCTCAAAGTTAATCTAATTAACTGACACAAATATTAATAATTAATCATAATTGGTAATTATGGATTATTATTAATATTTCCCCTTTGAGCTAATATCATTACAAAACTGTGTATTTTTTGATAGAACCAACGGTCAATGTAACCTCACCTATACTATGTTTGGTCTCTATAAATTGGTACTTTGAAGATCGAAATGATTGTGTACATGATATGTCGACAGCTGCGCAACATATTAGTATTACAAGAATCTTTCTTAGTTTCTTCATCAGAAACCAATCCAGCTGCACATGCAAATGAGCATGCTTAAAACAAAGATTCAAAAATCCACCACAGAGGAATTTTCCCACTTGAAAATTCCACCCTTCTCATTGGTCAAGCAAATCTGGAGAGGTGGGGCTTTTCTCAGGCTTTATTAGAGACAAATTTACAGTGTCTTCACTTTCTTCTTCTGGCCTCTACTGCTGCTTCTTCGGGTTGATGTCTGTGGGGACCCCCAACGGGGCCCATTGCCACAGCCTGCTACACCTTCACTCTCCCAACAGAGTCAGACTGTATTTTCTTCAATCCAACTCAGAAGAAAACTGCAACTTTACCATCACTGAATGGGCAACCATCAACTCTTCCGACTTCCTCACTCCTTGGTTGCCTGCGTGACCGGCAGGCCACAATCTGCATGTGCTCAGCCATGTGCTCATGAAGAGAGAGAAAACCTTCAACCAGGACAGAGTCAAACAAACCAATCAAGTTCACCAACTTTTCTTCATTCAACGGCGAAGAAATCGATTGAGACTCATGAAACCATCGAAATGTTTCCGCTGCAAAGGCCATGCAAGTATACATTTAATGAGGTGCTCTGAAAATGATAAGCTGATGGTTCTTTTCATAGTTAAATGGATCTTTTCCATAGTTCCATTTCTTGCTTCCGGCTTCATTCTGTCACTCACCATTTTACCTATGCATGTATATATGTGTTTAGTTTAGTTATGTTTGTGATTTAGTTAATAAAACTTGTGCACGATACGTATTTGGTTTTGATTCTCTGCTTGCAACAAAATACATTTTACGATCGCTGTACATGCCAAGAAATAATTATTTTTCTGTGGCCATGAAAATACCCTTTTCTTAGAATAAATGAATAATCAAAAGAGTTTGTTGGACGAACTCAGTGGTGTAGTCTACGTGATACGCAGGTATACGCCGTATACCCACTAGAAAAGGCCAAGGATTTCCGTATAGCCACTTAAAAAATCGTGAGGATACGTAACAACTTCGTTTTGTGTCAGAACTTTCAGTTTCATTCATAAATTCACCCCGTCTGTGTTTGTGAAGCTACACCGAATCGCGGAATCCAGTCACAAATGGAGCTTGCTAAGCAGAACGTCACTGAATTTGGCTATTTTTGAATAAATAAATCAAAATTAGGGCTGTACAATGAATCAAATCTCGATATGGACTAGTGTCTTTGAATATTAAAGTTAAAAGAGACTGCAATTGTTCTACGCGTCTCTGGGAATGAGCGCTCAATGTGTGCTCCACTACACACACACACACACACACACACACACACACACACACTGAAGCACGCGTGATCATGCTCGTGGTGTTTTCAGCGTTTCACTGTATTGAGACATGATGTAGGCTACTATACGTGCACTTTCATCGCAGAGCTGCTATGAGAGTCACTTCACGAGAATTTCACCATTTCATTTGATAAAACTATCGTCATTCATTCGTTTCATATACATAGAAACTGTAATGTCTTTACGACAACCTGTCAAAATAAAAGTTCGGTATAACTTGAAGAAATTATAACAGAAATATATTACTATTGCACAGTAGAGTATACTTCAAGTAGGCCTAATAATAATAATAATAATAATAATAATAATAATAATAGTTTATTAAAACACACAGAAACTCAAATGTCTACAACCCACCAAAATAAAAGTTTGGTCTAACTCAAAGAAATTAGAAAGAAATTGCACAATAAAATGCATTTTATAATAATAATAATAATACAAATAATAATAATAAAATCTATTAAAACGTTATTTTAAGGGAATATCACACAAGTTGTCATACGTTTTAATTTAAAGAGTAAACTTGCCAAAACAATAACACCATTTTTTTTTTTTTTTTTTTCAAAAACACCATTTCTACAAGTAAATTTGTATTTGTGCCTATGTTTCATTTCTTTTTTTTTCTTTTTTGGAAAATTGTCAGCTGATAAAACCTGTGCTTCAGGGTATATTACAGTATACTCACTACAAAAAACTAGACTACACCACTGGACGAACTGATTAATTGATTGTAATATTAATTTAGCTACATCAGGTTAATCCAATTAATTGACCTAAATATTCATAATGAATCATGACAAGTTATGAGTTATTATTAATATTTCCCCTTTGAGCTAACTCGTTACAGTACCCAACATTGGGTGCATCTCAATCAGCTCCCTAGTTCAGTAGTCGGGCACTGATCAGGGAGTCATTTTAAGGGCTGTCTCAATCGCAAAATCCTTGAAAAAAAAAATCCCTGGAACGTTCGCTTCCAATAAAATCCCACAATGACTGCAAAAACCAGGGAGCACCAATTCTCACTTTGCTCCCTTACCAGAAATAACTTCACATTTCTGAAGTGTGAAAAGTAAAACACACAAGCCAACTCAATATATATGAGACAAACTGTTATATGTATATGTCAGCATAAACACAGCTAGACAGAGAGTAAACACATCTAGTCATCATATATAAATAATATTTGGCTTAAATGTTGTAAGAATATGTAACATATATGTAATGTACCCTAAAATATAGAATGACTCGAAGATATACACAGTTCAATTTATTTAAAACAGGAAAATGGAATTGGTGTAGAATATGAGACATAATGAAGTCCCAAAAGTGATTGAAATTAATAAGAAATGGACCACCTGCTGAAGTGGTTATTTTGAATTGAAGTGTTTACTTAAATATGCTACTTCAATCAATCAATAAATACATATAGGTTAATACATACAAATACAAATTTATCACTTTTGCCCTTATATAGCTTCACTGTATCACAACAGCTTCCCAGGTGCCATGAAGACACACATTCATTCATTCATTCATTTACTATTATTATTCAATAATAGAAAAAAAACTATCTATATTTATACATTTTGGGACCAGAAACGGCACGTTTTCCTTAAAGGGACTTTTAGCCAGATTGTACCTATAATCTAATTTAATTACAGGTGATGGATAGTGAGTTTCCCTGTCTGCAGCTATGGCCGGTAGCAGACGGTATTAAGGAGATCACCTTTGTACAAAAGACAGCAGATATATGGCTGTAGATTATATTTGCTGGTCCTGCATGTGAGATGGGAGAGGGAGAAAAAGCCACCATGACCATGAAATAATTTCAGCGTCTCTCTCTCCCCTGAGACCTCACGCTGTCTGAGTCAGTCTTCCCCTCTCTTCCGTCTCTTTCTTCCATTCAAATCTTCCCCTCCCCCATTCAGTCTCCTGCCGCTTGAAGCTCAATGTCTTTTTTTCCAGTAAAGAAGCCATGCACTGCAGTTAAGTGCTGCAGCAAATCATCACATTAGGAAATGATCAATTAGCACTATGACCCATATCCCTTCCTGACAACACCAAAGAGAACACACACACACACACATGCATACAAACATACACATCTTGATACACAAAAACAGCAAGTAGGCCTATACTGTAGGTATAACCACTCACGAATAGAAAAAAATGCACTTATACCTTTCCATTAAAATGTGATAGACTCATGAATACTAAACATAATTGTACAAATTTGTTTTATGTATAGCAATACATAAACAACAGTGTTTAAAAACAGCACCTGAAAAATCACTTCATTTATAACTGACCTGACCTAAAAATGACCTACCATACCTATGAAGAATATGGCTTTTTAGTTATTTCTGATGAAAAAAAACCCCAGTAAAACCTGTTAAAGCTGTTCCACCTTAAGAGCGGAACCTTAACAGATTATCTCGGTTATTTCACTGCCACTGAGCCGGCACTAATAGTCCGAGGCAGATATTGAAGAGTAGCGCAGGGCCGTGGAGATCTATTAGAAATTCCCATCTACACGGCTCATACATATTGATTTCTGACACCAAGCAGCACTGAAAGCCCCACGGGAATAATATATTTAGCAGGGTTGGCAGTGAGGAGGTCACAGAGTGCATAAAGATTAACCACACAGCCCCCTGACAGGGCTGTGTGTGTGTGCGTGCGTGCGTGCGTGCGTGTGTGTGTGTCTGTGTCCACACACAAAACATGTTTATTTCTATTCATTTGTCCTCTGCATTGAAGGTTAGCAACAGAAAAGCACCAGTGATTTTTATGATGCAAGAAATGAAAGCTTTAGCGTAAGTTCTGCCGGGAAGACTCAATTGTTATGTCACTTATTTATGGGAGACCGTATGGGACGAAACTCATTGAAACACTTGCGAAACACATTGAAACACTTGCGAAACGCATTAAAACACTGGCGAAACGCATTGAAACACTTGCGAAACACATTGAAACACTTGCGAAACGCATTGAAACACTTGCAAAACACATTGAAACACTTGCGAAACACATTGAAACACTGGCGAAACGCATTGAAACACTTGTAAAACACATTGAAACACTGGCGAAACGCATTGAAACACTGGCGAAACGCATTGAAACACTTGCAAAACACATTGAAACACTTGCGAAACGCATTGAAACACTGGCGAAACACATTGAAACACTTGCAAAACACATTGAAACACTTGCGAAACGCATTGAAACACTGGCGAAACACATTGAAACTTGCAAAACACATTGAAACACTTGCGCAGACACCTGAAACACTTGCGCAGACACACGTACAAACATATATTTGCGCATATATATTTTCTAGGCCTAATAAGGATCAATTAATTTGAAAAATATATATTAATTAAGAAAATACATTGTTTTAACATAACATCTCGTTATTACGAGAAAAGATGTCATTAAAACGACATATCTCGTTATTACGACATAATTAAATTGAGTGGAAAAAATAATATGTATGTGGCAGCAATGCAACACCATAGTTTCATATATATGAGCAAATATATGTTTGTATGTGCAAGTGTTTCACATGTCTGCGCAAGTGTTTCAATGTGTTTTGCAAGTGTTTCAATGTGTTTTGCAAGTGTTTCAATGCGTTTTGCAAGTGTTTCAATGTGTTTCGCAAGTGTTTCAATGTGTTTCAATGTGTTTCGCAAGTGTTTCAATGTGTTTTGTCCCATTCGGCCTCCCATACTTATTACCTTCTCATCTATCCAATCATGTTCTAATACTAAAAAAAGTAGTATAAAAGATCGGTACTTACACATGTCTGAGTTCGCAGATGCTGACTAAGGGTGTGAACCGACACTGGTTACGATTATCATGTCATCGATTCAGTTCAATTCGATATCACACATCCTCAATTTTAAATTTTACTTCAAACGTGATGTGTGCGCGCGTGTGTGTGTGCGTGTGCTCGCCTGTTCAGGAAGTCGCAGTGACAGAAACAGTGACATTCCAGTTTAAGTTTCAAGGGAGTAAAGCTTGTTTATGCCATTAAGAAAAGGAAAATCTGTCAAATAAATTTTGTTTTAAAGAAACGTTCATTTAAAAGCAGCGCTCATTAATCAGTGTATTATGTTCCCATTAAAGATGCACGCATCAACCGTCGCCGAATCTGCTGTTGAAGGTGACGATCATCCATTTATAATCACGCGTAACAACATAGAATAATTGTAATTTGACCATCGGGTATGGATACTTAAATCAGAGAAAATTATTGGGGCGGGTGGATGATTTATTTTTGGCTGCGGATTCGGGTGACGTTGGAGCTCATCCGCTTACTCTAAAGCAGTCAGACTCTGCCAGGCGTTAACAGCTCGGGGTGAAAACGGCTAATGTGGTTTATCAAGTTAGTGGTATTACCTCCTGCATATTCTATTTGTGCGTGACATGAGTGAACACAGCGCGCGTCTTCTGCAGGTCGTGCTTACCAGGTTGTTCATAAAAGCCGAAATGTGCCCAGATGTAGACTTTTAAAGTTGGAGCATTTTTAATTTTCTCGCACTCGCGTCTCACCTCCCTCTGCCATTGTATGCTACCGCGACAAAGCACGTACGCGACAAATGACGTCAGAAAAGCATCAGTACATTATAATCGCTTATGGTCTATTACTGAACCGATACCGAATTGTCCTCGTCTGCATCGCGATGCATCGTAGAAACTATTAATTTTGACACCCCTAATGCTGATGCCTACATTCACCTCCATCCTCCTCACCACCACCACCAGGATGGTACCTTCCCCCTCCATCCTCCCCACCACCACCAGGATGGTCCCTTCCCATACCTCCCAGAGGTCGGCTGCGCCCCTGCCTTCATCTTCAGGCAGGAAATGTAGATTCCGTACCCTCGGATTGCGAGCTACGGCCCCCTACGCTAAAGAACTTTATATAACAATACTTGCTTGCTGGGCTGTTAATAAATGTAGGCTATGCTTGTTACATTATTTTGCCTTGTCTTTCTGGTAGAAATGTTTTATTAGTCATACCTAATTAGTCATACATAGTCATACCTTTATTATACATTATCATGGATAAAGCATTGAATGAATCATTGATTTACCTTAATATAAATTAATATAAATTAAGCACTTGGAGGAAAAATACAATACAGTATGTATACAATACATTTGTTTACTGATATCTGATATTACTGATATGTGTGTTAAATCGCATATGTTGTTTGTTGGAAGGCACTGAGCCTGTGGGTGCTGATGCAGGGCACGCCTTCACTGATTAGCTTGTCCAGGTGAAAGAGTAATTACTTCAAAGGGACGAGTGGTGAGAACAAGACAGCAATCTGCGGAGGAGGCTTGACTCCACACTGAGAACACTTAACATTATCCCCACCCCTCTACATTCACGCACACATCGCCCATTTCCTTGCACAGAAAATGACAACACGTCTGCACTGGCTTTACCTCTCTCCATCTACCTCCCTTAGCTCTCTCGCGCAACCATTTTCTCTCATATATGTTCTATTTGCATTATGTAGCTTCAATTATAGAAAACTATGGTTGACTATATGGAGGCCTGGTAGTTTTGTGAATAATTTGATTCCTCGTAGGTGGGACCAAATGTATAAGGAGTTTAATGAAATTATATTTTATAATTTGTGACCCTGGATCACAAAACAGGTATATTTGTGTCAATAGCCAACAATACATTGTATGGGTCAAAATGATCGCTTTTTCTTTAATGCCAAAAATCATTAGGCTATTAAGTAAAGATCATGTTCCATGAAGACATTTTGTAAATTTCCTACCGTAAATATATAAAACATTTATTTTTGTTTTATTTTTGTGAGTGAATGCAGCACAATCGCGAGCATTAATTGACAACTTTAAAGGCGATTTTTTTGATGGTCGGTTTTTGCACCCTTATTTTCCAGATTTTCATATAATAGTTGTATCTCTGCCAAATATTGTCCTATCCTAACAAACCATACATCAATGGAAAGCTTATTTATTCAGCTTTCATATTATGTATAAATCTCAATTTCAAAAAAATTACCCATGTGACTGGTTTTGTGGTCCAGGGTCACATTTGATGAAACACCTCTCTGATACCAAAGCATTTAGCAAAGGACTGTAAACTCTTAGGCAGAGGTGGACAGTAACAAAGTACATTTACTTGAGTACTGTACTTGAGTACTGTACTTGAGTACATTTTTTGAGTATCTGTACATTACTTGAGAATATTTTTTTTTATGGAAACTTTTTACTTTAACTTCACTACATTTGAAAGACAAATATTGTACTTTTTACTTCACTACATTTCTGTAAAGGTCCTTGAGTAGTTAACGTCAGTCGGGATGATTTTGGTTGCAGGAGTTGCATTTTGGAACCCGACGGATTAACGTCAGAACCGGATGTTGGTTTGACGCCAGAACCCGACGTTGACGCCAACAACCTAAGTCGGACAGACGTTGGATTTTGGTTGGAAATGAAAGTCGGGTTGATGTCAGAATCCAACGGTTTCTGATGTCAACCCGATTTTCATTTTCAACCACAATACAGCGTCTGTCCAACGTTGAAGATTAACGTCAATCTGATTTTCATTTTCAGCGTTGGGTTTGGTCTTCTACATGCAAATGTTGTCATTGTTTTGGAGCACACTAGCTTATAGATAACAGTAAGGCTAACATATTATTACTAAAAGCCAAAAAACTTTTCATAGAGACTTTAAACATGCAAGGCACTATTTGAGGGAACAGCCATTTGGGTGTCCGAAACCATTGTGGACGTTATTGAGTGCACCTATTCAATCTCACATTCAATCCCACTACTGTAACTGTGTTCTAGAAATAAATTTGATATTGATATGAGGGTAGGTAAGCAGTCATAGATTCAGAGGCATAAGGTACTGTAAGTATTACATACAGCAATAATAAAACAATGCATTGACATTTACTTTTTACTTTTGATACTTAAGTACTTTTAGAAACGAGTACTTCTGTACTTTTACTTAAGTTAAAATCGGTCTTTACAACTTTTACTTGTAACAGAGTAATATTTGACCAGTAATATCGTCTCGGTTACGTATGTAACCCTCGTTCCCTGAGTAGGGAACGGAGACGTTACGTCGGATGACGATGAATGGGGTTCCCAGTGTAATCACGCCACCTCTCGACTGTCTTCCAGTGCCCTGCGTAAGTCTGAGCTCCCTGTCGTGAGACTGGCACGGACGAAGGACTCCTACTTAACACAGGAATACCAAGGTACACTGGGAAGCATATCTCAGTGGAAATATGCAATCATGCCCAACCGAAGGGGGGGGACTTAGAATACACATATGACCCGAAGGGCTGCATATGGAGAATCACTGGGGTGTCCAGCCGCAGGTGGAATATTTCAACCCCAGGGGTGGCAAGGTGGTTTGCCGAGGGAAAGACACATGCTCAGAGAGGCTTACAGTGGAATACACATGTGGGGGTCGCCCAGAGGGGGAACCATGCACATGGAGGCACCTAGCCAAGCGCGAAAGCTGCCGGTGGCATAACTCTGGCGTTGACGTCGTCAGTGCTGGAGGAGACTCAGGGCTTATTAGGCTCACCTGAGGAGAATATCGCACGTATCCCGTCCGTGGAGAGGAATGGCGAGCAAGTGAAGACACCTGAGCAGAATCTCTTACCGGCTAGTTGAAGCGAGTACATGAGAAGAAACTGGCTCTACTCGGAGATTGTAAAATCTCGCGAACGTGTTAGGTGTCGCCCAGCCTGCAGCTCTGCAGATGTCTGTTAGCGAGGCGCCATGCGCTAGAGCCCAAGAGGATGCCACACTCCGAGTGGAGTGGGCCGTCACACCAAGGGGGCATGGTCGACCTTGCTGCTGGTATGCCAAAGCAATGGCGTCCACTATCCAGTGAGACAACCTTTGCTTGGAGAGAGCCTTTCCCTTCAGCTTCCCACCATGACAGACAAAGAGCTGGTCTGAGGTCCTGAAACACTGCGTTCTGTCAACGTAAGCACGGAGGGCGCGTACTGGACAGAGCAGTGCCAAGGCTGGGTCTGCCTCCTCCAAGGGCAGCGCTTGCAGGTTCACCACCTGGTCTCGAAAGGGTGTGGTGGGAACCTTGGGCACATATCCAGGCCGGGGTCTCAGGATCACGTGAGAGTTAGCCGGTCCGAATTCCAGGCACGCTTCGTCAACCGAAAATGCCTGCAGGTCCCCTACCCTCTTGATGGAGGCCAATGCAACCAGGAGCGCTGTCTTCATTGACAGAAACTTAAGCTCCACTGATTGCAGAGGCTCAAAGGGAGCACTCTGCAGGGCAGTTAGAACCACTGAGAGGTCCCAAGAGGGTACGAGGGGAGGACGAGGAGGATTCAGTCTCCTCGCTCCCCTCAGGAACCTGACGATCAGGTCGTGCTTCCCCAAGGACTTACCATCAACTGCGTCGTGATGTGCGGCAATGGCGGCAACATACACTTTCAGGGTGGAGGGAGACAGCCTTCGCTCCAACCCTTCTTGCAGGAAGGAAAGCACGACACTGATGGGGCATTTCGTGGGTTCTAGATGTTTAGAAGAACACCAGTCGACGAAGAGGTTCCACTTCAACGCATAGGCATGTCTCGTGGACGATGCTCTAGCGGAAGTGATGGTAGCCACCACCGCTGGTGGTAGGGTACTCAAACCTACCTCGTCCCGTCCAGGAGCCACACGTGGAGGTTCCAAAGATTGGGACGAGGGTGCCATAAGGTGCCCCGTCCCTGAG
Organism: Abramis brama; assembly: GCF_963993115.1. Classification (NCBI taxonomy): domain Eukaryota; kingdom Metazoa; phylum Chordata; class Actinopteri; order Cypriniformes; family Leuciscidae; genus Abramis; species Abramis brama. Next base: position 49,149,930 of record NC_139964.1, read on the forward strand.
AAAGCAGGTCCTTCCTCAGAGGAATTGGCCAGGGAGGTGCTGTCGCGAGGAGTACTAGTTCTGGGAACCAGGTGCGGTTGGGCCAATACGGGGCAACCAAAATCACCTGCTCCTCGTCCTCCCTGATCTTGCGCAAAGTCTGCGCAAGAAGGCTCACTGGGGGAAACGCATACTTGCGTAGGCCCCGCGGCCAGCTGTGCGCCAGTGCATCCGTGCCGAGCATGCCCTCGGTCAGGGAATAAAACAGGTCGCAATGGGACGAGTCGTGGGAGGCAAACAGATCTACCTGTGCGTCCCCGAACTGATCCCAAATCAGCTGAACCGTCTGGGGATGGAGTCTCCATTCTCCAGCGAGAGGCCGAAACCGAGACAGCTCGTCGGCCGCCTGGTTCAGGTCTCCCGGGATGTAAATGGCTCGAAGCGACCTCAGATGCTTCTGACTCCATATGAGGAGGTGGCGGGCGAGTTGCGACATACGGCAGGAGCGTAGACCACCTTGACTGGTTGATGTTCGCTACTGTGGCGGTATTGTCTGAACGGACTAGTACATGTTGACCCTTGAGCAACGCACAGAAGCGGTGCAGGGCAAGGCGTACAGCCAGCAACTCGAGGCAATTGACATGCCAAAGGCGCTGGGGTCCTGTCCAGGAGCCCGCAGCAGCATGTCCATTGCACATGGCGCCCCAACCCGTGGTGGAGGCATCTGTCGATACAACAACATGCCTGGAAACTCGTTCTAAGGGAACTCCGGCCCGTAGAAAATTGAGGTTCGACCACGGGGAGAAGGTCTGACGGCAGGTCGGAGTCACTGGGACTCGGAGCGTGCCGTGTTGCCATGCCCACCTCGGGACTCGATCGCGAAGCCAAAGCTGAAGCGGTCTCATATGAAGCAATCCAAGCGGCATTACTGCGGCTGCGGATGCCATATGCCCCAGGAGCCTCTGAAAAAGTTTCAGTGGAACCGCACTCTTGCCCTCGAATTGACGAAGACAAGTCAGCAGTGACTGTGCGCGCTCGCTCGTAAGCTGCGCGCACATGGCGACCGAGTCGATCTCCATACCGAGAAAAGAGATCCTCTGCACGGGGCAGAGTTTGCTCTTCTCCCAGTTGACCCGAAGGCCCAGGCGAGCTAGGTGCCGGAGCACAAGGTCCCTGTGTTCGCAAACCTGGTCTCGAGAGTGAGCTAGGATAAGCCAGTCGTCGAGATAGTTCAGGATGCGAACCCCGTGTTCTCGTAGGGGAACAAGGGCTGCCTCGACGACCTTCGTGAAGACGCGAGGAGACAGGGCTAGCCCGAAAGGGAGAACCGCGTACTGGTATGCCTGCCCCTCGAAAGCAAACCGTAGAAACGGTCTGTGTCGAGGAAGAATGGAGACATGAAAGTAGGCGTCCTTCAGGTCGATCGCTGCAAACCAATCCTGCGGCCGTATGCACTCGAAAAGGCGTTTGGGATTTTCACAGACTTCGAAAATCCTGTGAAGGGAGCGGTTCAAGACGCGCAAGTCGAGGATTGGTCGTAACCCATCGGATTTCTTCGGTACAATGAAGTAAGGGCTGTAAAAGCCGGACCTCATTTCGGCTGGAGGGACAGTCTCGATCGCACCCTTCGCCAGTAAGGTAGCGACCTCCGCTCTCATAACCGGGGCATTGCCACCGACCATAGTGAAGCGGACTCCCCTGAAGCGGGGAGGAGACCGCGCGAACTGAATCGCGTAGCCGAGCCTGATGGTCCTCGCGACCCAGCGGGACAGCCTGGGAAGCTCTAACCAGGCTTCCAGGAACTGTACCAGCGGGGTCATGCGGACCACAGACGTACCCTCGGTGGTGCAGCGAGGCAGAATGACCGGCCCAGGCGTGGGTGGCATAGCGGCCCGGTGCGGGGGCACGGTCATTAGCCGCGTCCTGCCAGAGGAGGCCAGGGGAGGACCAGCATCCCACAGGGGCGTGCTCTGGCAGGGGTCTGGCGACAGAGGGGGACGAGAGTGGCGAGGCTCGTGAGCGGCGCGCACTGTCATCCGAGAACTCTGTGTGCTCAGAGATGGGAGAGTGAGTTCTTTCTTTAACCCTCTGAGGTCGACAAACGCGCCGACGCGTTTTGCCGGATTTTCTCCACATTGTAGCACTATAAACTTAAATTACTCCATCATTTATGGTCATACAGAAAAAAGAAATATAAAAAAAGAATCTGTGATATTTCTCCTTTTGTATGTGTCCACTTACAATCAAATCAAAACATTGTGCTTTTGTAAAATAAAGAAAATAAACAGGGTGTGCTTTCTGCCTCTCCGTCGCGGTGAACTTTTTTTTCTTGAGCACGTCTATAAACTGAAACAAAACTCAGCGAATACTTGTCACACATTTATGAGCCATATACCTTTATAAACATTTAAGTGTGTACTTTTAAATGATCGGATTCAAAACGAAAACAAATATTCTCTGTTTAAGTAATTTGTATAAAACCAACAAGATGTCCAGCTTCTCAAACGCTTGCTCATTACAGTTAATTTGGCCACGCCTACTCGCGCAAAAGATATTCACATGCAAATCTCCACATGGAACGCGAACGCGCTCGTTACCTCAACAACAAAACACTTCACTTCACTTTTCGTCGAGTTTGAAAGACGTGCCTGAGCTTACATTGGATTTAGGCTACCTCAGAAGAAGAAGAACGCGATTTGAAGACAAGAAAGATAAGGTAAGAAATTCTTACATAGCCTAGTTTGTTATTGTTGCATAAATGTCACGTTGCAGCTGAACTGTTGCTAGATATATGGGGAATATTATAATATTTAGACCCGTGTTTACTGTGTTTGTGGATATCTGCTCAAACATAGATATGTTTATGGTAACCATAATGTTTTATATTTGAGAGTGATCGCGTTTGAATGTATCATATTTTGCAAGCGATCGCGTTTGAATGTATCATATTTTGCAAGCGATCGCGTTTGAATGTATCATATTTTGGATGAAAGCAAAACGCACCAAACGGCTTCATGTTTTTATTATCTCCTCATTTCATATCATCATAACGGATGGAAACATTTGAAGTAACATGATAATCAATATATTTTTCTCTAGCTTCTTTTGGAAGATTTATAGGCTGCTATAGGTTATTTATTGTTATTATTATTTTATCCGCACTGCGCATATACCTTATGCCTACAAGGCACAACAAACCTGGTGTTCTTTATATTATATATCGTTGGAAACGTGTGTGTGTGTGTGTATTCTGTGAATTTTAAAAAGGAATTTTAAAAAGCAATTTTAACCAGAAAAATCTAATATTTATTTCCAAAATCGTGCAGGCCTTTCTCTTGATATCAGTATGTTCACTTTTTTTTTTTTCAGGTCCCAGATGCTACTGAGGACTTCAACATTCACATGAGTCTCAGTACGTGAACATGGTAAAGTGAAAATCTTGGAAATGAAAGGTATGTACAATGTTTTTAGGAATGGCACAAAGGTCTCTGTCTTTGAAGTGCTTTTTTGGCATTTGTTGTGTATCTTTGGATTATGTTGTGTTGTAAATAAATCCAAACAATTTAAAAGCCATTATTTTTTAAATCTCCTCATTTACAGTATTGTGCAAGGTTGCTCAGAATGATAGGGGCCTGATAGCTCCTAATAGGGTCGTTAGGGGAGGTTCTTTGTCTTTCTCAGGTGAGAAATGCTTACATATTAATGAGCTCTCGCATTAGGCTTTTTCACACAAAACACGTCGTAAAATTTTTAAATCAATATATTGTCTTATCTGAATGAGCAGTCAGGGTGATTTTCACATAGTTTTGCAGCAAATATTCTAGGCTACGTCATACAATTTTCAAAAGTCTTGTGAAGAAATAATCAGTATGGGTTTCATGGCCTTATTTCAGTGAGAATTTTTTTTTGTATTTTCAAAAACCACGCATAAATGTCATTATCTCAAAACTACAAACTTTTACATACATGCTGCTGATATATTATTGTAGCAGAGTTGTGCTGAATACAGTGTAATTAGACTTTAGCCATGAAAATGTCACAAGTAACAGAAATAACCAGAAATGTCAGAGCATGTCAGAACACCTCCAGGGCCCAGAAAACAGCTCAGACCTCAGAGGGTTAACCACATTAGGGTGCTGCTCGTCGTGGGACTAGCAGCGGGAATGGGACAACCAAGGATTCTCCCCCGGCCCTCCACCGGGGGAAGGAGCGGCCCTGCTACCGTCTCCTGAAAAGAACTCAGTGCCATCTCTGAGCAGCCCGTCTCAGGAGCGCCGCTTGGCCTGGCGTTTAGCGGGGCGCGGGGCGGGAGAGGGCTGTGGCGCCTTCCTGCGGCTTCCTCCACGACGCGACCCGGAAGCAGCGGACTGCTGGGCACCGCAACCGTGCGATGGGCATGTTCCCGCAATGGGAACGTGACTCATCCACAAACGCTGCCTTAGCGTGCTCAACACCCAGACACACAAGACAGCGATTGTGCCCATCAGAGTCAGACACATATAGACCGCAACCAGAAATACACGGGCGAGGCATCTTTAAAAAGACGTGCCGCGTGCAATGCTCTTTTGTGAAAGGAGATTTCTCCACAAATGTTGAAGCGACCAGGGAGATGAACACACACACTCTGGCAAATCACTGCACAGATAAGCAGGGAATGTGCACTCGCTGGAACTCGCTGTCACACCAACACTTGGAGAGAGGCTCGTCTCGAAGAGAGTGAAGAGATAACTCAGAGTTTGGCTGTGGAGTGAAGAATCAACTTGGCTCCGAAGCGAAAACATATCTGCATGTGTTGCTCGCGCACTTCCTTATATACCCCCTGCGTGGGGCGGAGATAAGCTATGCAAATTCCACAGACCCATGGCATTTCATTGCCATTGGCTCGTTTTATATACTCGAAGATGATAGGCTTTCTAAGCGAAACCCCATTCGTCGTCATCCGACGTAACTCGGAGTGACTACGAAAGGGAACTGTACTTTCACTCAAGTAAGGAAGTTGTGTACTTTGTCCACCTCTGCTCTTATGGGGGGAAGCAAGAACATTGTTTGAATGTTTGGAGTCAGTAAGATTTTTAAAATGTTTTTAAATAGTCTCTTATCCTCACCGAGGCTGCATTTATTTGTTAACAAATATAGCAAAATCAGTACTATTGTGAAATATTATTATTATTATTATTATTATTATTATTATACAATTTAAAAGTTTTCTATTCTAATATATTTTAAACTATAATTTATTCCTGTGATAGCAAAACTGAAATGTTAGCAGCCATTACTTCAGTCTTCAGTGTCAGATGATTCTTACTAAATCATTTTAATATGCTGATTTGGTGCTCAATAAGTATTTCGAGTTATCGGGTCGGCAGTGGCTCAGTGGTTCATGTAGGTTGCCTACAAACTGAAAGGTTGGTGGTTCAATCCCCGGTTCCACCTGACCAAGTGTAACCCCAGCTGCTCCCGACGAGCTGGATGGCGCCTTGCATGGCTGACACCGCCGTCGGTGTATGAATGAATGAGTGAGTGAATGGGTGAATGTGAGGCTATGTAAAGCGCTTTGGTGGCCATAGGTCTGTGAAAGCGCTATATAAATGCAGTCCATTTACCATTTATCAATATTGTGCAATTTTAGTCAAATGTTGTGCTGCTTAATATTTTGAGCAAGCCATAATGCATTTTTCAGGATTGTTTGATTCTATGTTCTATGTCAGGATCTATGTTCATTTTTGATCAGGTTAATGCATCTTTGTTAAATAAAAGTATTTATTTATTTCAAAGAAAAAAATCTTACTGATCCCACACTTTTGAATGGTACAGTATAAATATATATACTGTATAAGCAGTGCTGGAAGTAACTGATTACATATGGATTATGTCATCAGAGTCCTACAATTAAGTACTTGTAAATACTTGTTACTTCTTTAAAGATTACCTGATTACATATTATATTATTTAATGGTTATAAATTATTCATAATTTGTTGGCAGTAATAAAAACAACAACCAAAAAATAGAGGGGCGACACAGCATTTGACCACTGGATTTACAGAAATCATTTTACTTTTAAGAAGTCAGAGAAATGTCAAAAACATTACTGTGCAATATAAACTTTTCCTATTTATATGGTGGTATGCTTGTCTCCTCCTCAGTCAACTCATTTAATTATTTTTTTTATTTATCACTCAGTGGCTATATGTTTGATGCAACCAAATAATCCATTAGTAATCGGATTGATGGCTCAATCAATCTGAAAAACCTTAATGTAAACACCTTAATAGATCCGATAGAGCTCGATCCGAATGAAATTTCGATCGGATTGAAAGGGGTGGTTTATTCCATTTCTAATCCAATCGAGAGAACATGTAAACACTTGATTGGATTGAAAACCGAAACTGAAAGGACTGCGCATGTGCAATGACGTTGAAATAGCGTAATGACGTTTCCCTTCAATTCTTTCACTCAGCGTCTGTGAAATGGAGCAGGACAACGTCCCACCAGTCCTTGTTTCGGATTCTCATTCAAAGACGGTTTTGGGCGCGGGGAGGGGCATTTCTAATGCTTGATAAATATAAACAGCAAGGCACAACACTTCATATGCTCATTGTCTAGCAAATATTAAGTTTGCTGTTTAAAGGGCCCCTATTATGGATTTTTGAAAATGACCTTTCATGTAGTGTGTAACATAGCTCTAAGTGAATGAAAACATCCTGTAAAAAGTTTTAAATCTGAAAGTGCACCGTATATAAAGTTATTGGGCCCTATCTTGCACCCAGCGCAATTGACTTTGTACACCGACGCATGTATCATTCCTATTTTGCACCCGCGCAAAGCGGACTTTTCCCTCCACAGACGCACGTCGGTTAACTAAGAAATACACTTGCGCTCCCCGGGGCGGTTCAGCGCAAAGAGGAGGCGTGTTCCGGCGCAAACGTTCCCTCATGCTATTTTGCAGGTTTAGAAAACAATTCTGCCACTGGCCGAAAAAAACCAGTTTAAAGTCAGTGGCGCGTTGCGCATGTTATTCATATGCTATTTTAATTGCCATAATCAATGTAGCGTGTGCTCAACGCGCATACACTTTGATTCTCTCATCTACACACAGACGCAGCAGTTTTCATTTTTGCAAATCATACATTATTATGATAGATAGATAGATAGATAGATAGATAGATAGATAGATAGTTTATTATAAAAGCATACATCTAGCTTACACATTTACCCAAATTATCATACACCTGTTTAACCGAAGTTAATTTGGGTGTGTTTCTCCATCCCCAACGGCCCTGACGAGAACGTCGGTCTCCTCGGCTGTGAACCGCTCCTGGCGCGCGTCTGGCAAATCCGCCGTTATAATAGGAATCCGCTATAGAACAAGCGTGCCTGCTCTTAAAGGGAATGTGAGATGATGCTCTGATTGGTTTATTTCACGTTACGCCCAAACCACACCTATGAATAATGAAGCTACTTCAGACCAACCCATTTTAGATTTGCGTCGGGCGCAAGAGTCATTTATCCCGCCGGTATAATAGCAACAGTGCCCAAGACCCGCCCACAAAGTTACTTGCGTTTCGCGCTTGATACTTGCGTTTCAGATCGTTAAAATAGGGCCCATTGTCTTTCAAAAGTAAGAGTCGACTCTGAGTCAATTAAATGAATCGTTTTTCAAACGAGTCATAAGCCGTTTCGTTGTGACGTCAAGATGAAATATTAGTATATTGCCCACCCACTTATTGCACGCAGACACCAGGGAAAACTTGAACCTCAAATCAACAGCTGATTCCTGTGGATACTGGATAGCATATCATGTCGAGAAGACGGTGCTGTGCTCTATAATGTGAAGGTAAAGCCAGTTTTTTTTTTCACTGCCCAAGGACGCATATGAAGAATTAGTGGTTAAAATTCATCTTTACCACGATATCACAGCAGTATAATCCTAAACTTTTGCTGTGTTCCCTTTATTTTACTGACGACTGCTTCTCAAATCTCGGAGTTGGTACTATACGGTTATCCGGACCACACCTGACCACAACCACTCTTGGTTGGTTGTAACCCCAGTGACGGGTAGGTTTAGGGGCGGGGTTGGGGTAGGTCTAGGGGCGGGGTTGGGGTAGGTCATCACATGTGGTCCGGATAACCGTATAGTACCTCGGAGTTCAATGTAGGATTCGCAAACTGTTTTTAACTCTTGAAAGATGTTGTTCAAAAAACTTAGTTTTGAGTTTTATATTGTGTAGGTCTCCTGCTAACTGGCTAACTCACATTATCACTGTCTTACTGAAATACTTATTTATGCTAATCAGTTGTGGACCACTATTACCTATAACTGTGTCTATTAATGCAGATTGTCTGTCATTCTCACTACTTTGAGGAAATATTTGTTTTACCAACGTTTATGTTACATCAGATCATTCACGCTATAGAGCTCGGCTAATGTATTGCATACATGCACTGTTATTGATACAGTTTCCACGTATTCACCGCAATATATTACTCTGAAAATACTCTGTAAATAAATTAGTATAAGTAAAATAATCGGTTTGTTGATGGACATGCACTTGTTAATGCTGATGGTGAGGATTTACAGTTGCAACATCTCATAATGTACCTCAAACTGAGTAGTGTATCACTGAGAAACACTGAGTCCTGCTCGAGGTTGAATAACTAGTTCTTCCAGTGTTTCATCATCGGACTTGATATGGTAAAATCAACGTCATTGTTCGTTACTGTCTTTAGTTTACGGTGTAGGAAGTCTCAGGACAGCTGATGTTGTTATGGCAATGGGCGTTTTTGTTTTCGACGCGCTGTACACGGTAGGCCAATCACGAGTCGTTTGAGAATCATTGAAAATGTGATGATGTGCAAATGTATATTATGAGATAAACTGGTTTTTTTTTTACCTTTGATGCATGTAAACATGTTGTAGGAGACTCCACAACAACATTAGGAAACTTTAAAGTAGCATAATAGGGGCCCTTTAAAACAAATAAAGAACCAGTGTAAGAAAATAGTTTTCATGAGTTTTCAAAAAATCTATTCCGAACTGAAGCTTGTGACATATAAATGCACACATCAACCCAATCATGTTTAGCATTCATTGTAAACACTACGTTCGGATTCATCATTCGGAATGAATTCAGTCCGATTGAAACAAAAGTTGTGCATGTAAACGTAGCCAGTGTAAACACTTGATCTGATTGAAAACCGACACTGAAAGGACCGCACATGTGCAATGATGTAGCAATGGCGTAATGACGCATGACGCATGGAACAAGCTGCAGATCTTGTTTAATAAGATGTCATAAATGACTAGTGTTATTCTAAAATTATCCTACAACTCATTGTCTGTGAAGTGGAGCAGGACAACGTACCATCAGGAAAGGGGCGTTTTTTATTGTTATATAAATACAGTGTTTATATGTATGTGTATACAGCGAGCAAGTATATGTATACAGCAAGGCATAGGCCTACGGTTCATGTGCTCATCGTCTCCTAATCAGTAGCCTACTCAAAATAGATAAATATTAAGTCTGCTTTTTAAAACAATGAAGCAAAGAAACAAAGAAAAGAAGCAATGTAGGAGAATAGTAAGCACAAACAGCAGGAAACTCTGTATATTTGTGTAGTGTGCGCATGTCCAAAAAATTCCAATCTGACAAGCTTATGACATATAACCCCTGTCACATTATTTATCATTAATGTACAACGTTCGGATTCATCAAAAAGGTTTGCATGTAAATGTAGCCAGTGAGTCATTTAACCATATATTTCTTTGGAAGGCTTTTGTCTCTCAAATACATTAAAATGCATAAATTCATGTCATTTTGTATTTACAATTTAATTCACACGTATGTCAAAATGATTGCATTAGTGACATAAAGTTATAGTTTTAGTTTTGTGAACTGATCAAGGACTTCAAAAGTGATTATACTGGCTGAAAGAACCTTTTGGATATTCTATGGACTACTTGCACAGGTAGGCTACTTTTACATTCTTCTTAATAAGGCTCAGGCGTTTCCAGTAACATTGATCAGTGCACCAACATACAGATACCTTTTTATAAGGAGACAGATTATTTACAATTAGTCATTTTTTCAGTCTTAAGTTTTAACATTTAACAAGTTATTTGCCTATAAATATTTAATTTTCAAAACATATAGCGCATGCTTTTTCTGAATAAAAAATACATTTTATTTCTGTTACTATCCTGCAGCAGTCTACTTCTGGCCTTCTTATTAATAGTATTGCACTCATTGATGTATCACAAGTATGTTAGTTTATTTTTGTTTTGGTTAGGTTCTGTTCTGTTCCTGTTTACCTGTGTTCCCGATCCTTGTTTGTTTCTATGGTTACTGATTATGTTATGCGCCTGTCTCTAGTTCTCTTGATTAACCTCCTTGTGTATTTAAGCCCTGAGCTTTCCTTAGTCCCTTGTCTAGTGTTAACGTTAGTGTGTAGTGCTTTGTTTTCCCTGACATTCATTAAAAGTCAGTTTAATCATCTTCTTGCATTCTCCCTTGGATTACAGCTACAGCTAACTCGTAACAGAACACTAGACCTAGATTTGATTATGCTATAAATTATGGATTTACCTGCCGTGCGCCTCCTTTTGCTGGAGCAAGGAGAGCACTCCCTCGAGGACCACACAAGTGACTTTTTAGATCTGCCATGCCTCACCCGCTATCCAGACTGCTCGCTCTGTGTGTTTGTCCACACTAGCCTCAGTGAGCAGTCCAATGGGTGTCGCCGAATTATAACTCTCCGTTCACTATCAGGCTCGCAGATGAGGCCAACGCCAGCCCCACTCCAAACTCAGAGCCCAGCCAGACTTCAGCCACACCAACCACAGATCAAGAGCCTGAGGTCACCGCAGACCGTAAGGCCGAGCCTGCCACGAGGGCAGAGCCAGAGACTACTGAGGCCATCTTCGTACCGGAGCCCGTGTCTCACAGAAAGTCTGGCCAGGTGTATGAGCTGGCACCAATGTCTGTCAGACGTGGACATTTTATTGGAGTACAAGAACTTGGAGTGGAGCCATGCCCATACTCCCGCTGCTGACGGTGATCTGTGCCAGGTTTCTTCATCATTAATTGATGGATTGGAAGATATGTCTCCTGTTGCCTCTGGTCCCGCCCAGCTCCAAGTCTCCTGCGTCTCCACTGGTCCTGCCCAGCTCCAAGTCTCCTGCGTCTCCACTGGTCCCGCCCAGCTCCAAGTCTCCTGTATCTCTGATGGTCCCACCCAGCCTCCCTCTCCCACCTTCGCTGGCTCCTTTCAGTCCCTCGGCTCCCCCTCTGTTGACTCCACTCTGCTGTGTGGATCTGCCTCGGATCTTCCCGTCTACAACTCCGCCTTGGCAAGGGGATCTCTAGCTCCTCAAGCCTGTCACTCCACCTCAGCCCATCGACCAGATGGCTCCACTGTGGCTCCTTCCTCCCTCTGCTCCACCAGGAACTGTCGTCCTCACGGCTCCACCAGGCTCCCTCATCCCTCTGGCTCTGTCTTGGTCAGTCGTCATTATGCCTGCACCATAGACTTCCGTGCCTTCAGCTGTGCTTCATCCCTCCACCCCTTCGGCTCTGTCAGGCTCCTCGTGCTCCGCCTCAGTCCCCCGGCACCCTGGCTCCACCTTGACTCCACTGTCACTACCTTGACTCCACTGTCACTACGGTTCCGCCTTTACCTCCCGGACCTACGGTGTCGTCCGGTTTAATCAGCTCTTTGGCTTCGCCTGCCAAGTCTCCACCATGGCTACATGAAATGAACATTCAACAAACTTAACATATATAAAATTATATTAAATAAAATAAATGGTGTTAAATCTTTTGTGATATTTTATTGTATAATGTTTCTGTTTTCCAACTAGTAGATGAGGAAAAATAAAAAAAAGAATGCTGTTCTACATAAAAATCCCTAATTCTTTATGATGTACTGTGTGCTTTATTTTCTTTATTATATGATATATCTCAGCGAGGGGTTTTGGGTCCTGAAGAACACACAGTGATTCATCATTTAATTATGATTTGACAAATGCTGTTGCCTCCCAATTCCTAGCACCTCCTCCTTTTCAATTCACAGCACTGTCAAACTGTCACGCACATTCTCCTGGGATTAATTCATGCTGTCTGTCTTTGCGAGCCTGCCGGCGCTCCCCGGGCGCAGGGTGCATTGACACTGTCAATGAACGCAGCAGCTGACACTTCCACAAGAGCCACCCCCCCCCCCCCCACACACACACACACACACACACACACACACACACACCTCTTATTGCTTTCGCTTTAACCTTACTACCAGCAAAAATGACTGCCGCAAACATACACACATACCAGAGGAAAAATAACTCATGCAAACAAAAACAACAGAAACGGTCATGCTTGAGCAATATGCTGCATATGAAACCTAAAATACACAGAGATAAATGCACAAGCATGAATGCATAGATACATGTCTCTTTACATCTATAATTTTATCCGTAACACTTTACAATAAGGTTCATTAGTTAACATTATTACATGGCTTGGTTGAATTCTAATGTAGAATGCGGTCTGTTATTTCTTGATAACAGACTGCTGCTAAGGATAACACACCGTTACCATGAAAAACAGAGCGTTGCTATGGACGCAGGATTCTAACCGTAGAGACGGAATGGACTATTTTCTTTAGCGGAAGCAATACAATCGTTTTTAAATCAATAAACTCCTTTTTAAATCAATATTTTGGGTCAAATTATTGATTTATTTGGTAGGTAGCCATGTAATAATCTGCTTTGCCTCGGGGTCCTGATCAGCCTGTCGGGGTTGTATTCGTTATAACAACCGCCTCGCTCTACATTATCCCTTACTTAGTTAACTACCTTAGTTAACATGAACTAAGAATGAGCAATACTTCTTCAGCATTTATTAATCTTAGTTAATATTAATTTCAACATTTACTAATAGGTTATTAAAATCAAAGGTTTTATTAAAAAGCGTTCACATCCTTGCAGGACTTTTAATTAGGACTTGTAAACAGCTCAGAGTAGAATGTTATAGATGTCATCTCGTAATTATGGTTATTACATCATGGCGTGAACGCAACATTTATTAGTATTTATTTAGAATTAGAATTTAACCTGAGAACTCTCCCCCCCATTTTTGAGTATAGAGCTGAACAAAATGTTTGTAATTCATGAATGCTTTGGAATACAGACGTAAGGTTGGTCTCTTCTTTTAAAATAATTTATTGCAGAAGTGACAGGAGCTTCAAAAAATTAAAATGTAAAAAAGTTATAATTTTAAATTTACTGTTAAGCAAATGTACTGAACAAAACATTTATTTCATACAAAATATATATTTTACAAAGTAATGTGGACTCTAAAATTGCTAGTCTATCCAAGTTTTGTTCTAAATTTGAAAGCAATGCAATGTAACGCAATGTCCATTTTCAAAACAGTTTTTCCAGGATAAATTTTTGAGTGTTTAAGCTTTCAAGTGATTATTAAAATATGTGATGTGGGGAAAAAAGGCAAAAACAAGTGTGCCAATCAGCCTTCTTATGGCTGATTTATACTTCTTGCGGATGACCTACAACACTGGCTCTGCATAGCTTCAGCTGTTACAGTTTGTTCAGTGCAACCTACGTTTTTACACATTTACTCGGTGTCACGGGCTGGTTGAAGCAGGATCAGAAGCGGGATCTCAATTGCAGCAGTGTTTATTTAAACAAACAAGATATTACATGGACAGGTTTCTCAGGTAACAAGAACAGAACAACCACGCATGTAGCAACAACGACAGACAACCAACAGACTGAAAACACTGGGCTTATATACTCAGAACAAACAACAAGACAAGAGGTAAGCACAGGTGACACGGATGATGATGATGATGATGAACAGGTGGGTAATTGTGGAAGTGAGTTAAGGTGTACGCCAAGGAGGATTCTGAGGAGTGTAGTGAAGACGAAGACAGACGGTGAATGTGACACTCGGGTGGTAGTAGCCGATTTTTCTATTCCTCATTCCATGTGCTTATGTATCAGTCAGTGATTTAATATAGAAAAAAATGTAGAATGAGGTATCATGTTGCTATATTCAAGTAAATATTTGAAAATATTTTTATGGGCTTGGTGTCACTAATTAAACAAGTATACTGTATGTTTGGGTATTTGTCAGCCTCTTATACATGTGTGCATCTCGTAAACAGCCTTTTAATTAACAGACTAGAATAATCATGGCTCATAATAAGACATGCAAACGAGAAAAAAGAAAACCAAACTGGACGCATGAACAGCTGTTACTTCTTGCCCAACTTATACTGTGCATGAAAGGAAGGACATAATTAAAGGGAAATTTGGAGTTGAGATAAATTCCGAAACCAAAATATATGTGCAAATAAATGTAGCTTTCCCACTTCCCACATGGAAAGAACCTATATGAGGATATATGCGCATATATGAAACCTATATGCAGTTTATATGCACATATATGCTGCATATATACAGCATATATGCACATATATGATAATATACATTATGCTGCATATATGCGTATGTATGCCACATATCGGCAAAATTGAGGTGCATATATGTGCATACACAGGCCATATAGGTCTCCTGTATTGCTTCTTTATATCCACATATAAGCCCTATATGTACATACAAGATATGTCTCCTATATAGCTCATGGCAGGATGGTCATTTTGTAGCTCATATCTCACTTTGGCAACTGTCATACATGATGCCTAGCTCAGATAGGCATATCAATTCGAAGCTCACGGAGCTGAGAAGATCAAAAAGATATATATATATTTTTTTTTTCTGTTCAGTTTTTTGTCTTATTTTTGTTCTTGTACTATTTGATTGTTCTTAAGTAAATAAATAATGTAAATTTCTACATTTTGGGGTTTTATTTATGTTGCCTACACTGTAAAAAAAAAAGTGTAATTTTACAGGTAATGGTCTGTATTTTTTACAGAATTTTACCGTTTTGTCATTATACAATGCCTGTTATTTTGCAGATATTTGCTGTAATTTAAAGGTTCACTATTAAATTTACTGGTAATTGCTTGTATTTTGGTTCCCTTTCAAGGGAACTCGCGTTGCGTCGAGATTGACGCTATGGGAACGCATTGCGTGATTGCATCATGAAGCACTTGTAAAATCAGTCCAATGGCGTATAGGCGGGTGACGTCATGGCAGGAAGCTATAAAGCGCACCCAGACCAAACATTGTCAGCTTCTGTGTCTTCAGCAAGCGCTCTCTGTGAAATCTGTCTCTGTCTATTTATTGTTGTTTGTCCTCAAGCATATTATATATCTAGACAGGAATATAATGGCGAGCAAACAGCATTTTGGATCGTGTGTTCCTCCCCGCTCTCGCTTCATTACGAGTGGGGATACACGCGATTTATGTGTTGTTTGTTTGGGAGTAGATCCTGTTGGCTTTCTTCTCGAGGGAAGAAAGTCGAGAAAGATTCTTTGGCTTGGATCTCGCGTTTGCCGAGGCAGCGCGTAGATTAGGCTACGGGTCTGCAATAAAGATTCTGTGACTCGATCTCGGATCTCGCGTGTGCTGAGGCAGCGCGTAGATTACGGGGCTGCAATAAGAATCTAATGGCTCAGATCGCGCGTTTGCCAAGGCAGCGCGTAGATTATGAGTCTGCATCTCTGCAATAAGAATCTAGTGGCTCATATCGCGCGTTTGCCGAGGCAACGTGTAGATAAGGTCCGATATATTTATATACACACAGGGAACTGAGCAGACGGGAATTTCCTTTTCTCTCTTTCTCTTATGATTGTTTGCAAACTAATTATGTGTTTGTAGACTATTATTGTGGTTCTTTTTGTTTGAGAATATAATATGAATTTAATTTGGAGAAATTAAATATTTGTCTGGCTTTGAAAGAAGATGTATGAAAATAATATATTCTATTTTTCATCCAGACCAAGTTCTGTATTAATACACTAAATTCAGCCTTTCACCTAGACCGTTTCTACTTGTCTGGTTGACATTTGGCTGCATTTAATTTTTGAGAAAATTAAATATGTACTTATCTGATCTCTGAGGAGTTAGATGTCTATATTAATGTAGTATTCAGCATTTCATCCAGACCGTTTCTACTTGTCTGGTTGATATTTGGCTGCATTTAATTTTTGAGAAAATTAAATATGTACTTATCTGATCTCTGAGGAGTTAGATGTCTATATTAATGTAGTATTCAGCATTTCATCCAGACCGTTTCTACTTTTCTGGTTGACATTTGGCTGCATTTAATTTTTGAGAAAATGAAATATGTACTTATCTGATCTCAGAGGAGTTAGATTTCGGTATTAATATGCTATTCAGCCTTTCATCCAGACCGTGTTGATTGTCTGGTTGATCTTTGGCTGCATTTAATTCTGAGGAAATAAATGGTGAAATTCCTGGGGGGAAATTTATAACACCTCATTATACGGTGCCCATCTCCCTTCGGTGCTCTCAGGGGCCGTTCTGCCAACCCCATCATCTTGTGTGCTTTGGGGCGCAACAGTCTCCAGTGAATTCTAGTCTCAGACGAGCCTTTATCTCACTGTCCGCCCGGAAACATAGCGGCGCTGGGATTCTTGCCCCCTCCGAGGAGGGTCTCAGAGCAATCATTTCGGCTGTTCAGGGCAACGAATTGGTTGCTTGAGTAATACCAGAGACCAGTCTTGAGAGGCTGGTTCTCTTAATTTCCGGGGGGAAGTGGTTAACACCTCACTATACGGATCCCATTTCCCTTTGATGTCTTCGGGGGGCCGTTCTGCCAACCCCGCCACCTCGTGTGCGTCGGGGCGCAACGGTCTCTGACGAGCCCACATCTCCATGTCTGCCCGGAAACGTAGCGGCACTGGGATGTTCGCCCCCTATGTTGAGGGTCTCAGAGCAGTTAGTTCGGTCGTTCCCTGCCGGTTTGCCATACAGGGCACCGAATTGGTCGCTTGAGTAACACCTAGAACAGTCTGGAGAGCTTGGTTCTCTTATTAGAATTTTTGGCAGCGTGGGAACTTCTGCCAAACATATCTCAACAGAAACAGAGTGTTTGCTCCTGATCCCCCACTAAAAGACTGGGGTTGGGTTGGCACTCTCAACCGCAGCCTACAAGGGGTAAGGCGGATCTGAGGACCGTTATTATTTCCAAGAAGGCTGTGGAGAAAAGGTCCTGACGCCCGAGGGGTCAGGCCAATGAGGGCAATCTCCTCTGAAGGTAAGCGGTTAACGCCTCATTATACGGTGCCCGCTGCCCTTCGGTGCCCTCAGGGGACAATTATGCTAACCCCGCCACCTTGTGTGTTTCGGGGCGCAGCGGTCTCCGGCGGCACATATCTCAGGGTCCACCCGGAAACGTAGTGGTCCTGGGATGCCCGCCCCCTCCAAGGAGGGTTCCAGAGCATTCAGTTCGATCGTTCCCTGCCGGTTCGCCATACAGGGCACCGAATTGGTCGCTCGAGTAACACCTACACCAGTCTTGAGAGGCTGGTTCTCTTAGTAGATTTTTTGGCAGCGTGGGAACTTCTGCCAAACATATCTCAACAGTAGCAGAGCATCTGCTCCCGAGCCCCCACTAAAGGACTGGGGTTCGGGATGGCACTCTCAACTGCAGCCTTTAAGGAGTAAGACAGATCTGAGGACCATCTTTATTTCCAAGAAGGCTGTGGGGAAAAGGTCCTGACGCCTGAGGGGTCAGGCCAACGAGGGCAGTCTCCCCCGAAGTAAAGCGGTTAACACCTCATTATACGGTGCCCGCTGCCCTTCGGTCTCCGGCGAGCACATATCTCAGGGTCCACCCGGAAACGTAGTGGTCCTGGGATGCTTGCCCCCTCCGAGGAGGGTCCCAGAGCAGTCAGTTCAGTCGTTCCCTGCCGGTTCGCGTTACAGGACGACGGACTGACTGTTCAACAACAACTAAATCCAGAAGCCAGTGTCGAGAGGCTGGTACCTCTGCTAGAATTTTTGACAGCGTGGAAGATGCTGCCAAATATTTCTTGTTGGGTCCTGCAGACCATAGAAAAGGGTTATCATCGGGTCTCGCCTGCCCAGGTTTATGGGGGTCCTATCCACCGTGTTGGGCCCCAAGCAGGTTCTGGTAATGGAACAAGAAGTGAAAACCCTGTTGGAGAAAGGGGCCATAGAACATGTACCTCCCTCCAGCAGGGACACCGGGTTTTACTGTCGGTATTTCATCGTTCCAAAGAAGGATGGGGGATTGTGTCCCATTTTGGATCTAAGTGTTCTGAACGAGTCAGTCATTCAGCTAAAGTTCAAAATGTTAACACTGAGACAAATCATGCCACAGATCAGATCCGAGGACTGGTTTGTCACGATAGATCTCAAGGACGCATACTTCCACATTTCCATATCACAGGAAGTTCCTGAGGTTTGCTTTTGGGGGCAAAGCATACCAATATCGAGTTCTTCGTTCGGCCTAGCACTATCACCCCAAACTTTCACGATCAGTGTCATCAGTTGGCAGTTCGGCATCGTGATGTCGATCTCGCCCACAGGAAGGAGTTGCGGTTACGGCTAAACGCCAAAAATAGTGTGCTTTCTCCACTACAGAGGACCACTTTTTCTAGGCGTGGTTGAGACCTAATGTTGATGCAGGCATACCTCTCACCTGCACGCATAGAGTACATCCTGTCAGCTGTGAAAAGAATAAAGCTAGGCCAGTCACTCACTGTGAAACAGTTTCCGAGACTGTGGGGTCTGATGGCAGCAGTGTCCAACGTGATACCTTTTGGCCTGTTGTACATGAGACCCCTGCAGTGGTGGCTCAGGACCAAAGAGTTTCCCCGAGGGGCAACCCCTTTCGCATGATCAGGGTCACGCGGCGATGCTTACGTGCCCTAGTTATGTGGAAGAAGCCTTGGTTCTTGTCCCCAGGATCCTGTGCTGGGAGCTCATTGTCGTCGCTTAACGCTTACGACGGATGCTTCCCTCATGGGCTGGGGTGCGATCATGGATGGTCGCTCGGTGCCCGTGGACGGGTCACCATCTCACCTGGCACTTAATCACCTGGTGATGATGGCTCAGGCTCTACATCCCTGGGCACCAGATTCAGGGAGCAGACATCCTGTCGAGGCAGGGGCTGAGGCCCAGGGGAGGGAGACTCCACCCCAAGGCGGTGGAGCTCATATGGACTTGCAGACGTGGCAGTTCAGCATCTGTACATGGTTTCCCTGATTGTTCTACTTCCGGGAGTTCTGGAGAACAGAGTTATGGGAGTGTGGGTTTGGCCCCTGAGGGGGCCCAACTCATAGAGGCCACAATCTCTCTAGAGCTCCCTGCACAGGAAACAAACCGGTTTCCTCCGTGGTGCGTTGGAGCAGGAGCAGTATGGCGGCTTTGTAGCCTTGTATTAGGGGTATCCCTACAAGAGGTGTGTGATGCGGCGGGCGGTTCCTTTCCGCACACACTCATCGGGTTTAAAACCTACTTTTGGGCTTCACTCCTGGGTCCCAGGATATTCTGTCTTTGTTGTGCTCGCCTGATTTCACACAAGACGCACTGGTCACTATGGTGGCGTTGGTATAGACGTTCCCATAGCGTCAATCTCGACGCAACGCGAGTTCCCTTGAAAGGGAACGCCTCGGTTACGACTGTAACCTCGGTTCCCTGAAGAGGGAACGAGCGTTGCGTCACCTTGCCATACTTCCTGCGCGCCTGTGATCGACTTGCTTCGACCTATCAGAAGTTGACAATGTTTGGTCTGGGTGCGCTTTATAGCTTCCTGCCATGACGTCACCCGCCTATACGCCATTGGACTGATTTTACAAGTGCTTCATGATGCAATCACGCAATGCGTTCCCATAGCGTCAATCTCGACGCAACGCTCGTTCCCTCTTCAGGGAACCGAGGTTACAGTCGTAACCGAGGCGTTTTACATCAATTTTACGTTTTTTAAAAGGAACTTGTCTGTATTTTTACAAAGTAATATTTTACAATTTTTTTTCTGTGAAATTAGAAAACAAAGAAAAGAAGGTATAACTGCAGAAATCTGCATCTATTCAATATGTTGTCCTTACAGATTATTAAGCATGTGGGGGTTAAAGTGAGTTTTTTTAAGGTTAAATAATAGTATTTGTACATACAGTATAGGCTACAGTAGACCTGTATTGAATTATTTTTTTATTGCATAGGCTATAGTCTTTTAATCTTGTCTTGCAAATAGATGCTCATTTTGATCATTATTTCATTGTCTTATTCTCCCATAATTTCATGTATATTTTATTAATATTTTTCCAAATCTCCGTTGCTGCACATTCAGGGCTTTGTGTGTGTGTGTGTGTGTGCGTGCGCGCGCACGCGATGACGCAGATTCAAATTCGCCGCCATTACGTTTCTGCTGTTTAGTCCCGCCCACAACAGTTAGCTGATCAGTCCATAGATATCATATATAAATGCCTTTATATATGATATCTATGGATCAGTCGACTTTGGATCTGTATCAACGGCAAGCGAAGCGGGAGATTTGAATTCAGTCTACTCTCGTGAAGTGGATTGTGAGATTAACAGGGGTCCAAAGCAATCATATTCGTCGAGAGCAGCCGTGAGCAGAAGCCCTGTTGTCAGTCAGTCCGTTTGGATTGGTTTGGATTCTTCGGAAATAACACCCTTTTCATTGAGCCTGGTTCGTCACAGCGGACATCATGCCAACCGATCACCGGCTGAGGTAAGTTAAAGCAGGGCTCAGTAATTTCGGGATTTCTTCGCTGTATTCTCGCTTTTTGCTCGCAGGTTTCTTTCTAGAGCTCCCCCTACAGCTTCGGAATAGATATTTGACAACACTGTTGTAAAAACTCATTGGCGATTCTCAGACACCAGAGGCTAGTAGATCAACGACATCAAAGCAGATGGGACATTCTTTAAAACGTCTTCTTCATTCGGGTTCGAACAGCGTGAGAGAGGGCAATAATGACAGCATTTTAGCAGATTTCTTTTGGCCGTAAAGCAATTCGTTACATCGCGAGACCTGATATCACGCGATACTTCCTGACGCGGCGGCCGGCGGCCCGCCGGCTCAAAGTTGCAAGTGCGGATTTTCCGCTCACGGGCACCAGGGGGGTGCGAAACGACCACCATTCAACCCGAAATAAGTAATATAACCATTCCAGTGACTCCGAAGCTGTTCAGTTAAGGTAAAAAAGTTACTTAGTTCACCTTTAACTTAAGAGTCTGCATGTGAACGATATTTTATATTACATTTGTGTTAAGTTTATGTTACAGTTTTCAAGCTAACGTTAGCTTTTTAAATGATGTTCAGTTAACTGGCGCGAGCTGGAGGCAAAAAAAACACTGAAAATGTAGCATGCGTCTTTACATTTTCCATCTGTTTTAAGAAAGATCAGTTGAACCCACACCTCAAAAGACCTAAAACAAGCTTTCGTAGACTTTATACATAAAGTCCGTTTAATTGTGTATACAATCTTTGTTAATACGCGATAGTATCTGTCAGTAAATCAATCTCTTAAATGCGGGACATTTTTAAACACTGTGTGGAAGCTGAAAACTCTTCTCTTAAAAAATAGTAACCACGTTTTTGGCGGATTTTTATTACCATTTTTAATAACCACAGTTATACTACAAATAGGCCTAACGTTACCAAGGTTTTTTTTTTGTTGGTTTAACCATAGTTAATTTTCATAAGGGTTAAAGGGATACTCCACCTCTGGAAAGATGAATGTGTATTTAAATTGGGTCATTTATGTAGAAGAAATGCGAAATTATTTTTGAATTTGAAGCTTTCTAGACTGAGAAAAGCCAGAAAATGTATTTTTGGCTCATGTGGATGAAAGACAACAACTCCCAGAATGCATTTGCTTCGCTGCTCTACGAGGCCACTCCCAAGCCACGCCTACCGGTTAGAGAGCAGTTGTAAACAATAAAGCTAACTAGTCTCCATGAGTCTGCCCGGGTTTTTGAGATCGCATCGCACAAAATGTCCGGGATTCGGCTTTTGCGTTCTACAGTCGCCATTCATTGTGTTTACTGTGGCGAGCAGGACGAGACTAGGGCCGCGGGAGAACGACGCGAGGCCGGTGGCGTGATTACTGATGACCAGAGGTGTATAGTCCAGGGGTCAGAAAGTAAAAGTCCTGCCATATGTTTATTCCACCCGTGACCTCAGACAGCTGATTTCACTAATTAGTTCTACCTACTGGCTGAAAAACTGCTAATTAGGTGGTGTAATTAGGCTAATTCAGGTGATTGGAACAAAATACTGAGGAGGACTTTTACTTTCTGAACCTGGACTTTACACCTCTGCTGATGACCGACACCTGTGAGGCACTGGTCTCGTATCTCTCACGGAGGAGCGGGTATTTTCTTAGCAATGGTAAAACGCACATCAACCGATCACTTGTTTAGCGTTCATGTAAACACTACATTCAGATTCACCAATCGGAATGAATTCAGTTAGATTGAAACAAAAGGTGTGCATGTAAACAATGAATGGCGACCGTAGAAAGCAAAGCCGAATCCCGGACATTTTGGACGATCTCGACGGCCGGACATGCAGGTTTCTGCCGGTGAAATCAAACGCACTGGCACTGATCTGTGATAGGTCTGTTAGCGCATTAGGTCCAACCCCCTATGGGCGGGTTTGAAAGGGTGGGAACTAGTGCTTGTAGTCTTAACAGAAATCCCCCCCTCTTACACTTCCTCCGACAATGACGCAAAATGACGATTTTTGCGTCATTGTAGGAGGAAGTGTAAAGAGGTAAATACAGATTTCTCTCGTCTCAGGGGAAAATGAGAAAATGTTGCACGACCATTCAATAGTATGACTGGGTTTCTAACATTGCAAAGCTTAAAGTCCATGTTGCAGGTTAACCACCACTGTCGATTAATGGGTACATAAATCACTCAAGATATGTATATCATTTTTAAAATGTCATAAAAATGGTCTTAAAGACCAGTTTTTTACGTTTTTGGTATTAACGTTTTTTTTTATGCAATTCGGTGATGACGTCACGTTGGGGAGAAGTGGAGGAAAGGTAGCCTCAGCCTAGTATTATGGTGCGTTCAAGTCATCTCGTATAGATCGTATTTATGAGTTAAACACACTTGAACGCCACCACAATGTCGTAAATACTTAATAATTAAATGCATGGTCCGAGGAGAATGAGTGGAGAGTTGGTGAAGTGTCCTGGTGAGTTCATTTAGCAACGCAGAAATGAGCACTGGAGCTAGTCTACCATAGACTGTAAAAAATAGTCTACGAGCAGCCGTGCACTAACGGCACTCTTTTTCTTTTTTTTTTACTGTCATTGAATAGCACCGAGTGAAAAATCAACGTTTTCTTTATATCTAGTAGAAGTGATCATGATGTTAGTTCAGATAAGTACCGCTAACCTTTGTCATAGTGTTGTAGACGTAGTACTGGTAAACTTTGTCTTTGTCATCTAGAAATAGAAGGCATCATGCTA
This sequence comes from Abramis brama, assembly GCF_963993115.1. Taxonomy (NCBI): domain Eukaryota; kingdom Metazoa; phylum Chordata; class Actinopteri; order Cypriniformes; family Leuciscidae; genus Abramis; species Abramis brama. Next base: position 49,173,329 of record NC_139964.1, read on the forward strand.
GCTATATGGGCGTTTCTTAGCGTTTATCTTTTCCTCCGGTGAAAATGTTGTTGCAAACGTAGCCGCCGCGTGTCTGCCGCTGTGTTTGGCAGGTGCTTGTGTGAGCGGTGCCGTCCCATGGAAACTGCGTTAGAAAGCTTGTGCTGTGTAGGGAAGTGAGTGCGTTTTGGTGTGACGTGCCAGATGTGACGTGCCTCACTCAGCATCCAGAGTTTTTACACTCAGCACAAACACAGTAGTTCACCATTGTCAATCTACCTACTATATATTTCTATATATTTATCTATCTAGCTGCTAGCTATCTATGCTAACGTTATGCTATCTGGCTGTCTGCCTATCTCTCTCTATACTAGCCTATCTATCTATCTATCTATATCTGTCTGTCTGTCTGTCTATCTATGTCTATGTATTTATCTATTTATCTATAATCTGCGCTATCTGAATACCCTCGTCTCGTCTACTAAGTTACTCGTCTCTCTAGTCACTCTCAATGCTCTCAAGGCGGGCTTTATTAAATTCTCTCCCCAACGTGACGTAATGCAATGCATTGTGGTGGAAAGGAGAATTACAAGCCGCTGTAAGATAGTACCTACTTTTTCGTATTATATTCCGTTTTGTGATACCCAACAACATAAAATACAATGGATAACAGTTTAAATGTTTATTACCAACAAGTAAATTGCACAAATTCGTTGAAAAATTAACCCTGCAACACGGCCTTTAAAGGTGCTATAAGCGATCTCGGTTGGCGTAACCTCTTGTTGATGTTTGAATTATTATCAAACAAAACGGAGGCTAGCTAGACCCTCCCTCCTCCTCATCCACGCACTAACCCCCCGAACCCCACCCCCACATCATTCTTGTCGGTTATTGGCTGGAACAGTTTGTTATGTTTCGTGCTGCAGGTAGCTCTGTTTGTTGCTCAGTTTGTTTTTGCTGCAGTTTGTGGAGCGTGGGCTGTCTGCAGAGACCGTGTTTTTTTACAGTGTGTTCAGGGGACAGGCAGCTAGCAGATAGTGAGGAGATGTTTGCGGTATGTGAAAAAATGTTTTGGCCTAAAAAACGCGTGAGATCGCTTATAGCAGCTTTAATGCAAATGGGTGGAGTGTTCCTTTAACATGGCTATCAAGACCGTTAAGAAAACGAATTCAGTAAATACTGTACTTGTTGATGATACAGGAAAACACATGAGGCTAGAATATGAACACCACATGATAAATTGCATATTCTGGCTGCATGCTTGCCAACACGTAGCTATAGAATGATGCATATATATGAATGCATATATATATTAGGCTTATAAAGTCAGTTGAGGTTTTGCATTGTCCCAGTGGAACATATTCTGACATGTGTAAATGTAATACTGTTGTAAAAAAAAAAAATATATATATATATATATATATATATATATATATATATATATATATATATATATATATATATATATATATCAGGGTTTCCGTTGTCCGGTAATTACCGGACATTGGCCGAAAAAAAAATGAAATGTCCGACAAAATTAAATCTCTCCGGTCAAATTGTCCGATTAAAATTGCCTTATAATCCCGCCCCCCTAACACAATCTGAATTTGAGAATAAGCCTAAAATGTATAAAGCAAAAATACACCGACCTTTGGCTATGTTATAAAGGAACAGGCTCTACCGTTTGAAAGTTATTAAACATTATTACATGGCTTGGTTGAATTCCAATGTGGAATGCGGTCTGTTATTTCTTGATATCAGACCGCTACAAAGCACTAGTGGCGCCAGGATTTTGATTGTAGGTGGGCCTCCAGAAAACTGGATGGGCCAGTTAAAATAAGCCAAAAAATAAAATCTCCGTTTCAGCGCTTTTCTGGGCACTGAGGACAGTGACTCAGTAGCCTACCTGAATTTAATGCGTAAAAAAACAAAACAACAACCTTAAACAGGATTTTTTTTTTTTTGCTATTTTAATACAATTACAATTTCATTTCATTTATTGTTTAATACAATTATAGGCCTATTATTTTTAGTTTATTAACAGCAACAACAGCTGTAAAGATGAAGTTGACGATCGCCATCTCCTTATGAACGCGCCTATAGAGAGAAATGCACATCATGGATTACATAATCAGAGAGTAGCCTATTTCTTTTCGTTTTAAATTGTTAAAAAGACATTTCAAGCTTTCTTAAGATATATTTCATGTCTGTGAGGCCTACGCTGAGTTTCGTTAAATTAGGATGAGATGCGCTCCCGTTCACGAGCAATAAGTGACCGCGCGGGCGCCTGCATGATTAGGCCTATCGTCTGCTATATTTGCTGCTTATTTATTAAATACAGGCAATTGGTTGATAAAAAAATTATTAAAATTAAGATACAATTTATACAAAACGAAATTCACTTCAAAAAAGTCTTTCTACAAAACCAAACTTAATTAAGTGGTCAAAATCATGTCTGACCCGCTCCATGTCTCTCGATATTGCGCATCCTATCCTACTCGTGCGGTTCACTTTTCATAACATAAATTAAAAAATAACATTATAATATTTTAACAAATATTAAACTAAATGAGCTTATTTAATGGCTACAACACGTATAGTAGACCTAGACTCTCTATTTGTACAAATTGCTGCACATTCTTTTTATTCAGAATTTTGCACACATAAGTTGAAAGGCATTTGTTTGTGCATGCATAGCAAAACATATCTGCAACATTTATCAAGTTCACTGATAATTATGCGCGCATTTATTAATTATTATCTTAATGAATAATGAAACAAGGACGAACCATATAAACTGCGTTGTTTGTTTAGAATGAAATGGATCGCAAATAGATCCGAATGAAGAAACGTACAAAAGTAGAAAATGGGTCTCGAGTGTTCCTGCAGAGAGGGGGTTCTCGCTGCAGAATCGGATCAAGACGAAGCAGCTAAGTCGCCTAACAAGGTTACGCGGCTTATGCGCATTGCAGGTTGTGGAGAGACACTGGGAAGTTTGCTTGAGTAAAAACAATAGGCTTCAGATATTCTATGTGGGGAAGGGGGATTGGTTTGTTAAACTATGAATGTGAAACCATAGTAAAAACAATTGGCGTTGATTGACGCCAATCGGACGTTCATGTTTTTTTTCCGTTTTTTTATTTGAAAGTTAGGCTAATAAACATGTTGCATTCGGCCTGATTATGTCATTTTTTAAGTTACATAGCCTTCCTCCAGTTTTCCTCAACTTGACTAATTAAGAGGCGATATTTGACCGGCATATCATCAAAATGTCCGGAAAACGAAACCTCTGCCGGTCAGTTTGACCGGCACCATTTTTTTCTAGCGGAAACTCTGATATATATATGTATATATATATATATATATTTGTGATTTCAGGTCAAGTGGAAAGCAGAATGATCATGGCAAACAAGGTATGGGAAGAATTAATTTAAAATATTGTAATGGCAGAGTCTTCTGATTCCATATGATTGCACTAAAAGTGGCAGAAAATTTAATTTGTTTTATACTATATTTTCCCATGTGAATATTCATTTGATCCTTGTGAGGCCACTGGAGCTGCACAAGGTTTGGTTTTGCTACAGTAAGACCACGATTGTGTTAGATTCCACCCATCTATTTTTTTTTATTATTTTTTTTGTATTGTAACTAGGCTCTGTCATTTAGAAACATGGGTTTTCCTATCACTTAATGACACATGTCTCTACCTTTCATTCCAGCCAGAGGATCTGACGATTGCTGCTCGCATCTCAGCCTACCTGATGGAAAATTCTTGCTGGATGAATGACCTTCACCTTCAACTCAACCTTGCCAAGACAGAACTGCTTATGGTTTCACTTTCAGCCAAACCATGCGATCCTGCTGATTTGCCTTATACATCACCAGAAAGATCCGGCCCTTCCTATCGGAGCCACACAACTCCTTGTCTTAGCTCTTGTTCTATCCAGACTGGACTATTGTAATGCTCTCCTGGCAGGCCTTCCAGCATCAGTCAAACCTTTGCAACTGATCCAGATGCTGCAGCAAGACCTAAACTCGCTGCTTCAGATCTATGTGTCTCCAGAAGCTTGTGTTCTGCAAGTGAACGGCGCCTTGTGGTGCCATCATCCCAAAGAGACACAAAATCACTTTCACTGACCTTTACCTGGACTGTTCCCTGCTGGTGGGATGACCTGCCCAACTAGACACATTTTCAAGAAACTGCTAAAGATCCATCTTTTCATAAACACTTGACCCAATAATACTAAATCTTTGTTTTAAACTTGTGTACTGTGCTACACTAACTGGGACTTGTCACTGCACTTGTTGCTTCTATTGTTCTCTTAATTTTTAAGTCACTTTGGATAAAATGTAATTGTAAATGTGTAAAATAAGTTATATTAGAGTTTTTAAAGGTATACAGCAATTGCCTTTTAATGTAGATATTTTTACATGTTCTAAATGATATACTAAGATTGTATTTCCTATCATTCACATATCTTGATGTTCAGTGTTTGTTTAATGAGTAATACTGTAAATGTGCAGGTAAATACGTTTAGTTAATTTAACAGAAATTGACTGTACATTTGCTATTATTAAGTACTTAATTAGAGATTGGTCAAAGTTGTGAAATTGGAAATGCAAAAATTAAATGAAAAATTATATGAAATTGTAAATATACAAACTTTGTATTTGAATTTATGTACTTAATGCATTTTTATACATAACTTCATAGTTATTATACACAGAAACTATATATAAAAAAGATAATTACTGTAGATAGACAGCATTATTATAAAATAACTTTATAAAACCCTAAATTTACAGTTTAACTTGAAAGTTAAATGTTTTTTTTAATGTAATTTGACATCATTTATCCGTTTTTTCCACGGTTTAATAAGCCATTATCAACAGTAATGTACTGTAATTTAATTCATTTTGACTGTAAAGTCAATTCTGTATTTTCACGGTTTTTGCGTGTAATTTTCTGAAATGGTTATTTGCTGTAATTTAACGGAATCCGTCTGGAAACTTTGCTGCCAGAGATTTACCGTTTGTATACGGGATTTTTTTTTTTACAGTGTAGGCCTAGTAGCTATGGATTTTAATAATTTTACTAATATAGGGCCTATAGGTAAACATATAGGTGAACATATAGGTGCATATATAGGTGAACATATAGGTGCATATATGTACATATAATATAGGAAAACGGCCAATTTTATATATGTCACATATATTAAAAACCTATATTAAAACATATATGTTTATATAGGTTATTTCCATGTGGGTTCTGTCCAGAATCAAAGATGACTGTGAAAAGAGCTGGTATTGTTTGCAGTCTCAGGCAAGGGCAGAGATTGCAAGCATCAAACAACTGCCACAGGTGATAGGACATTATTTTCAAGTTGACAATGTCGACAACTATTGGCCTAGCAAGCATAACACAGCGTTTTTGTCGTTTTCACTGATGTGTGAATGGGGATCGTTGTTGTCTGTACGCGAGAGACACAAAGGAAAAACTTTTTAGTACATCATTGTGTATACGTACCCTAAAACGCATAACGTCTTGAATGAGACTGTGAATACATATCGAAAGGTTCAATACAGTTTAAGTGTAACTTTTTTTCAATACTTTTTATTTAATTAAGGTGTTTGTGTGACCAATATAACTATAATTTCAAAAAGAATGCAAGCATTTTGTGAGCTTACCTGTTGTAAATTAATTGAGGTCCCGGTTGTGGGTGGATGTAAGGCATTAAGGAGCCATGTCCTGCAGGGATAGCCACTGTCCCCCACCGAGTGACATTCAGCTGGGACATGATGCCCCTCAAACAGCAGCCTCAGGCCACTCTCCTGTAGGATCCAGGAGCCATGTATTGTGCCTGGCCACTTGGCGACAATGTCCAGAATATTGTAGCTGGCATCAAAAACCACCTGTGTGTTAATGCTATGACATTTTTTTCTGTTTACAAATACGTGTTCATCTTGTGATGGTGCAATGACTTGGACATGTCCCATCTATAGCACTAACTACACTAGTCCAGCTATGGCCACGAAGGGGGCTTTGTTTCTTTGTAGTTGGCAAATATCAAGCCGTATTAATTGTCGGATTATGTGGGGTTGAGAGAGAGCCTTTATTGTTTGATACAATATTCTACTGACGGATGGCTGAGATATACGTAGTTTGTCTTCGCGACATAGCTGCATTTTCCCTGTGGCCAGGTAGCTTAGAATTGTCAAAACCTTGATCTCCGGTGTTATTGGGTTGTTTCTATTATTGTTTTACTTTTTTTTTTGGCTCTACAACTGTCATAATACCCTCACGAATAAAGCTTATTATCATCAAATGTTTCTAAAATGTTTACATTCCGAGGCGGATTGCGGGCAACAGCCATTTTAGGATTCTTTGTGATTTGGTCTTAGTGACTTAGGAGTCTCCCTACTCTCTACTCCCTACTTTTCACAGATTTAGGAGCTGGTTTTAACGCCAAAATCCTTTGTGAAATATTCTTAGAGCAAAAATGTAGGAGTCCTAAAATTAGGATTGACACGCTAATTATTTTTAAGAGTTTCTCCTAAATCGGCAAGTTAGGAGATACTTTTAGCCTTAAAGGCACACTATGCAAGATTTGTACCTTAATATAACAGCTTCGAAATCATTTCGATGGTAAACAAACTCGTAATAGGGCGAATCATCCCGATAGCAAAGCAAGGGGGGGCGACGCTGGCAAAACCAGCAATGCAGGTTTGAGAGGTGGCGCCCAGACAAATCTCGTGAGAATCACAACTTGCTTTACGGCACGATGTCACATACATCAACAACATATGAAGCAGCCTCTATGAAAGACACTAGCACGCATTTTAGACGTGAATCATGGCAGAGTCAACGAAGAAAGCGTGGTCGGAAGAGTCAAGGAAAAGAAAACGACAGCTCTGCGTGAGTGGTATTTACGACAGTAACATTACATACAAGTACTCCACAGCGACTCTAGGGGTTGCTGTTTGAGAAAAACGGAAACTGCATAGTGCCATTAACCCTTTCACACGTAAGTTTAAAATATTCTGGCTGACCCCCCAGCTTGAGTTTTTCAAGGCGACCCTTATTTAGAATGTGTCACTTTATGGTTTCCATGGTGACACGTCATTGCTTGTCACGTGACACACCGCAGCAGCAACAGCGCTGAATGAATGATGATCTGCTTTTATGTAATTTTTTCCTTTTTTATTAAAAATATTCACAAATTTTTTAGCTATGGCATGAAATATATATTTCATATGATATTCCGATTGTCAAATATATGCAAGTGGAAGTGTTTTGTTGTTTAAACACCTTTATAATGATCACGTTAGTTGAGCTGTATGTGCGATGGGTGCCACCATCTTAGTTTGTGCCGCAGACGCAGTTCAGAGAATCAGATCTGTTGGATTTACAACACGTGAATTCAACCACTTCTCCCGAAATACATAAAAGTAAGTGGCTGGTGAACTGGGAGAAGAATAGAGTAAACTTTAAAGTTACTTACACAATGTGTATCTGATATGAATAAAACGTGTCTAATTATAATGGAAAGGATTATTATTGCCTCTTCCATAGACATCAGTGTGTATTTTACAAACTCTAAATGTATTGTTTTTTTTAGTACTTATGTGAATTTATATGTCTGAAACCTAAAATAAACATTATGTGGTTGAAAACACTGAAAAGTTGAATTTGAAAGCACATTTGAATTTAGCAGTTGATCACGTGATGCACTGACCGTTCTAATCACACCGGGTGACCGGTGTGATCATACGCTCCAGGGACCAGCTTAGACTGATCACACCAGTGTGATCGTACGTGCGAAAGGGTTAAGATGTTTTGTGAATATGGCCCCAGATTTCCAAAACACTGGCATTGGTATTTTGATAGCCGTCAGATATTGTCTGTGACTAAAACAATAGCAGCCTTACACTCTTAAAATATTAGCATCTACGCCTCTAATAAGAACCTTTAACATCCATAGAAACTTTCCATTGCACAAAAGGTTCTGTATAGTGGACAAAATGTTCTGTAGATTAATCAAATGTTCTTTAAATATGGTTCTTGTAAAAACTGTTCAATGAAAAGTTATTTTGGGAACCCAAAATGGTTCTTCTATATAACCTTTTGGAACCTTTATTTTTAAGAGAGTACAAGTTCCACTGCTTCTCACTGCTTCTCCTCTCTGAAGTGATGTAAGCCGCGCTTGTTGCTGTGACTTTTATTTTGACAGCGCGGAGAACACCAGAGCCTGAGCTTACAGTGCTCATATTTTCCGTGTTCATTAGTTTACGATCTGTGTAACATTCCTGTCCATGGGCGTCGGAAGAAAAAAAAAAAGTGGGTGGGTCCTCCCCCAGAAAAATGTTACTGGAGTAAATACCATTTCATGTAGGCTATTCTGGTGCCTTTTAATTAAAACAACCCAGGTGAAAAAGACGTAATTAAATATATAAAAAATGTACTTGAGTAGGCCTGTGTTTTTAGTACAATACAAATATACTTTAATGCATTTTTAATACATTTAACAGTACGTCTTTTTCACCTGGGAAGTAAACTAAACTCCACTTCACGTCGGGCGGTTCTTTGCCTCCAAGTCGTGCATTAAATGCACAGCTATCCGTGGATTATCCCGCTAATACCATGGTCATCTGCCAGCAATGACAATTTAAAGCTGTTATTGATGTTTGCAACGCAATATTTGACTGGAAAGGTACAACGGGCGGTTACTTTCGTCAGTTGCGGCTCGTTAAAAAATATAATGTAGCGATTCAGCAGAGTTTAATTTATTAGGGAATTCCCTAATAATTGGATTTGACTGACAGCGCTATGAAAAGACAAATGCGCTGAATCAGAGACGGTAAAAGTAAGTGGGTCCAATATCATTGGTCTTAAAAAGTGGGTGGGTCTTGTCCCACCCATATACAATGGTTCCGACGCCCATGTTCCTGTCTAATACGTTATTAGAATCGTTATACATAGAAGGTAGACAGTATATGAAAAGGTATTAGCGTATGCCGTGTGGTTGATGTCCAGTGTCGCTAGATGAGCAGATCGATGCGGTGCGAACGCGCCAAAAGATGTGAACTTCCAATAGTTCTAGGAAATAAAATGTTCCTCCAGTGCGAAAGCCCTTATTGTAGTAAGAATATAGTGATTCTTACCACAAAGTTTACACACATTTTCCAAATATTTCATCAGTGGTGTCTATCCACTTGCAGAAACTGTTGTGACTATCAGAGTGTTGTCTTTTCTTTGTTGGAGCATGTTATTCTTTGTTGTTATCATGAATTTCAGATTTACCTGCCCCTTATGTCATGTAAACTAAGTTCCACTATCCGTTCACTTTCATTGTTTCATTGTATGTTAGTCTGTAAATTCTGCTAAACCCTCAAGAGACTGAAGACATTTGAGTGAACCCATTTCTTAATTACCACCTTACTGTCTGTCCAGAAGCCCAGCAGGGCCACTAGAGGTACAGTAAGTGAAGTCAGGTACATTTTTTAATGCTTTTCTGAAGAACACTTAGGGTACTGTGCCCAGTGCAAAAACACTTGATACGATGCCAGACAAGATCTAAGGCTGAGGTGTGTGCTAGGTGTGTACATTATAGACTTCTATAATTCAATGTTAGGCTGCATTGATTAGGTCAGCCGGAACCAGGAACACTCCCCTTAAATCCTAATGTACTCGTTACAGTACATCATAAGAAGAATGGTGTCTACGCTAATATTAGTCTCTCTGTTTATCCCGAGGTTCACTGCAGTCCACCGGATCCAGGCCGTATCCAGATCTGATGAAGGACCAGCGACCTGGACACGACGACAACGCAGTCCTGAAGTGTCAACTAGTCTCTCCCCTGTGAAAGCCTCCTTTCCTTCCCTTTATCTCTGTACAGATAAAACATTTTCAAAATAATTTTGGTTCACACGGCTACGCGGAAGCAATAAATAATTCTGTATTATAATTTTTTTAAGGCCAGACAAGTAATTTGTTGAGGTCAATTTGTAAAGAAAGACTACACGCCTGTGCACATATAATGTATATTCAAACGCGGATACCTGAATAGACTAAACACGTAATACGCATGTGCACGCCATCAGCGTTTTCACAGGTTTGCGTTTTTAAAGCTTGCGCAGAGATATTAAAAAAAAAAATCAAGGCTTGTACCTTGGAACCTATTTCAAGGTTTGCGTTCTCGAGCCACCCGGCACTGTTGTGCGAATGAGCGGGCTGGAGGGCGTTAAGGGTTTTCTGTTAGAAAACGGCCCCTAAGTTAATAACTAATGATCTTTGCAACGGAAGTGAATCAATCAAAACTAACTTTAGCTGGACAATAACTTTATTCTAGAGCTGCTGTAAAGCCAAAACAATCTCTGTTACTTTAATTTCCTTTTATCACTGTAAAGCTGCTTTGAAACAGTTTATATTGTTAAAAGCACTATATAAATGAAGGTGACTAGTGCTGGAGACTGAGCTGGTGACTGGAGATTGTGACAGTAGCATTGCGAGGCGATATATTTACAGTAAAGTTTTGAAACATTACAATTGTTTAATGTTTTTGAAAGAAGTCTCTTATGCTCACCAAGGCCTTCTTTATTTAATCAAAAATTACAGTAAAAAACAGTAATACAGTGAAATATTATTATAAATCGTAAAACAATTATTACAACCTGTTTTCTGTTTTAATATATTTTAACATGTTGGCAAAATGTCTCACAGTGTCACATGATTCTTCAGAAATCATTCAAACATGCTGATTTGGTGCAAACATTTTATTATTATCATCATCAATGCTGTGCTGCTTAACATTTTTGTGGAAATGGTTATACTTTTTTCAGGATTCTTTGATGAATAGAAAGTTCAATGAACAGCATTTATTTGCATTTAATACATTTATTAAAAAAAATTAAAGCATTTATTAAATAGAAATCTTTTGTAACATTATAAATGTCTTTTGATCAATTTAATGCATCCTTGATGAATAAAAGTATTAATTTCTCTCTCTTTTTTAATCTTACCACAAATGTTTGAAAAGTATTGTTTCCACAAAAATGTTAAGCAGCAAAAACAGTTTTCAACATTAATAATAATAATAATAATAATAATAAATGTAAAATAATAAAGGAACAACAAATCAGCAAATTAGAATAATTTCTGAAGGAACGTGTGACACTGAAGTAATGATGCTGAAAATTCATCTTTGCCGTCACAGGAATAAATTATATTTTACATTATATTAAAATAGAAAACGTTTATTTTGTATGTGTAATTATATTTGTTTTGATCAATTATTTAAAAAAAATAAAAAATCTTAAATCTGACCCCAAACTTGATTTATGCAGATGAAAGCTCACCACATCCTAATTGATTGAAGCTGGCCAGAGAGGAGAAATGGAAGAAAGCTGAGACCATTCACCTGACACTAGAGCTGGAAAGTGTCAATATTACAAGCTAATGCATAATTAGACAGGTGCAGAGTAAGGTCACTCTACCTATGTCATCTTTATTGATGGTCTGCCATCTAGTGGCCAGCTTAGTACCACTGCACCCATACTGATTGCAATAACCAGTTAGCATTTTAAACAGGGGATAGAGAGATTTGCTAGCCTGGATGCCAGCCGAACTTAGCCCCGCCCACAACATTTGAGGTCGGGAAGTTCGGTCTGGACTTGATCCATTGTGGAGCAACTATGCTCGAATCAGAGCTGTTTTTTTAAAAAAAAGAGAGATTTTTGACAAGATGTGTAGAGGATCATAGAGGGTGATTTTTTTTTCACAACCTGTTATTTCTTTATCATTGAAGTGTCTATTTTAAGATTAAATTGGCTACCAAGCTGAAATAATGTCCAAAATGCTTTATTTTTAACCCTTTGCACCAAACACGAAAAATCTAGATATGATATAAAGTGGCAGAACTTTTGATGTAAACAACTCACAGAGACAAATGGACACATTTTTCTATACAATTCTGACCCAGGGAAATTGTTATTTGTTATATTTTACAACATCTTGACCATCTAAAGTTAAAAACAGCAACAAAAAAAAGCTCATTTGACAATGTTTTTATTATACTAATAGCAGCCTGAAATGGGGTTTATTTTAACCTTTTACTGCACCTATCCTGAACTTGAAGAAATTGGCAAGCGCCTCTGACGCGCGACCCAATCAGATGACTTGGCGCCCAACACGTCAGAGCGCGCCTAAATGGGTGTGGCCTTAGTCTATAAATGAAGCCCATTCTGGCCAAATAGCAGGTTTAAATCGACTGAAGCGACAAATCCCGACAGATTGCAATAGTGCGGCAGGCTACGCAATACTTGTTCCCTTACTCTCAGGGAACCGAGGTTACGTTAGTAACCGAGTACGTTCCCTTTTGAGAATGGTCACTTCGTATTACGTAGCTAATACGCAGTGGGAACACAATGTAAAACGCCGCACTATTAGCAACTGGCTGCATACAACTGGAGCCTAGGGAGGCACCCTGAGGCTCACAGAAACAAGCCATAACAAACCCCAACATAGTGACAGTAACCAGACGTGAGTCAGGTTTCATGAATAAGGGGCTGGAGTATAAGAGCCAGGCTCGCTCCAAACATAAGTCCCAAGACAATTGTGCTAATGGACAGTAATAGGTAAACTGATAAGATCGGACCCTAGCTGGAGTACTGACGATGCAGCGGCCATGAGACAGAGAAGCCTCTGAAACTTCCTGAGGGGCGTGCACACACCTACCCTGAAGGAGGCTAACAGCTGTAGAATTGAGAGAGCGCACTCTGGTGTGAGTCGAGCTCTCAACATTGTAGATTCGATAACTGTGCCCAGAAAGATTACGTTATGGCTGGGTAACAGTTTGCTCTTGGAATAATTGACCCTGAGCCCCAGGCATTCCAAATAGCTGAGGAGCATGGATCTGTGTGTCAATAATTTGGTCTTCGACTGAGACATAATGAGCCAATCGTCGAGATAGTTCAGCACGCGCACTCCATTGCCTCAGGGGAGAAAGCGCTGCGTCCATACACTTTGTGAAAGTACGGGCTGCTAGAGACAGACCGAACGGTATGACCGTGTATTGATAAGCCTGCCCCTCGAAGGCGAATCTCAAGAATGGCCTGTGATGGGGCGTTATCTGAATGTGAAAGTAAGCGTCTTTCAGATCCACCATGAAAAAACAATCCCCCAGGCGAACCTGTGTGAGGATTTGTTTGGTAGTTATCATTCTGAACGGCCATCTCATGAGAGCTTTGTTCAGATGTCTCAGATCTAGAATGGGGCGAGTGCCACCGTAATTTCTTGGTACAAGGAAGTAACGGCTGTAAAAGCCTGACCGGCTCAGCGTAGGGGGGACTAAGGGGCCGATCACACCTGACGCGTTTTTCAGGTTCGAAAACGAGAGATGCACAGCACTTTACATTACACAGAACGAGCAGTGCGCTGCGTTTTTTATGTTGCTAGGCAACCAATGAAACAGCTGTCCTGTCAGTCAAGTAAACGTCAAATCAGCCTTTTATTACCTTTATTTACTTTCTGTTAACATTGTGGAAGTTACGGTTCGTGAAGTCATTAAGCTCCTGGTAACCCGCGAGAGCACCACAAGTTTATCCTCTATCATCGCACTCTCCTGGCGTCCAAGCAACTGTAGCTTTAATCACTTAAACGGAAGGCCCGCCTCTCACTTCATTCGATTGGACAGTGGAAAAAAACGCAATGACGTCGGGCGCCTTTTCTGCTCGGAGTTGCTTTTTTTTCAACTTCAAAAACGCGAGGCGCAGCGGGCGGTAAAACGTGAGGCGCAGCAGGCGCATAAACAGCGCGCAGAACGCTCGCTGCCATAGGAAACCAATTGAAAATAGGTGCCTCTCACTGCAAAAAACGCGTCAGGTGTGATCGGCCCCTAATTCTATCGCCCCTTTTTCTAGCAGATTTTGCACTTAGGTGAGAAGCACGTGAGCCACGCCACTTCTCACCGAGGTCTCGGCGACCACCTGAAACCGTGGGGGTCTGCAAGCGAATTGGAGCGAGTAACCTCGCTTTATAATGTACAAAACCCATTTCGACACTCCAGGGATGGCAGACCTGGGCCCTTGTGGATAGGGTTTGAATATACATTGGGGCTGGGCCGCCTAGCATAGGGGGACCTAATACCCTTGTGTTATGTTTTGTGCACAGTTTCTCTTCTGGGCTGGGACAGGCCCGACACAGAGATAGAGTGACAACAGGTGGGGCCGCCTAGTGAAGGGGGACTGATTACCCATGTGTTGTTTGTGTGAAACATACTCTTTTTGTGCTTTATTTGGGTCACTGTGAAAACAGTGTTTGTTTGTATAGGCGAGTGTCGTGCAACGGGTCCATTGACTACAATATAAAAATCTCCAGCCGCCTGAACTGAACAGGAAGCTGCGAGATTTAAATGAGCTCTTTTCGAGGGCGGTCCGGCTAGAGTGAGACTCAGAACCTCTCTCTTCCCTCCTGTTGCAAGAGAGACCCGAGGCGCTGGTTTTGCTGGCTGAGGAGGCGGCGTGCTCTTGTGGTGGCTTGAAGCAGAGCTGGAGCGCTTAGGCAGGAAGTGCTTCATAGCTTAAGAAGATTTCTGTGCCTAGGTGAATCTCTCAGAAAAGCCTTTCACAGCTGGGCCAAAGAGACCGGTGTTGGAGATAGGGGAATCGAGGAAAGCCATTTTATCCGCCTCCTTGATGTCCGTTAGGTTCAGCCACAGATGGCGCTCGAGCACGACGAGGTTAGCCATACCTCTGCCGATCGCTTGGGCGGTAGCCTTTGTAGTGCGCAGTGCTAGGTCTGTGGCGCTGCGCAGGTCACGGAACGCCTCAGGGTTAGGGCCAGACTCGTCCATTGCCTGGAGAAGCTTGGCCTGAAATACCTGTAACACCGCCATGGTGTGTAGAGCCGATGCAGCCTGACCGGAAACAGAAAAGGCGCGTCAAGCGAGAGCTGAAGTGTTCCGGCAGGGCTTAGAAGGGTGAACCGCTCTGGATCTCCAGCCAACAGCAAAGGGCGGGCATAGATGGGTGGCAACTGCTTCTTCGAGCGGAGGCAGCTTCTCATAACCCTTTTCCGCTGCGCCGTCAACAGAGGAGAGCATGGTGGAACTAGAAGCGCTCATGCGTGCTGAGTACGGCGCAGCTTTTGTGAGTTGGTTGCAGACGCCAGGGAAAAAAGGCGCTGGCTTGTGATGGGGCCTGCTGGTGCCCAGGCAGAAACCATCCATCCAGCCGGCTTCTAGGTGGCTCCTCAGACAAGGCCCATTCAAGACCGAGGTTTGAAACGGCCACATTGAGGATACACAGCACCTCAGCGTCCGAATTAGTTCCGGTAGCAGCAGCGCTAGCACCAGACTGTGAGAGGGCGGGGTCAACCGAGCCCGTCTACTCTTCCTCAGACGTAGCAATGGAGAGGCTGTCGTCGTGTTCTTCGTGCGATCCGCCGAAGGAGACGAGACCTGCCGCTTGAAGGGAGAGGGGCGTTAGTCTGCCTGAACAGGACCGGCGAAGTAGACTGAAATGGAGAAAGTGAGGCACGAGGGGACGTAGCCGGCGTGGGCTCGCTTAATTCCATGTGCTCGGGCTGTCGTTGGCTGCGGCACTTCTTCTGCCGCGCCTGAAGTAGTGCCAGAAAGGGAAGTGCAGGAGGAGGGGTGTCGCCGTCTCGAAAGAGAGCTAGCCGTTGAGATGGGCAGGCTCTCGCAGTGAGAGCAGCCCGCAGCAGAGAGTGCAGCTTCAGCGTGGGTGGGTCCCAGCACGTGGCACACTCCGAGTGTCCATCTTCCTCGTGTATGCATGTTCCGCACGAGGTGCACGAGGGGCGAGGCATTTGAAACAACGTTCGCTAAATTTGACTCTTTTAGAACTGAGTGTCGCAGCAGCGAACACAACAGTAGCAGTAAAAGGATATAGAGTTTTTCTCGCCGGATGGCCTCAGGAGAGCAGCGACAGAAGAGAAGCGGCTTTGAGGTGAGTTGAAGGTGCTGTCTGCTGTATGCAAGGCTTGCTCTAGCTGTTCTGGCTTGTTTCGACGGTGAAAGCTTCAGAGGAGGTCAGAAACGTGAAGAGAGAAATCTGCTATTTGGCCAGAATGGGCTTCCTTTATAGACTAAGGCCACGCCCATTTAGGCGCGCTCTGACGTGTTGGGCGCCAAGTCATCTGATTGGGTCGCGCGTCAGAGGTGCTTGGCCATAGGTTGTGCAGCACAGCCAATGGGCGAGCTAGACGCTCTGCTGTGTTCGCTGTGCAGCTGCACTGCGTTTTAAATTATTAGCTTCAATATTCTCGAGGAAAGGAGTTTCCCACTGCATATTAGCTAAGCAATGCGAAGTGACCGTTCTCAAAAGGGAACGTTGATTTTCCAATGTCTTAATTTACAAGTTGCACATGGGTCTTAGCTGGACAACCTCTTTGCATTCAATCACATTCCAAAGAATGTAATCCTTTACCACACAATACGACTTGTTATGTGCTGCTATCTTCTGGGTCTGCAGGCTGTCAATG
The DNA here is from genome assembly GCF_963993115.1 of Abramis brama. Taxonomy (NCBI): domain Eukaryota; kingdom Metazoa; phylum Chordata; class Actinopteri; order Cypriniformes; family Leuciscidae; genus Abramis; species Abramis brama. The sequence continues at coordinate 49,189,812 of NC_139964.1, forward strand.
TTGTCTGCTGCCTTTTCTGCCCCCTCCCTTCCACGCTCATGGGTTTGGTACTCTGTGTTGAAGTTGTTTCTGCATGATGGATGATACTTAGCTTCCATTGCAAAAAGGTCCTTGTCCTGCACCTTGCGATAGAGCCTCTTTCTTTAATTCCTGTGCCCTAGGTTCAATAACTTTCCAGGCTGGTTCCTTGTGTTTCCAACTCTGAAACTTTGTAAGCTCAGTCTTGCCCTTGAACTTGGATTTTGCTTTGTCACAGAAAATGTACTGATTGGGAAACAAGAAGGAACACCTTCTTGGAGCTCCTTCAGATTCAGAGAGTCCTTTTTCAATGATGATGATTCACCAGATGTAGAAGCCTTTGACACTTGTAAACGATCTATTTTCCCTGTAAAGCTTTTATAGCAGTATTGGTGATAGCCAATTGTATCCAAAGGCAAGTCCTCTAATGTTAATGGAATCTGTTCACAAATATCCATCATGCGGTATGGTGAACTGGCTGCTTCAGAGTCTCATATCTCAGATACTGTGTAGATATGATAGCTTCTCGCTTTCCGAAAGCCTGTGATTATAGTAAAAACTGTTGAAAAATTACTTTAAGTTACAAAGGTATATCTATAAGACTACAAAGGTATATCTTAATTATAGTTTCAAATACTTACTGAAATTGTTCCAAAAGAGAGAGCAGTGGGAGATGGCAATCTGCAGGTACAGGGTTAAGTTAATTTGCTTTGTTTTGTTTTCTTCAAAAGTTAAGCTATTTTCAATTTCTTCAAGTTCAGGATAGGTGCAGTAAAAGGTTAAAATAAACCCCATTTCAGGCTGCTATTAGTATAATAAAAACATTGTCAAATGAGCTTTTTTTTTTTGCTGTTTTTGAACATAGATGGCCAAGATGTTGTAAAATATAACAAATAACAAAGTTAATTTGCTTTGTTTTGTTTACTTCAAAAGTAAAGCTATTTTCAAGCTATTTTCAATTTCTTCAAGTTCAGGATAGGTGCAGTAAAAGGTTAAAATAAACCCCATTTCAGGCTGCTATTAGTATAATAAAATCAATGTCAAATGAGGTTTTTTTTTGCTGTTTTTGACCATAGATGGTCAAGATGTTGTAAAATATAACAAATAACAATTTCCCTGGGTCAGAATTGTATAGAAAAATGTGTCCATTTGTGAGTTGTTTACATCAAAAGTTCTGCCACTTTATATCATATTTAGATTTTTCGGGTTTGGTGCAAAGGGTTAAAAATAAAGCATTTTGGACATTATTTCAGCTTGGTACCCAATTTAATCATAAAATAGACACTTGAATGATAAAGAAATAATGGTTGTGGGGGAAAAAAATCACCCTATGCGCTTGAGAAAACGAAAATATAGTTGATCTTCTACACATCTTTGGCCATTTTTTGCTATTTTTGTCCAGAAATAGGGTCAATATGTTGTCAAATGTCAAAAATAACCATTCCATTAAATTCCTGGGGTCAGAATTGTATGGGAAAATGTGTTCATTTGTCTCTGTATGTTGTTTACTTCAAATGTTATGCCACTTTCTATATCATTTTTTGATTTTTCGGGTTCCGGTCGGGTGCAGCAAAGGTTAAAAATGAAGCCTTTGGGACATTATTTCAGCTTGGTACCTGGCAGATTCTGAAAATAGACACTTAAAGGATTTAAAAAAATCAGGTGGCATAAAAAAAGCCGGGGGGTGCGCGTGGACCCCTATTTCCATCTAGACTAGAGGAACAGAGAACCGCGATCAAGGCATTTGTCGATCGGAAAGATGAATGAAGAACATACGTCACTACTCCGTTGCTCTGATTGGTTGTAGGTCTATCCAATTGAGTGCAGAGGCATTTTCTTTCCTAGTTCGGTTAAAACACGCCCCTTAATCACAGTCCAATCGAGCAGTATCAGACTCATATTCTGAATCTGAGTATGACGACGTCATGCTAGAGATTTGCTTATTTGACAGACATTTTTACAGTGGCCGAGAGAGCTCAACGCGCTGCAACTGAAGAAAACACATGCAAATAGAAAAAACACCCGCAAATTAAGAAAACATCTTCATCAGTTTCACAACACATGTGTGCTCCAAATACTCACAACACAACCAAATACAGAAACGCGCTGCAAAAGTTCACAACACAAACAAATACAGAAACGCGCTGCAAAAGTTCACAACACAAACAAATACAGAAACGCGCTGCAAATAGGACAGAACACAACGGAAATGTTTCCGGGGAACCCAATAAGTGACGGACCCGGCTAGGACGTGCTTACAGCTGTCTATTTTTTTTTGTTTTGTTTTTTTTGTGCAAAACATACAGAGATGACACGTTTATGACATACAACTTTGTATACAATATACAAAATGTACGTATTTACAATATGTTCAATGTCATAAGAATACTAAAAAGAACAATGAGCTGAAGACTAAAATAAATAAATAAATAAAAAAAGATAGAGAAAAAGAACATGAGGGAAAGACATTAATCTATACATCAGTTACATTGTACACATTTTGTCATGTTATGTTAAAATAAGTTTAATAAGAAATGTTAGAATGCAGCTAGGGTCCAAATATGAGATGGCAAGTTTTAAAGTTGAGACACTCACACACAGATATAACGCATATTTTAAAAACTTTGTTGTATAAAATGTATATTTATTTGCAACAGTTATGTTAACAGCAATAATACTATATTTCTGGTAAGAACAGCTATTCAGCTGATGGACACGCACTGCATTGTCATGGGAACATCCCAGGTGAAAATAATGAGGAAATTACGTTGTCTTTCGTTGCTCCCTTCATCAACATAATGGCACACAAGTGCCCCGCTCCCTCCAAAGTGCCCAATTCAAGGGCTCTGCCGTCTGCCCTTTTAAGAGAGTAGGGCATAGGTAAAGCTCACGAGCAATAAGCACGTCCCAGCCGTCCGTCCGTCACTTATTGGGTTCCCCGGAAACATTTCCGTTGTGTTCTGTCCTATTTGCAGCGCGTTTCTGTATTTGGTTGTGTTGTGAACTTTTGCAGCGCGTTTCTGTATTTGGTTGTGTTGTGAGTATTTGGAGCACACGTGTTGTGAAACTGATGAAGATGTTTTCTTAATTTGCGGGTGTTTTTTCTATTTGCATGTGTTTTCTTCAGTTGCAGCGCGTTGAGCTCTCTCGGCCACCGTACATTTTATATTTAAAAAATCAGCTCACTATGTGCAAGCGGGAAGGAAGTCGACCGGAAGTTGAAGCCGGCCGTGTGCCACCATCTTGTAGCAGAACTTCACCTGCAGTTAGCATCCCATTGACTCCCATTCATTTTGGCGTCACTTTGACAACGAATAACTTTACATCTGAGGCTTTTGAAGACTCCATTTGTTCATTATTTATTTCTAAAGAAACACGACAATGTATAAAATGCTCCATTACCTTGTAGCTTATGTTATGGCCCCGTAGAAGCAGTTTTTGTAAAAGTAGGCTAACGATTGCGTCATAACCACGCGACTCTCTGCCGCACAGTAGAGAGATTACCGTATGGACGGGAGGAGAAGCTCGCGGGAAATCGGGGGAACGTGGAGGCAAAATGACAATATAATTAATCAGAATACCTAGCAAAAGTTGCTCCTGCTCCAAGCTCATGGACAGCTCCTACTCACGCTCTCCGTCTCTGCAAGATTCGGAAGGGAATGATTCAGATTTCTCTTGGCACAGCTACTAGAAGACAGACGGGTTGCTCACGTGGTCCGTGTAACGCTTTGCTCGGTTTGAGTCTGCGCGTCAGGAAAGGAAGTGCTAAGAAATCGCTAAAAATGGGCTTCACTTGTCTCAATTGAGATCCAATGAGATGGCTCTGTCCACTTCTTATACTGTCTATGTGTGCAAGGTGCAGTGTTTGACTGGACAATCTGGTAAGAGTATGACGAGGAATCAGTGTTAATTTCGTTAACGAAAACTATGACGAAAAATGTTCGTTGACGACCTTTTTTCCCCTGACTAAGACAAGACGATGAGAGACGACACCCACGTCACTAAACGATAACTGTGACTATATCAACACATGCAATATCGTTGACGAAAAAAGACGAGACTGAAATGTGTTTAATTTTTTTTTAAACTTAACCAAAACCACTTGTTTGTGTCAAATAAAGGAGACGACAACACATTGACTGTTTTTTACAAGCGTTCATGCTTACGGTTGCCAGATTTTAATAATTAAACCCCCGGTCAGAGCTTTTCTGTTAAAAGAACACGTTTTCTACCCGGCCTTTTCAATAGTATCTGGCAACCATGCGCGCGCGCTCTCTACACTGCTGAAGAAGCGCGGATGATCTGAAAACACAGTAAGCTGGAGTTTAGCGATCTTCATTTGAGATTTTCTACTTAACTTAAAGTGTTGTTCAGTCGGTCTGTGTTCTGCCACGAGCCGTTTGTGCTATCTGTGCTACTAAATCTGCGATCAAACTGCAGGCTGATATCCAGCAGTGTTTTTAATGTTGATCATATTATACGAGCAAGAATGCAATGTTTCCTGAATATCCACACGATTTTAAATGTGACATTGATTTTATACAACAGTTTAACAAACAGAAGGGTAACATTATGTACTACATTTAAAACAGTATTTTCAGTAGGCGTATTGCTCTATTTTGCAACGAAAGCCACAGCAGAACTTCAGCACACAGCGGTGATTCGTGAACGATTCTGTGGCTTAGAATGAATCGTGAGATTCAGTGACCCGTTCATAAAAATAGCAGCTTGCTTTCTTACTGAATTAATGTATGAATGACTCCATGACTCACTCATAAAGACAGTGACTTACTACTGGCTTTAATTTAATATTTTAAAAGTATCACTTCGTTTTTACCACCATTGCATATTTATTGAACATTGTTTAATTTAAAAAAAATATGTAAAAAATATTGTCCCTTAATGGAAAAAGTGTGACTGCAGTCTAAGTGGAAGAGAGGGGGTACGGCACTCTAAAAACCACTGAACTAAGGAAAAGAGGTATGTAGAATTGCACAAGTGCTACTGCTAAAGAGTGCAATGTCAATACAGCCTGTTACCTTAATTTATATTTCTCATAAGCTTAACTGAATTGGCCTAGAGATAAAAAATTTAGGACATTTTTTGTCTAAAGACTACATATAAATAGCTACCAAAATTAATGTCGGTAATTGCAGTTTGACTAAAAGTTGACAAAAAATGCAATGACTTTTCGTCAACTAAAACTAGACTAAAACTATGAAAGAAAAAATGACTAAAATGTGACTAAGACCAATAAGTATTTTCGTCTCAAGATGAAAACTAAGACTAAATCAAAAATGGCTGCCAAAATTAACACTGCGAGGAATGGACCAAATAAAAGAAAATTACAAAGAATATCAAATATTTGCATAAGACAAAAAAGACACAGACTGCCTTTTATGATTCACTGGGTTTAAATCTGATCTAGGGCTTACAGATTCTTTGGGCATGATGTGTGGGCCACTTTTTCCAGGTGGGCAGATCAACTTTTTGACCAGTGGTCAGCGCCATTTTTTCTAGCGCCATAGATTTAAAGAACAGTGTTCAACATCTTCAGGCCATCACAGCCCATTTGGCAGTTGTGGATCCCAGCATGGGCAATGTACACTACTTTACTCTAAGTGTCTTTAACTACTATGTACTAACATTTAAATTAATCATTTGACACAGTGCACTTATTGCACTGTATCATATTTATAGTCATTATGTTTCCTTAGGTACCATTAGTCTTTTGCATCTGACCTTTACTTCAACTGCCCACCTTCTATGCTGTCTGTAAATAGTTTTGTTTTTTGTTTCTGTTTTTGTTTCTGTTTGTATTCCAAATGTAATGTGATATGCAACTGCAATCACTCATTTCTTGGACTGGGCAAATGTCTATTGTCCATTTATGTATGACTGATTGTTTGTTCTTTACTGTCATTGTGAAGCGTCCTTGAGCTTGGGAAAGGCACTATATAAATAAAAATAAAAATTAAATTAAAATTAAAATGATTGTTTACACAGCCTATATGTTGTTTTTACATTGTACTTAGAAAATGTAATTAAATCTGTACACCAATGACACTGCTGACTTTATGCCCCTACTACTTAGATCACCCTTAAACTATCAACAACCATAATGTAATGACTCTTCACAGTAGACAATGCTTTACAGTATACTTTGTTAGAGAACTACACATGGCAATTTATCCGTTCAATAAAATACCTTACTAACCTGCTATGTAATAAAAATGCCATCTCCGCTTCACGTTTACTACATTTCAAATCCCTCAGTTCTCGCCATTTCCGAAAAGCCAAGCCAATGTTTTTTTCTCATTTTATTACGCGCTTTCTCGTTCTCTTTTTGCAAGTAGACTCCTCTGTTCTGCTTTTCTTTTTTTTTTTAACGGGTGATTCCCCAGAGGTTCGAGATAATGCTGCCTTCATGTGCTATCGGAAACTTCCTACTTCCCATTTCTTAATTCGTGATTACCAGTTCATCGCATTCAAGTGCTTTGTTGTCGGAAAGACAACCAGGACACCAGGTTTATTCTTGCCTATTTTTTGAGATAATCTTATTAAAGCCAAAATTATAGTTAGCATCCCATTCATTTACAATGGGATCTAGATAGTATGCTGACAATTCTGAAATGTTGTCAAATACAGGCTATTTTCGTTGTACTCTTCAAATGATTATTCATATATGTAAATATGCACTACTTTAACGACAAGACAAGACAAGACAATGTAGCTGTTGTGAAAAGAACTAATCAAGTATACCACTCACTGCAGCAATCATTCTCCCCTCCTCCATGTTTACATTTTATGGCACGCCCATCTCGGGAACTTGGGTATCAAAATGATCCCTTAGCTTCCCAGTGGTAAATATGACTCGAGATGGCATTCATGTCCAATTTTTACCTAGGAAACTCATATTTACGTTAATTCTGCTAGCATGTAAAGGCAGCATTAGCTGCTCCTTCAACATTTCTCGCTCGTTGTGACAACTAACCTATGCCATTCCGACACCAATACACACATCAAAGTAGCTGGAGCAACTTTTCTTTACAGATATGAAAAACCACCCTGTCAGGTCTAAAATTTAAACATAGGCTTACGTAGCCCCTCAGGTCTTATTTGCTTGCTCTGTGCGGGCCTCGAACCCAGGTTTCTGGTGTGGGAGGCGGGCATTGTAACAAGGAGGCTGCAGTCTCTAGATTTGTAAAGCAGACGGCACTGACACAATCTACACCAACCATTGCTTACATATCATGACTGTACAAAAACTTTCTGATACTGGCCTAGAGGCAAGAAAAATCATGTCAGTGACGGGGTATAAATGTAAATTGTCTCTGCAAACTTACTGGTGCCCAAACTACGATGACAGAAGATGCAGGAGCAATATCCTTGCCTCTGGCACCACACAATTAAAGCACACCTGTACAGCGTTAAAAACTTTTCATCCAGCAAAGTGTCACAGTGTGGTCAGTCAAAAGGAGAACACAAGACCTACAAAAATGGATGCCTGCAGGAAATTCACTTAATTAGTGACTAACTGGAACACAAGGAACCGAGGGGCTGAAGGGAACCGATGGAGGCAGGGCTGAGGAACTGGCTGGAGAGGGAGGCTAGGTGGAAACCAGTGGGGGCACAAGAAACTTTGAGATGAGCGGAACCAGCAGAGACACAGTGTGGGTGGGGCTTACCTCCATGCCCACTGGTGTATCAGGAAAAAAAAAAAATATATATATATATTGATTATGATTGTGATTATTCTTTGATGGTTATTGCTATGATTCATTTGTTCAATCATATTATTCTTGTATTAATCCATTCATGATTTTGGTCTATCATATCTTTCCTTATCATATACTCATATTCATGTGTTCTATTCAGACCAGACATTTGATTAATCTCTACTCTGAAAATGTACATATGTTTATATTTTGTTTTAATATTATTACTTCCCCAAAAGCTGAGACATGCTGTTTTATTTCCATCTTCTGCTTAGTGTGTCTGATATGTGTCTAATCCTGTCTAATATGTGTGGTATGTGTCTAATATCAAGTTTCACATAAGATGATTATCTTGAGAATTATCTTGGAATTAAGGGTACAGCTGTATTTGCATAAGGTCCAGGCATGATGAAAATACTTATTTGGTAAAACCACAATGCTAGGCTTTGTTTGCATAATTAATACCAAGAAACAAATGCTGATTCTTAGAAAAGATATTTCTGACCTTAAACATTATGTATAAATGTTCCTACATCTCTGGCTCACTTTTTGCTCTTGCATCTCGCTCACAGTGCCCTGCTTCTCTCCTGGAAGTTTTATTATATAATAAAGTAAAAATGTATTATTTTGCTCAGAGATATTTGGTTAAATACTTGCTTAATGTTACTTTGTTATTATTATTAAAAGCTGATTATTACTTACAACTTTACTTAACAATTCATGGTTTCATTATCTTTATGATTAATTTTATTCTTTACTCATAAATAAAATCATTGTGATTCATCACTTCTCCGTCTGACTGGATTTCACTTTATCACCCTCGAACACAAACAACTCCAAAGGAACGGACAATGTAGCCGGCTCATGCACCTGGTCAGACTGTCCGTTGGGCTCGGGCTCCGGGGAGGAATGTGGGTCAGGCCACTGGAGGATTATGGGCGGCTGTAGCTGGAATAGGCATGGCGTTTGTGGAGTGGGCTTCCTCCTCAACTTCCTCTACTGTAAGGGGAGATCCAGTCATCCACAGTTCATATTCAATGTGTTGACGTAACGAGTCAATGATCACCCCAATCTTTAAGCATGCTTTTGCTTTCCACTGCGTCTTTGCTGCTGCGTCTCTGTTGCTGGGCAACCACTTTGTTGAATTGGTTCTGAAGAACTACATTGCTTGCCGGAAGAATGAATTTGTTATCAATATCATTATATTTTTTGTTGCTGTTTTTATTTTTATGAATAAAATAAATACAAAAAAATATATATATTTTATGGAATAGCCGTTTTGCTAAGCAATAAGCCCAGTGAAGCCATGGTTTACGGTTAATTTAGGGCAGCTTAGGGGGGTTTAGGCACTCTGCTCTACACCCCTTAGCTGTTTTAAATTCACTGTAAACCACGGCTTCTTGGGGCTTATTGTGTTTTTCAAGCCCCCAGCATGAGTTTTTTAAGGCGACCATTATTTAAGAATGCATCACCTTATTATTTCCATGGCAATGCATCATGCTTGTCACGTGCCACACTGCAGCCACAATTTTACTGTATGACATTTATTGTATTGCTGTATTGCTTTTATTTCTGTGATGACGAATCTGGATGATGACGCTAGAGTAGCCTACCAGCCCAGGACTATTCTGTATTTATTTTGAGTTTGTACTGATTTTTAGTTTGTACTGAAGGTTATTATTACTTGTTGCATGTTGTGTGTTTAGGGACAATACCAACATTAATTTTTCAACTTATGTAAGTGTCTCATTTTAGATCTGTGTGCTACGAGTGCTATGATGTTTTAAATGTTTTATTTTGTGTTGGTATGTTGTGCTTGTTTGTATTATGATGATTATTTGAGTAGAAAAAAATAGTATTTGAACATGTATTTATAGTATTTAGGTGACAATGTTATGCTGTGGAATTCCTTGATGAGTATAACAGGAAAAGGTTTCCCCCATGACAATAGTTTGTCCCTCTAGTGTTCTTTTCTATTAAAACTTTTGAAACTTTTCTATTAAGCCATTGTATGAGTACTGTATGTTTGGGAGGAGAGGGAGGTTGTAACCTTTATGCAATGCAGGCTTTCTTAATATGTTTGTCTGAGGGGAGACATTCAGTTTATTCTTGTGGAATGTGCCACTAGGCATTGTTTAGTTCCAGGTTTTGCTGCTCACAGCTCACAGCAAGTATAAGTTGCATCAATATTGTATTTTTTGTTGTTGTTGTTTTGTTTTGTTTTTTTTTGTTTTTTTTGTAGTTTAAGTAGACTGCAAGACAAGACTGGGTGTTGCATCTGTTACCTCTCTTATATGGTAAGGCAAGGGCAGCTTATGTGGCCATGGAGCCTGACAACTCACTAAATTATGACTACATCAAACAGGCTATCCTTGACAAGTTTGAAATCAATGCAGAAACTTATAGACAATGCTTCATATCGTTCAGTGCCCTAGAAGATGAGACTCCAAGAGAGCTGCAAGACTGAAAGACTTGTATGATAAGTGGATGAAACCTAAGTGTCGAACTATAAGGAGGAGAACGGTGACCAGATAGTGTCAGAACAGTTCCTCAAGTTCCTCAACCCAGAGACGAGAACATGTGTGAAACAGAATAACCCTACCTCATCTAAACAAGCAGCAGAGATGACAGAGGTCGTTATGGCTGCAAGTTGTCTTATCTGGAGGCTGATCAAAAGCAGGATATTATTGAATTGTTTAAAAGTTACTCTGCTCTGTTTAATGAAGTCTTCTTGTACTTAAATCTTCAGCTAGACATTGATGTGGGTGCTGCTTTACCAAGTAAACAGCATGCTTATCGCTGTTCTGGAGAAAAGAGAGAGGTAATGAAAACAGAAGTGGAATACTTGTTACAGAATAATTTCACAAAGCCAAGTCAAACCTCTAGGAGTTCTCCTTGTGTTTTAGTTACGAAACATGACAGATCAGTTAGATTCGGTTCCGTCTTTCGAAGAGTGAATGCGGTGACTGTGCCTGACTCTTTTCCACTGCTGAGAGTTAAAGATTGTATTGACAATATTTGAACTGTGCAGTATATTACAAAATTAGACCTTTTGAAAGGATACTGGCAAGTCCCGTTGACTCAACTCGCTTCCCAATATACATGGATGGCTTTCTGGTTGGGCAACGCGCCTGCAACCTTCCAGCGTCTAATGGAGTTAGTCTTGAGAGACGTGGAAGACTGTAACGTGTATCTGGATGATATGGTGATTTATTTGTCCACCTGGGTTGAGCATAAGAAAACATTATGCACTGTTTTAGTCGACTCTCAACTGTTTCTCTCACGTTAATTAAAAAAGTGTGAGTTTGTAAAAGCAACTGTTACTTATTTAGGCAAGCAAGTAGGCCAGGGAAAAGTACAACAATTTTTGGGAATGGCAGGGTACTATATGTGCTTTTGCAAAAACTTCTCCGGTTTTGTTGTACCTTTGACAGCTTTATGCAGTCCCAAATTAACTTTTTATTTGTCTGATGAATGTCAACATGCTTTTACTTGTGCCAAGTCTCTTCTTTGTAGTTCCCTTTCGTCAGCAGGGAACTCCAACGCCTCGTTGGGGGAGTTCCCCTGACGAATTGGGATCACGCCAGGGATCCAACCGCCTTCGAGAGAGTTAACAACGAGCCAATGAAAGAGAAACTGAATTGGCATGCAAAATTTGCATTCCGCGTCCCGCCTACCAGCGCGGGTCTAAAGGCGGAAGTAAAGTGCTTATCGCCTCGGAGCCGAACAGTATTCACGGAGCTAAGCTGCTGTTTCCTTCGCCTGAGAAGACTTTCTTTTCTTTTTGAGTTTAACACGAGTTCTCTTTGGAAGAAGATCTCTTTTCGCCGCCAGTGTTACAGCCCTGTTCAGCGGTCTCGCCACTCCTCGTCCTCACCACTCTGGACGGTGGAGCGGTGAAGGGATACGAGGGAATCCCCCCAGTGGAGCGATCGGTCGCAATGCAATTGTGTCCTAAGACCGCTTCCACTTGGCGGGGTGCCCCTTCACTCCCCTCCCGCGCCTGTAAGTTCTCTTCCCGTCTGACCGGGAAGGCTTACACGGCGTGTGGAGAAGCCGCTTCCGCCCTGCATGCCATGGCGTTGCTTCAAGTGCATCAAGCCAAAGCACTTCATGACATGCAGCAGGGTGGTCCCGACCCAGGGGTGCTGCAGGAGCTGCGTGTGGTGACAGACTTCGCCCTCCGGGCGACGAAAGTCACCGCACGTTCTCTGGGACGGGCGATGTCCACGTTGGTGGTCCAGGAGCGCCACCTTTGGCTCACCCTCGCGGATATGCGGGATTCAGAGAAGGCTAGATTCCTGAATGCCCCTATATCCCGAGGGGGCCTCTTCGGCGAAGCAGTGGGGGACTTTGCCCAAGAGTTCTCCACTGCCCAGAAGCAGTCTGAGGCACTTCGGCATGTCCTGCCCAGAAGACGGGATGCTGCTGGTCCGTCTTCTGCGGCCGGAGAGCCTCGGGCTGCTCGTCGCCGAGGACGTCCTCCTGCGGCCGCCTCCACTCCTTCTGGGCAGCAGTCCAATCCCAGGGGGCGGGGTGCTGGTCGTAAGAGGGCGCCCCCGCCCGCTCAGCCACCTCCGACTCCTAAGAAGAAGTCGAAGGGAAAGAAGCGGTCCTGAGACGAGCAACCTGGAGGACGGAAGTGTTGCTCTACGGGAGGGGGCCTCTGCTCCTCTCCTTCCCCCGGGGGTGGGCCGGGTGGAGAATCCTGTGTTCAGTTTTGTTTTTTCTGTTCCGCCTCCGACCGGCCGGTACCCAAAACTTCAATAAAAGAGCAATTTCTTCCTCCTCTGGGTTATTCACGGGTGGGACTGTCGAACAAGCAGTCTCTCCCGCTCGAGAGTGGGACGTCAGTGAGCGCCACTCTCAGGTCTCGCCACTTTCAGTTCCCTCTTCCCAGCTCTCAGATAGCAGTGGCGCCACCTCGGTCTCGCCACTCCTGTCTGCCGCTGGGCGGGAAGACATGGGGACCAGCAGCCGCCCCTGGGCCTCGCTCCTCGTCTCTTCCCCTCCTCTCGCCAGGTAACAGCCCGCAGCAGAACACTCTAGGGTCTTCTCTGCCGTCTGTCCCCCGGTGGAAGCAGGTAGGTGTTGTCCAAGTACACACCCAGACCCCGCTCTCGGCCGCTACAATGCCACCGGAGCCGTGTCCCTGTCTTCCGCCTCGCTGCCCCTCTGCGGGTACGCCGGCAGTGCGGGTGGGCTCGTTGCGGCGGTTTCTCATCCGCACCATCCGGCTCGGCTATGCAATTCAGTTTGCACGCCGGCCTCCCAAGTTCAGGGGCATTCACTTCACCCGTGTGCGTCCAATGGATGCTCCGGTCTTGCGGAAAGAGATCGACGCCCTGCTGGCGAAGGACGCGATCGCGATCGGTCCCTCCAGCCGATATGAGGTCAGGGTTTTACAGCCCTTACTTCATTGTACCCAAGAAAGGCGGTGGGTTACGGCCAATCCTGGACCTGCGAGTATTGAATCGGGCCCTGCACAAGCTCCCGTTCAAGATGCTCACGCAGAAACGCATTTTCGAATGCATCCGTCCCCAGGATTGGTTTGCAGCGATCGACCTGAAGGACGCGTACTTTCATGTCCATGTCTGGTCCCTGGACGGGACGCGGAGGTTCTAGATGGCCTGCCACAGGCAGTGGTAGATACCATCTCTTCAGCTAAAGCCCCCTCTACGAGGCGCCTCTACGCTTTGAAGTGGAACCTGTTCGTCGACTGGTGTTCTTCCCATGGGGAGAACCCACGAACTTGCCCGATCAGAGTCGTGCTCTCCTTCCTACAACAGGGGTTGGAGCGAAGGCTGTCTCCCTCCACCCTCAAAGTGTATGTTGCTGCAATAGCCGCACATCACGATGTAGTTGAAGGTAAGTCCGTGGGGAAGCACGACCTGGTCATCAGGTTCCTCAAGGGTGCTAGGAGGCTAAATCCACCTCGCGAATTGCACCCTGTACCCTCTTGGGACTTAACTTTAGTGCTTAGAGCGCTCCAAAGTCCTCCTTTTGAGCCTTTGCCGACAGTTGAGCTTAATATCCTGTCCATTAAGACAGCGCTCCTGTTAGCATTGGCTTCCTTCAAGAGGGTAGGGGACCTGCAGGCATTTTCGGTCGACGAATCGTGCCTAGAGTTCGGGCCTGGCCTTTCTCATGTTATATTGAGACCCCGGCTCGGATATGTGCCCAAGGATCCTACCACTCCCTTCGCGGACCAGGTAGTGAACCTGCAAGCGCTACCCCAGGAGGAGGCAGACCCAGCCCTAGCTTTTCTCTGTCCCGTCCGGGCCCTCCGGGTTTATATAGACAGAACGCAAAGCTTCAGGACCTCAGATCAGCTCTTTGTTTGTTACGGAGGCCAGCAGAAGGGGAAGGCTGTCTCCAAGCAGAGGTTAGCCCACTGGCTAGTGGATGCTATCACTAGGGCTTATGAGTCCCAGCGTGAGCCCTGCCCACCCAGGTTGCGTGCTCACTCCACTAGGAGTGTTGCCGCTTCCTGGGCTCTGGCACAAGGCGCCTCGCTAACAGACATTTGTAGAGCTGCGGGCTGGGCGACACCGAACACGTTCGCTAGGTTTTATAGTTTACGTGTGGATCCTGTTTCCTCCCGAGTACTCGCTACGGCCAGTAATTCCAGGGAATAGGTGTGTCGGCTTGCGACGCCATTCCGTGAGCGGATACGTGCGTCTTCTGCTCCGTTGGTTACCGAGCAAACGGTTAACCTCGTGAGTTCCTCCATCACCCCTCCGGTGCCAGGCGTTGCGGACCGCCCGGCACTAGGTCTGCTACCTTCAATAGGAGTTGCTAGTAGACTGGGTGTCTTTTCCAGTGGTCCCTGTGGCGACCTGTGATTGCCACGTGCAGTTCAGCCGTGTCTTCCCCTTGACAGACTCTTTCTGTCGTCCCTGTTGAGTACGCTCCTCACTCCTCCGGACTGGGACTACCTTCAAGGATTGCCATATGTTTCACTACCCTACGTGGTTAGTACATGTGTGTATTGAGCGCCTTCCTCTAGGCTGCCTCAGCTTCCGCAGCGTTCCCCCCCTTATTATTTTCCTTGGGGATGGGCACGCTTTCCCAGTGTTATCCAATATCCACTGATTGGGCCTTGCGGAACAGCAGTGTGATTTCCCTAGCTAGCTCCCGCAAAATTTTCTGGAAACTGCTGCAGGGTAGCTTAGCTGGGCGCTGGAAGGGGCCAGCATCATGGCGTTTTGGTAGGGCTCCCAATTCGTCAGGGGAACTCCCCCGACGAGGCGTTGGAGTTCCCTGCTGACGAAAGGGAACGTCTCGGTTACGTATGGTAACCCTCGTTCCCTGAGTCCAGGGAACGGAGACGCCTCGTCCCGTCGCCATACTGCTGTACCTTCGCGGAGGACTGGACTCTGTTCGGCTCCTCAGCGAAAAGCAATGATGCAATGTTTACTTCCGCCTTTATACCCGCGCTGGTAGGCGGGACGCGGAATGCAAATTTTGCATGCCAATTCAGTTTCTCTTTCATTGGCTCGTTGTTAACTCTCTCGAAGGCGGTTGGATCCCTGGCGTGATCCCAATTCGTCAGGGGAACTCCCCCAACGAGGCGTCTCCGTTCCCTGGACTCAGGGAACGAGGGTTACCATACGTAACCGAGACGTTCTCCAGTTTTGTCGTCCTCTGATATGTCACAGCCATTCAAGTTAGAGGGGGATGCGAGCGCGACAGGAGTGGAAGCTGTCCTCTTGCAAGATGGTAGTGACAGGCTTTCTCATCCTGTGTTGTACTTATCCACCAAGTTCAATCTGCATCAATTGAACTATTCAACCATCGAGAAGGAGACACTGTCATGCCATGTCACTCTACTGCATTGTGATGTGTATCTGGGATCTGCGTCCGTACCTGTTGTGGTTACTGACCACAATCCATTGTTTTTTTCTTGTCATGCATGTATAATCATAATCAGCGCTTAATGCGTTGGGCATTGATGGCCCAGAAATACAATCTGGAGATTAAGCATAAGAATGGGAGTAATAATATTGTTGCAGATGCTCTTTCTCGAGGCTAATGTTTGTGTGTTATGTAATTGTTTAACTGTTTTGGCTTTTACGTGTGCTCTACTCAGAACTCTGTTTCTTTAGGTGTGTCAGTTTCTTTAGTCTGTGTCTAATGTTTATTCTTTTAGTATAGGAGCTCCAGTAAGCACACGTTTATGTATCTAAAGTGGATTTACATAAAACATACATCTTAAATATGCTTATTTTAAATTTCTATTTACATCTGACATGAAAATCTTCTATAAGTATTGCAGATGAGCACATCACAACATGAAATAGACATCTGAGTGATGAATGTGTGCTATTATGTAGTAGAATTCACTATTATCAACACTGCTTACATTAGATAAATGATCTGTAAGGAAGGTAAATAAACAAATCTATAAAGTAACTTAACATAAGTTATATATTTTATTTGTCCATTTGTACTTTTGATAAATTGAGGAACATTTATGTTGGATAAAAAGTGAGATAACACATCAGCAACAGCCTCAATATGTAAATGTAGTATTGAGAACATAATCACAGAGGTAACGTGAATCTAGTCTGGATGTTACAGGGACAGATGAACACGTGTGTTTATTTGGTGGAGAGTGGTTGATGAAGGCTTTGAGTGAGTATACTACAGAAATGAATAACAAAATCTATTTAAATATTAAGTTGTAGTTTATTTTAATTATTGTAATTTCAAACAAAGCTATTACAACACTTTTCTGATTCTTGATTTCTGTGCATTTGCTGCTGATCTTTTGTGGTGGAGCAGGACCTGCAAGGAAAGGTGATGGCTGCATTTGTGGGGGGAAAACAGGGTATTTTAGGGATCTTACTAAAATATAAAGTAAGATCATTTTTGTTACTTCTAATACTGAAATCAGATGACATTGTGCTGTTAAAATGACTGCTTTTGTATAATGTTTGTGCATTTTTGTAGGATCTGAAATGTCTGCAGACATGTCTGAGGATGAAGAGCCCAGAGATGAATCCTGGAAATGGTGCCATGGATAAGACCCTCCATCACTCCACCTGCCCTTATGATACCCTCCATCACTCCACCTGCCCTTATTCAGACAGTGAAGCACAACACGCAACAACCTCCGGCACAAAGGCACGGCTCACCTCTGGTGGTCAGCTGATTCATCAGAATAAAGCCACAGAATAGGAACCGCTGTGTTGAGATGGCAGTAGGATGTGGGGTTCATCACCTGTAAATATATGATTGTAGTTTGAATAAAGCTTTGTTTGTAGCTTGACTTGTATGCATTTGTTTATTAATGGTTACTTTTATTAATTCTTTTACTAATTTATTCATGTTTCTTATTGTTGTCAGTAAATAAAATATAATTATTTAATTAATTTATGCATTAATTAATTGCTTTAAGAAAATTAAAATGTGTTCACTGCATTTATCTAGTGTATTCATGCATAGCTATGTAATAAGACAAAACAAACTACATTTTGCTTGTTTTATTAAATTACATAATTTTCAGTAAAAAAAATAAATAATATAATTAAGTATTGGTCAGCATTTATCATTATTATTGTGTTTAAGTTTTGGGGTGGGCTAGCAATACAATTTATTCTGGGATAATATAGGCTAAATTTTTAAGGAGTGATACTTACACTTTTTGAGTATAAAATCAACAGTTTTGATTTGATCAAAACTCCAAAGGCGAGATCTTCAAGCAGCTGCCTGTCTCCTTTGTGCAGACATTACAAACGCTGAGGAAAACCAGGTAGGGCTGTCGAGTTACTGATGTTATGAGGTGTTAGTGCACCTGTCGCTCATATAATTTTTTTTTTTATTGCTGTAACTTAGTTACATACAAGATAAGGGAAAGATACCATGGTTGTATATTTAACAATGAACAACAGAAAACATAAATATCATGGGTTTGCATACATTATAATATGAGATTTTATACACAGGAAAAAATAACAATGACAGAGTTAAATATCTTTAAATAATTCATCATAATACATAAAAAAAAAAATATATATATGTTTTGTTATTTGTTATTTATAAGCCTGGATGAAAGGAGAGGTAAATTCAACAAGAAAAAGAGGAAAACATAAAGGAGATTTAAGCCACTTTTGCTTGTGGGTGGAAATTGTGAATATAAAATAAAGAAATTAACAACATATTCAAGAGATGATGATTTTGGGTTTTCGTAATAAAAATAATATCGTTAAGGATAAAACTGTGGGTCACATTAAAATATAAGAACTTAAATCAACCCTAAATGTATTCACAAAATAAAATATCATCAATGATCATTTCATCAATATCAAGATATTTACAGATAGATGAATTAAACATGTCGCTCATATCTTTAAGTTGTTGCGCTTGTGATAACGTCGTAAGTCATATGATAACGTCAACATGGCAGATGTCCGGTTCGCATTCATACTTAACGAGATCAGGCTATATAGTACCTACTCTTTTAGCGCTCGTTAAGTAAGTACTTATTGAAATTAAGTACTTATTGAAATTAAGTACCTACTCAGTGAGTATGCGGTTTCGAACGCAGCCATGATAATCACCTTTTCGTCTTCAGGGACTGTTCTGTCTGTAAAGCGCTTGAGAATTACGGCAAGAATGAAATGCACTGAGAAAAAGCAAAGCTTCCAGAAGTGTGCATAACCGTGCCTAAGATATCTGGCGCCGGGTGACACACACAAGGTGTGCGTTTTTTTGTTTGGGAGAAGAGCACGCATAGGCAGTTCTCAAGGGAGCTGCCTGTGCAAACTGTGAGCGTTTTTCCCTTGAGAACGCTCCGCTCTCGTCTGGCCCTTTTCTCAAGCGAAGAGGGTTCAGCATTTGGACCTCGTGGTTCGGGTTCCGCTCATGCTGAGGCAGAGCGGCGATGCGCATCATGGGGTTCCAAGATGGAGCTCGTCAATCGCCTTGAGAGGGGGATAACCCTCTCAGACTGTTCAGCGGCTGGCGAGGGTGAGCTGTAGGTGGAGGATTTATCTCCTCCGCCTAGCCCAGCGAGTGCTCTTCAGGAGATGACTGATGAGGGTGGTGATATTCAGATAGATTCTGAACCCTCTCAGCCACTCTGCCCCATGTATGCAGAGCTGGTGGATGTGATGGATTGCGCTGCGGGCAGGCTGCGGTTGCCTTGGCAGCGCGCTAGGGGCAGGACGCTCGCGGAAGGCTTGACGATCGGTTTCTCCCTGGCCATAAGCCACCAGCTCAGGTGAGCCTTCCATTCCTTCCTGATCTCCATACGGAGATCGAGAGGGCATGGAAGAACCCATATTCGGCCCATATCCACCAACATCAACGGGCTAGTTTTGTCGATGCCGCCCATCGATGAGACGTTTGCGAACTATCTTGAGTCTGGGCAGGCATAGGTACTGAGAGCTCCAACCCTGCCATCCAAACCACTTAAAGCAACATCCCGTTTGAGATGAGTATACAAGGCAGAGCATACACGGCAGCGGGTCAGGCCGGTGCTGGGGGATCTCGACCAGGGGGCAGGGATGTCCCCTGAGGCGGTTGCTGAGCTGCGCCGCACCACTGATCTTGCTCTCCGGGCCACTAAACAAACTGCTGCAGCGATCGACCGATCGATGGCGGCGATGGTGGCCACAGAGAGACATCTGTGGTTGATCCTGGCCGACATCGGTGAGAAAGAGAAGGGCTTTCTCCTTGATTCGCCGGTTTCACCCTCTGAACTTTTTGGCACCTCAGTGGAGGTAGTGGTTGTAGAGTTCAGATAGGCGAAGGCGCGCTCAGCTGCATTTAGGACCTGCATACCGCTGAGATCCGAATCCATGCCCAGGCAAGCGGGAGGGCCTGGTCCCTCACTGTCCGAGGACCGTAGACAGGGCTAGAGAATCAGTGTCGCCTCTCGTGCACCCCCTCCGTGGAGGAGTAGGTCACAGAGAAGGCGAGATTCCCGCAAGAAGAGTGATCTGAGGGAGGTGATCCAGCACAAACGCACACAGCGTCGGTGATGGATCACCTTCCCTGAGGGCGTGATTATATCGCAGCCCTCTCCCCTCTTCTCCGACTCCCAGGCGCTTCTTACATCAGGCCTGAGGTTGGGCCCATGATTAGAACAATGTTCTGATGGCCCGCCTTTGCTTGGTTAGTGAGAGCGCCTCTTTCAGGTGTGTGAAAGGCGGTAGACCCCATGTTCACAAAGAACTGTTTGGTGAGTCTTCACTTTGGTTGGTCTTCTTTAAGAGTAATGGTGGCTAGAATGATAGAGAGAAGCACCAGTTGTATGGGCTTCTTTTGTGAGTATGTGATGGCTTCCCTTGTTGTCATATGTAAGATAAAGTGAGGTGTGCCACCGCTCATTCTAGTTGTAAAACTATGTTTATAGCTTAGGCATCCTGTCATGGTGAGAGCATTTGAGGCCGCTGCTCAATCTTATTAAATATGTTATTAAATATGTTATCAGCGGAGAGTAAAGTGGCAGAACGTTATTCTAGAAAGAAGAATGGGAATGTTTATGCTACCGCTTTTTTTCTACACACATCTGTGTTAGCCCTCTGGCTATTAGCCACCTCAGGGTAGAGTAGTTGGTCTCTCTCTCTCAAAAAAAAAGTTTTTTTTTGTTTTGGACTGACGCTGGAGCTTCAGATAAATCTTATTGTCCGGCCCACAGGACCGTCTGACATTTTTTGGTCCTTAGTACATCGCCCGCTTGAGCTCTGTATGGGTTTTCAGTAGGCTGAGCGGTTCTGCAGCCCCTCGTATGAAAATAAATAAATAATAATTTCTTGTACGGCTGTGGCTCCTTCGAGCCCTCAGGTAGATCTATGCTTACAGGCTGGCCCTCACCAGGGCCGCCTCTGTAGCTGGCCTGGGCTATGTTAGGGATAGTGGAGGCGTTCTGCTAAAACATTTCTGCCTCTGGCCCTTCACTTTGTGAATGTAGGTTTTTAGCATCCCTATATGACAGCCTCCTCCCATGGGAGTCATCAGGCCAAGGCCCGTCCCCTTTCTGCGTTCTGGGGTGAGAAGAGTAATGCAGCTTGGTGCAGAGGCATGATTTATAAAGACCCTGGGTTAGGTCTCAATAAGGCCTCCCCGGTACAATGGGTCTTTCTTGAGCAGGGTTAGGCCGTCTTTCACCTCATGAAGAGACTGGGTTTTGTCTGCCCGACCCCGCAGTGCAGAACTAGCATATGGATTTGGGCCGCCAGAATGGACTCCACTCACCTCGCTGAGCTACTGCTCGAGCGTCGGGTTGTAGGTGGTTGTCTTACAAGCAAGCCCCACTCCCTAGGCTGGGCGCAGATAAAATTCTGTCACCTCTAGAGCCGCTGACGGGCCCGCACCCTGTTAAATCTCAGGGTTAGGTATTCCACTGTGACACAGGGTAGGTCTGATTACTTCACTTCCAGTTCTGTATTATCCTACCTCGCACCATTATGGCTTGGGTTGAGCGTAAAGTTCTAACCTTCACTTCTTTGTGGTTTTCGAAGTATGCTTCTGTGAAGCCAGAGCATTGCCATGAGCTGACGCCCATGTGTACAGATAGTAGGCCCCTGGGGCCTACGTTGAGGCAGAGTGGTGTATGTTGTACTCCCCTTGCTTAAAAACGCAAACCTGTGAAAACGCTGATGGCGTGCACATGCGTATTACGTGTTTAGCCTTTTCAGGTATGCACGTTTGAATATATGTATGTGTGCAGGTGTGTAGTCTTTCTTTACAAATTGACCTCAACAAATTACTTGTCTGGCCTTAAAAATGTATAATACAGAATTATTTATCGCTTCCATGTAGCCATGTGAACCAAAACTATTTTGACAACGTTTTATCTGTACAGAGGTAAAGGGAAGGAGAAGGAGGCATTCACAGGGGAGAGACTAGTTGACACTTCAGGACTGCGTTGTCGTCGTGTCCAGGTCACTGGTCCTTCATCAGATCTGGATACGGCCTAGATCCGACGGACTGTGGTAAACCTCAGGATAAACAGAGAGACTAATATTAGCGTAAACGCCATTATTCTTATGATGTACTGTAACGAGTGCATTAGGATTTAAAGGTATAGCGGAGGATTTTCTTTTTCCGGGTGGATCATCAAGACTATTGGTCCTCCTAATTGTCAATCATTCTGGTGATATGTTTACGTAAGGCCATCGTACATGCTCGTCCTTTCTGCACATGCGCACTTTCAGGTGTATTATGTGTGGTGAGCTGTCTATGGGTGAGCTACGGTTTCAGCCATTCATTGAAGCTTGCCGTTCTCGCCGGGTTTTTTCAAAATGTCTGAGGGTCGTAAGAGAAAAAGTGTCTACGAATTGTATGACAAGAAGAGAAAGGCCTCTGAAGAAAGAAACAAGACCAGAGTGTTTTTGGGAGAATATTTCACACGCTGGCGTGCGCTAAAAGCACAGGTTGGGCTTCCCACTGATGCCTCCTCAGTCGCGAAGTTTCTACTCGACAGGTAAAGTTTGGCATGCTATTTGGAGAAATCCATTTAAAATCACTGCTAGTAAAAGTTAATGTAAGCTATGATTAGTGATCTTGCAAATTGTAAACAGAGCGTGCACGAGGAGAACTAGTGCATGCTCTCTCGTGTCGTGCACACGTTTAATAGGCGCTCCCTCTCGGGAGCAGGTAGAGTGTTGCGCATGTGTATTTTTTCAAAAAGTGGAGAGGGCGGTTCTTTTCTAAAATTCGGGAAAATCCTCCGCTATACCTTTAACCCTCTGGGGTCTAAGGTATTTTTGGGGTCCTTGAGATGTTTTGACATACCCTGACATTTGTGCTTTTTACAGTTGCTTATAAACATATTAATGGCAAAGGTGTCATTACACTCTATTTAACACAAACAGGGCTACCATAATATGTGATCAACATGTTTGTACATGTTTGTATTTTTGAGAGAATAATGTTTATGCATGGTTATTCAAAAAAATAAAAATGAAAGTTCCTGAAATAAGGCCACAAAACACATACTAAATATGTGTCCACAAGACTTTTGACTAATGGATGTTGTCGCCTAGGTTTTTGCTTCAAAATGATCTGAAAATAATCCTGCCTAATCATTCACATAAAACAATACATTGATTTAAATTTTGCAAGACACTTTTTGTTTGGAAAGGCTATATATATACAGTGAGGAAAATAAGTATTTGAACACCCTTCTATTTTGCAAGTTCTCCCACTTGGAAATCACGGAGGGGTCTGAAATTGTCATCGTAGGTGCATGTCCACTGTGAGAGACATAATCTAAAAAAAAAAATCCAGAAATCACAATGTATGATTTTTTAACTATTTATTTGTATGATACAGCTGCAAATAAGTATTTGAACACCTGAGAAAATCAATGTTAATATTTGGTACAGTAGCCTTTGTTTGCAATTACAGAGGTCAAACGCTTCCTGTAGTTTTTCACCAGGTTTGCACACACTGCAGCAGGGATTTTGGCCCACTCCTCCACACAGATCTTCTGTAGATCAGTCAGGTTTCTGGGCTGTCGCTGAGAAACACGGAGTTTGAGCTCCCTTCAAAGATTCTCTATTGGGTTTAGGTCTGGAGACTGGCTAGGCCACGCCAGAACCTTGATATGCTTCTTACAGAGCCACTCCTTGGTTATCATGGCTGTGTGCTTCGGGTCATTGTCATGTTGGAAGACCCAGCCTCGACCCATCTTCAATGCTCTAACTGAGGGAAGGAGGTTGTTCCCCAAAATCTCGCAATACATCCTCTCCTTAATACAGTGCAGTCGCCCTGTCCCATGTGCAGAAAAACACCCCCAAAGCATGATGCTACCACCCCCATGCTTCACAGTAGGGATGGTGTTCTTGGGATGGTACTCATCATTCTTCTTCCTCCAAACACGTTTAGTGGAATTATGACCAAAAAGTTCTATTTTGGTCTCATCTGACCACATGACTTTCTCCCATGACTCCTCTGGATCATCCAAATGGTCATTGGCAAACTTAAGACGGGCCTTGGCATGTGCTGGTTTAAGCAGGGGAACCTTCCGTGCCATGCATGATTTCAAACCATGACGTCTTAGTGTATTACCAACAGTAACCTTGGAAACGGTGGTCCCAGCTCTTTTCAGGTCATTGACCAGCTCCTCCCGTGTAGTTCTGGGCTGATTTCTCACCTTTCTTAGGATCACTGAGACCCCACGAGGTGAGATCTTGCATCGAGCCCCAGTCCGAGGGAGTTTGACAGTCATGTTTAGCTTCTTCCATTTTCTAATGATTGCTCCAACAGTGGACCTTTTTTCACCAAGCTGCTTGGCAATTTCCCCGTAGCCCTTTCCAGCCTTGTGGAGGTGTACAATTTTGTCTCTAGTGTCTTTGGACAGCTCTTTGGTCTTGGCCATGTTAGTAGTTGGATTCTTACTGATTGTATGGGGTGGACAGGTGTCTTTATGCAGCTAACGACCTCAAACAGGTGCATCTAATTTAGGATAATAAATGGAGTGGAGGTGGACATTTTAAAGGCAGACTAACAGGTCTTTGAGGGTCAGAATTCTAGCTGATATACAGGTGTTCAAATACTTATTTGCAGCTGTATCATACAAATAAATAGTTAAAAAATCATATATTTGGATTTCTGGATTTTTTTTTTTAGATTATGTCTCTCACAGTGGACATGCACCTACGATGATAATTTCAGACCCCTCCATGATTTCCAAGTGGGAGAACTTGCAAAATAGCAGGGTGTTCAAATACTTATTTTCCTCACTGTATACAGTGGGGAGAACAAGTATTTGATACACTGCCGATTTTGCAGGTTTTCCTACTTACAAAGCATGTAGAGGTCTGTAATTTTTATCATAGGTACTCTTCATCTTTGAGAGACGCAATCTTAAACAAAAATCCAGAAAATCACATTGTATGATTTTTAAATAATTAATTTGCATTTTATTGCATGACATAAGTATTTGATCACCTAACAACCAGTAAGAATTCCGGCTCTCACAGACCTGTTAGTTTTTTCTTTAAGAAGCCCTCCTGTTCTCCTGTTTGAACTTGTTACCTGTATAAAAGACACCTGTCCACACACTCAATCAAACAGACTCCAACCTCTCCACAATGGCCAAGACCAGATGGCTGTGTAAGGACATCAGGGATAAAATTGTAGACCTGCACAAGGCCGGGATGGGCTACAGGACAATAGGCAAGCAGCTTGGTGAGAAGGCAACAACTGTTGGCGCAATTATTAGAAAATGGAAGAAGTTCAAGATGACGGTCAGTCTCCCTCGGTCTGGGGCACCATGCAAGATCTCACCTCGTGGGGCATTAATGATCATGAGGAAGGTGAGGGATCAGCCCAGAACTACACGGCAGGACCTGGTCAATGACCTGAAGAGAGTTGGGACCACAGTCTCAAAGAAAACAATTAGTAACACACTACACCGTCATGGATTAAAATCCTGCAGCGCACGCAAGGTCCCCCTGCTCAAGCCAGCGCATGTCCAGGCTCGTCTGAAGTTTGCCAATGATCATCTGGATGATCCAGAGGAGGAATTGGAGAAGGTCATGTGGTCTGATGAGACAAAAATAGAGCTTTTTGGTCTAAACTCCACTCGACGTGTTTGGAGGAAGAAGAAGGATGAGTACAACCCCAAGAACACCATCCCAACCATGAAGCATGGAGGTGGAAACATCATTCTTTGGGGATGCTTTTCTGCAAAGGGGACAGGACGACTGCACCGTATTGAGGGGAGGATGGATGGGGCCATGTATCACGAGATCTTGGCCAACAACCTCCTTCCCTCAGTAAGAGCATTGAAGATGGGTCGTGGCTGGGTCTTCCAGCATGACAACGACCCGAAACACACAGCCAGGGCAACTAAGGAGTGGCTCCGTAAGAAGCATCTAGCATCTAGTGGCTAGTGGCCTAGCCAGTCTCCAGACCTGAACCCAATAGAAAATCTTTGGAGGGAGCTGAAAGTCTGTATTGCCAAGAGACAGCCCCGAAACCTGAAGGATCTGGTCTGTATGGAGGAGTGGGCCAAAATCCCTGCTGCAGTGTGTGCAAACCTGGTCAAGAACTACAGGAAACGTATGATCTCTGTAATTGCAAACAAAGGTTTCTGTACCAAATATTAAGTTCTGCTTTTCTGATGTATCAAATACTTATGTCATGCAATAAAATGTAAATTAATTACTTAAAAATCATACAATGTGATTTTCTTGATTTTTGTTTTAGATTCCGTCACTCACAGTTGAAGAGTACCTATGATAAAAATTACAGACTTCTACATGCTTTGTAAGTGGGAAAACCTGCAAAATCGTCAGTGTATCAAATACTTGTTCTCCCCACTGTATATATTGCTTTTAATTTATTTAGAATATAGTTAACAATATAATCCAAATATAAATGAAAATCCAAAGCACATTTTTAGTACATAGTCATACCTGGAAACAAATCCTGTTCAAATAGGCTATATGGGCCATTCTACAGAATTGGTTCAAAGTTAGAGTTGGAAACATCTTCTTTTTTTTTTGGTCTTTTTCCACAAAGTTTGTATGCATGCAAATTGTATAATATCCAAGGTTTATAATATTTGTATAATAAACAAAGTTTCTAGTAATTGTGCAGTTAATTATCATACTTTATTTTCAGAAAGTTTTGGAATAATATATCCTCTCCCCAAATGTGTCACTAATAAAAAACAATAATAAATAATTTAATGAGAAGCTATTTTTGCTATTTTATTAAAAAGTTAAATCATGTAAATCAACAACATGTAAATCAACAACAATTACAATTTTAAAAATATTCCAAGTGTAATCTTTCTTTTTAAAAAGTATACATTTTATCATATGTATTTCAAAGTTAAGGATTCATTAGTTTGAATATAGCCTACATTGGAACAAACACTATAATAGCATCTTAGTTGATGACTTTATTTTTGACAAAACATAATATATATTTAACATATGAGCAGAAATTGGCGAACAAAAGCTTATTTGATGTGGCAGTAGTCTATTTTACAGTAAAAACTTTATAATCTATCCAAAACTATAGTCAATGAAATGTTGTCTTTCATATTTCGTCTGTAACATATCATTTTTATGATATACAGTGAGGAAAATAAGTATTTGAACACCCTGCTATTTTGCAAGTTCTCCCACTTGGAAATCATGGAGGGGTCTGAAATTGTCATCGTAGGTGCATGTCCACTGTGAGAGACATAATCTAAAAAAAAAATCCAGAAATCACAATATATGATTTTTTAACTATTTATTTGTATGATACAGCTGCAAATAAGTATTTGAACACCTGTCTATCAGCTAGAATTCTGACCCTCAAAGACCTGTTAGTCTTTCTTTAAAATGTCCACCTCCACTCCATTTATTATCCTAAATTAGATGCACCTGTTTGAGGTCGTTAGCTGCATAAAGACACCTGTCCACCCCATACAATCAGTAAGAATCCAACTACTAACATGGCCAAGACCAAAGAGCTGTCCAAAGACACTAGAGACAAAATTGTACACCTCCACAAGGCTGGAAAGTGCTACGGGGAAATTGCCAAGCAGCTTGGTGAAAAAAGGTCCACTGTTGGAGCAATCATTAGAAAATGGAAGAAGCTAAACATGACTGTCAATCTCCCTCGGACTGGGGCTCCATGCAAGATCTCACCTCGTGGGGTCTCAATGATCCTAAGAAAGGTGAGAAATCAGCCCAGAACTACACGGGAGGAGCTGGTCAATGACCTGAAAAGAGCTGGGACCACCGTTTCCAAGGTTACTGTTGGTAATACACTAAGACGTCATGGTTTGAAATCATGCATGGCACGGAAGGTTCCCCTGCTTAAACCAGCACATGTCAAGGCCCGTCTTAAGTTTGCCAATGACCATTTGGATGATCCAGAGGAGTCATGGGAGAAAGTCATGTGGTCAAATGAGACCAAAAGAGAACTTTTTGGTCATAATTCCACTAAACGTGTTTGGAGGAAGAAGAATGATGAGTACCATCCCAAGAACACCATCCCTACTGTGAAGCATGGGGGTGGTAGCATCATGCTTTGGGGGTGTTTTTCTGCACATGGGACAGGGCGACTGCACTGTATTAAGGAGAGGATGACCGGGGCTATGTATTGCGAGATTTTGGGGAACAACCTCCTTCCCTCAGTTAGAGCATTGAAGATGGGTCGAGGCTGGGTCTTCCAACATGACAATGACCCGAAGCACACAGCCAGGATAACCAAGGAGTGGCTCTGTAAGAAGCATATCAAGGTTCTGGCGTGGCCTAGCCAGTCTCCAGACCTAAACCCAATAGAGAATCTTTGGAGGGAGCTCAAACTCCGTGTTTCTCAGCGACAGCCCAGAAACCTGACTGATCTAGAGAAGATCTGTGTGGAGGAGTGGGACAAAATCCCTCCTGCAGTGTGTGCAAACCTGGTGAAAAACTACAGGAAACGTTTGACCTCTGTAATTGCAAACAAAGGCTACTGTATCAAATATTAACATTGATTTTCTCAGGTGTTCAAATACTTATTTGCAGCTGTATCATACAAATAAATAGTTAAAAAA
This sequence comes from Abramis brama, assembly GCF_963993115.1. NCBI lineage: Eukaryota > Metazoa > Chordata > Actinopteri > Cypriniformes > Leuciscidae > Abramis > Abramis brama. The sequence goes on from NC_139964.1 coordinate 49,218,051, forward strand.
TCATACATTGTGATTTCTGGATTTTTTGTTTTTTAGATTATGTCTCTCACAGTGGACATGCACCTACGATGACAATTTCAGACCCCTCCATGATTTCTAAGTGGGAGAACTTGCAAAATAGCAGGGTGTTCAAATACTTATTTTCCTCACTGTATTAGGGCATATACATGTTAATTTGCAGTTTAATATGTTGCTTATACAAACACATTTTATCTCAACATATTTAAGTAGATTTTTACTCATCTCAGTATAGCAATATAGTTTGGTAAGTGCAAGTGTGAATGAACGATGAGCGCTGTTGTTTACTACAGCTGTAGTAAACAACAGCGCAGATTACATAAACAGAAAATATTTGTTTTCGTTTTGAATTTTTTTGATAATTTAATAGTACACACACTTAAATGATTATAAAGATATAAAGCTCATGCCTGGGTGAATAGTATTCGCTGAGTTTTGTTTAAGTTTAGAGACATGCTCCAGAAAAAAAGTTCACGGAGACGGAGAGGCAGAAAGCACACCCTGTTTATTTTCTTTATTTTACAAAAGCACAATGTTTAGTTTAGATTGTAAGTGGACACATATAAAAGTAGACATTGTACAGTTTATTTTTTTCATATTTCTTAAGTCTGTATGACCATAAATGACAGAGTATTTTAAGTCTATTTTGCTGCTATGTGAAAAAAATTGAGTAAAACGCGCCGGCACGTTTGCCGACCCCAGAGGGATAAAGGGTGCTGCGTTTTTTGCTGAGTACACTGCCATGGGCAATGTGATTAGGTACCAGGATGCTGTAGGCGCTGTGTAAACAGCTTATCTGCCAAATGAAGGATGCACTATTAGGTAGTAAGCCTCAGCAGGCCTCCTTGACTGGGCAGCCCCCAAGAGGGCCAGCTTACCTCAGGTGGGTGGCCTTAGTAGTTCGGGCAGTAGACTCACTGATGGGTAGTAGGCCTTAAACAGGCCTCCTCGAAAGGGAGTCCTAACGTTGTGGGACATGCATTATAGCTGCGACCAGGTAGCTAGCCTTATTAGGTCTCCTGTGGGTGGCCTCAATGTTTGTGCTGGTGTAGTATGATTCCCAACGTATATGTTGGGTATATGTTTGTAGCAGAATAGACTGGCTATCAGCTAGTAGGCCCAACCTCCCTGATGGCGAGTCCCCGGCAGTATGAATTTGGCTGACAGCACTGACTTGCTTCAGGCCTAGTAGGCCTCTCAAATCTTCTAAGTGAGTCTTGAGTGACGGGGTATACAAACAGTGGTGTTGATGGTAGGGCTGTGCAATTAATTGCATTTCGATTTCGATTTTTGCTCCCAATGATCACCAAAATAGTATAATCGAGTAAAAACAATTATTTTGCCATGTTCCGTTTTGAAAGAACGCTCTTATTTTGTCTTGTGTTCTGAATGACGTGCGCACGCGCACATCCGCCCCTCCGCCCCTCCCGATGCCATAAACTCTCTCAGCTTGAATGTTTAAACTGATAAAACTTAAAAAGAAGTGAAAATGATAAACTTTAGTTACGATGCAATGCTGGCCCGATTGTACAAGTGACAATTCCGTCATGTCCCGACTCCTACACGCGAATGTGTAGTTTCGACGCTTGCCTTGTCCAACGCATTTTGAGAGATGGAGAGAGAGAAGACGCAGCACCGCTGAACACTCACGCGGTTTGTGAAATTGCGTCTTGGAGAAAGTTTTAAAATTATTGATTTGATTTTATAATCTGTGTGGATTCATTTAGGCTACTCATACAATCTACATGCTAAAGTGAATCAATGTTTGCGGGGGAATTTCCCACATTATAAGTGGTAGACCTGCGGGAATTATTAAAATACTCATTGAAGTATTATCTGTTATATAGTATTTATTTTAATATTTCAAAAAGTACAATCAATGTTCAAATTTCGATTTTTTAAGAATTGTTGAAAGGTGTCTTCGGTAACACTTTACAATAAGGTTCATTAATTAGCATTAGTTAACTACCTTTGTTAAGATTAACTAATAATGAACAATACTTCTACAGCATTTACTAATCTTAGTTAATATTAATTTCACCATTTACTAATACGTTATTAAAATGAAAGGTTGTATTTGTTAACATTAGTTAATGCACTGTAAACTAACATGAACAAACAATGAACAGCTGTATTTTTATTAACTAGCATTAAAAAAGATTAATAAATACTGTAACAAATGTATTTCTCATTTTTAGTTCATGTTAGTTAATACATTAACTAATGTTAACTAATTAACATTATTGTAAAGTGTTACCGTGTCTTTTTAATAAATGCAACACGTTCCCAAAGTCATGTGAAATAATCGTGTTACATAATCGTGATTTCAATACTGACCAAAATAATCGTGATTATGATTTTTTCCATAATCGAGCAGCCCTAGTTGATGGTCAGGCGTTGACCTTAGCAAGGCCTCCCTGACCCTGAGCCACATCATGGGGTGCTCGACTGTTAATTCACTGGCCAATCAGACAATTGGCTTCAGTGGGCCTCTCTGGAGGCGAGCCCCCAACCTTGGTCCCCAACCTTACTGGCCATGTCAGTCAGTTTCTTACCTAATGAAAACTTTCAGGTGACCAGCTTTAACAGGCCGCTCCGAGACTGAGCCCCAAGACTGGCAGGCCTTAGCAGACCACCCTGGGACTGACACCCGGAATCAGGGTTCATAGCAATAACCAGTTTTTAGCTAGCTATCAGGTAGTAGGCCTCTCCAGGCCTCCCTGAAGGCAGGTAGTAGGCCTAATCAGGCCTATCTGAAGGCGAAGTCCCAAGGATGGGCAACTGCACAGCTAGCTTTACTGGCTGCCAAGTAGTAGGCCTCACTAGGCCTCCCTAAAGGCGAGTTGCCAAATACGGGCACATGGTAGCCATTCCTCTTTAAAACTTGATGTGCTGGATATGAAGTTTGAAATCTTGAAGCTTGAAAGCCCAGCGCAGTAAATGGTGGTTAGAGGAAGACATGTTAAACAGAAAAGTTGATTATGGTCAGTATACACAATTACAGGTAGAGCACTACTCCCTCCCAATGTAAACCTCAAAATGTTGTAAAGCCCACAATAAAGCCAAAGCTTCCTTTTCAATTCTGCTATGGGATAGCTGACCCTTTGAGAACTTGCGGGAGAAATAAGACACAGGGTGTTCAATGCCTTGAGCATCTTCTTGAATAAGGACAGCTCCCGCACCAAAGTGGCTTGCATCCACCTGCAGTTTGAAGTTAGGGGCAGCTAACACAGGGGCATTACCCAACAGGTCTTTAGCAGCTTCAAATGCTCAATCACAGTCATTGATCCACCTAAATACTCTTGTTGTGCTTAAGAGGTATGTGAGAGGAGTAACTGCAGAGGAAAACTTTCTGCAAAAACATCTGTAGTACCCTGACATTCCCAGAAATCACCGAAGCTCAAGCTTGTTGTTAGGTTTAGGGAACTTAAGAATAGCTTCCACTTTAGCTTCAACAGTTTTCACCCAATCATTGCCTTCCCTGTCTCATATTTAGACAGGTTTAAGGTTAGTGAAGCACATTTTAACCTTTCAAAGACCATTTCCAAGGTTTTAATATGGTCTTTCCATGATTCAGTATAGACTACAATGTCGTCAAGGTATCCATCCATCACAATTTGTTACGTCACCCAACACAATATGCATCAGCCACAATATGCATCAGAGTCAGGTTTCGTGACTGCGTTTACCTTGCGAAAGTCAGTACAAAACCGGTATGTGTCATCTACCTTTGGAACTAGTAAACATGGTGAGCTCCACAGGCTCTGACTATGCTGAGCCAGACCATGCTGTAACATGTACTCGACTTCGGTTTTCATTATGTGACGCTTAGTTGGGTTAACTCTGTAGGAGTGCTGTTTGATCAGTTTAGCTGAACCGACATTGATGGCATGTTCAAGAACCGTGGTTCTCCCTGGCACATCAGAAAACAGAGGTGAATACCGATGCATTAATTGCATAATTTGATTGGCCTCCTCAGGTTCTAAATGAGAAAGAAAGGAAGGCAGATCTTTCATCATGTAAGGGTGGAATTCCTGCAGAGGTTCAAGCTGCAAGACTGCCGAATGACTAAAGAAAAGTTGTCAGCAAGATGGTAGAAAACTGTACATTTCTTGTCTATTCAACCCACTGCCACTTATACCAACGACGGAAATAAGCACAGTTACAATAGCTCAATATGTGGGAGAGCGTTGCTATAGAGAGTGACAATATTGTATTGCAATATGTAGCACTTCAAAGTCAATACCAAATCAAAACTAGTTAGCACATTATTTGTAATTGAAATGGTTTAATGACAAAATATGGTTATGGTTACACTTAAAATAGTTACATAATAGATGTATGAGATGATGATAATTTATACCAATAATCTTACCCAGCATATATGTAAAATGTTACCTGAGAGATAGAAAGAGAGAGAGAGAGAGAGAGAGAGAGAGAGAGAGATTTGTTCATTTCAAATATCTTGGATTTTTTTCAATCTTACAATTCCGCCCTTGGCACCGAAGGTGGCACAATCCATAAAGACATGCTTTCTGTTGTGTGTAGTTGCATCTTCAGACTTTTCATCCAGGCTTGTTGCAATAGCAATTGATCAGTCTTCACAGTCATTGTTCTCCTTTCAGCCCTGCATGAGGAGGCTCCATCAAATGTGTTGCACCTTTCATAGATATGCAAATCATCCATCAAACACTTCACACCTCTACAAGAAAAGGCACTGAATATGGGAGCAAACGCTGGTTCCTCTTTCTGAGCCAGGACACAGGATATGAACTTGGGTAGCAGGGATCCTGTGATTTTAAAAGAGCATAACAACAAACAGCAAAAGCAGACACATGGCATTTGTCATTGGTCAGAGGTTTGATATGGTCAGATTAAAATTTGTCTCTGGCAAAAAAGCCCTTAAATTTATGTACTTAAAAAGATGGTCAATGGAGAATAAAAGAAGATCTTACAAGCTCTTACACTGTTTCTGTAAACATTTAAATAAATTGCATTACAACAAAACAACAAATGCTGGTTTAAAACCCCATTTCATGAAAAGTATTATCAGCAACATATTCAGTGTAACCAAACACAGAGATTCAATTGAATTAATGTCCAAAAACATTGTTGCAAGTCAAATGGACAAAATACAAATAAAAACAAAACAAATAAGTTTCAGAAATGTTTCAAAATCATTAATGATAACACAATTTTTTGTATTTATGTAAAAATGAGAAATACTGACATACATTTTAAAATCTAACTTGATGAGACAAATTAAAACGTAAGTGATTAAGTAAATCCAAAGAAAAAACAAAACAAACAATTACTGGATGCAATTCACAGTTAAAATTCAGTCTAGATGTAAAGACTTAAATAACATTGTATGCATTCATTTTGTAAGGCAGAATCAGCTGCAGATTTGACTTTGTGTGAAGATCAAATTATGTGGCTGCATTTAGCTGTGGCTATGTGTAAACTCATCATGCCCCCAACCAAAGGTGAGGAGGCTTTACAATTGTGATGCAAATTGTTGTAACAGGGAGCCAGTGAGTATGAGGTGTGATTTGGCTCAAAATCTTCCCACACCAATGTTTCAGTTAAGGAGCATGATAAAAGTGCGAAGTACAGAGTTACTAAATCCTGTTGTGAGGAAATAATTTTCATGGTTAATGCAAATTGTGATTAACATTGTAGCCACATGGCAATTCTATGCTCCTTTACGTGGTTTTACTGCAGCTATATGGAAAAATAGCAGAGTTTTCCACTAAGGAGACAAACAAATTCAACATAGTCACGTGCAACTTGAAATTGCTATGCAATTCCAGTAAAACAATTATTCCAGTTTACACAAGATACATGGCCTAGAATTCATATCATCTACAACCTTTTAACCTAAGTGTTTCATACAACACTTACAGTAAAAGCAAGCATGTGTTTTAAAGAATAAACTTAATCAGCCTACATGTATGTGCACATTGTAGTAGCACAAACAACTATATAGTGTGTTCTATGAGCACAATGTATTAAGCACAATTACAAATTTGAAAATACAAACAGGATCATTGCAATTTGCATATTAAACTTGTTGCTATTGGGCTGCTAACCAACTAGCAAGTGAAGTTAATAGCTGAAGGCCTTGCATGAACAATGTAGTTAACTCACTAAGAGTTTTACCTGTATGTGCAGATCGCTGATTTTTGCCCTTAGAAAGTGGTTTTGTATTTTTCTGAATATAAGGTGGAGGTCTACCCCTACCCAGTGACCAGCATTTTTCCTCTGTATGGCCTATTTTCTGACAGGAACTGCAAAACCTGCTTTCTTTACCATAGGGATGTTTGATATGTTCTCCTGGAGTTTGAGGATTTTTACGACTCTCTAATGCTAGTACACCATGCGTTCTGGTACATGACTCTGCGCTTTTACGGTGTTGCATCACCTTAAAAACTGAAATAGGCACACTTTCTTGGACAGTTGAACATGCATTTTCTGAACTAAATGTTTCAGGTTCATTAGAGCAAGTCACCTCCTCTAAGAAGTGAACATGCTTTTTAGTCCCATCGCTGTTAAGCATTTTGGGAGACATGGACGTTTAAGCATTTAGCTTAGCCTTGAGATCTGCAATGATTTCCTTGTGATTTTTACACTTTTCAGTCAGGGCTAACTGCTCAGCTAGTAATTTATCTAGCTGTGTTTGAAGATCTTGAATCTTTGCCTCAGACTTTTGTGCCTCTGCATTTTTAGATTGCACTTCTTTACATTTGGCATCTATACTTGAAGATAGACACGTTGTTAACTCACGTAGCCGTGTAAAACTTATGAAGTTTAAAGCCTCAATTATTTCACCATGTTTTGATTTCTTTGTTTGCCAATTATGTCCCACCATTGAATAATAGCTTAATATGGGGGAGCGTTGCTATAGAGAGTGACAATATTGTATTGCAATATGTAGCACTTCAAAGTCAATACCAAATCAAAACTAGTTAGCACATTATTTGTAATTGAAACGGTTTAATGACAAAATATGGTTATGGTTATGGTTACACTTAAAATAGTTACAAAATAGAGTATGAGATGATGATAACTTATACCAATAATCTTACCCAGCAAGGTAAAATGTTACCTGAGAGATAGACAGATAGAGAGAGAGAGAGAGAGAGAGAGAGAGAGAGAGAGAGAGAGAGAGAGAGAGAGAGAGAAAACAGGAGGTAAAGAAAGAGAGCCCCAAGAAAGGGACCCAGAGAATCAGAGAGCCAGAGCATAAAAAGAGACAGAGCAACAGTTACAATCTTATTTTATCCTTTCCCAGACCATGTGACTAAAGAAATGTGAGACATTCAAACTGACCAATCAGGTAATTCCAACTTCCCCCGCCGTACTAAAGGTGTGACAATTCATATACCCCCAAAGTACACACAACTTGGCCTACAGGCCTTGATCACTATCTGTGTCTTTGGGAACTCCAAATGGTCCTTGTGGTAGAAAGAGGGGGTAGAAAAACCATGTTGTTCAGCAGCTTGTACTGCTAGAGCAACCAGTAAGGGCATAGTCACAAGGTTACCATGGGGAATTTGGCTTAGAGTCATGAACAAATCTCTTTAACATGTTAATGTGGCATATCCTGGTTTTACGCCACCTCTCAGGAGTGCTGACAAATTTTTCTGAAATTTTATTTTACTTTGTCGTAGCGGTCTTTCATTTTAGATTGGGTTGTGGTCAAGTGTTCTCAAGCCAGTTTACAAGCTCTGTGTAACCGTTCTCTAAATGAGCTTACATATTCAAGGACTGTGACAGGCATTGCATCTTTAGCCAACAACTGCTTGCGTAACACTTTAAGAGGGCCCCACACCGTTTGACCAAAGGCAAGATCGGCAGGACTGAATCCAATGGCGCTTTTCCACTGCATGGTACGGTACGGCTCGGTTCGGTACGGCACGCTTTGGCGCATTTCCACTGCATGGTACGGTACGGCTCGGTTCGGTACGGCTCACTTTAAATGGTACCACCTCTGTTGAGGTTCCAAGCGTACCGTACCGATACTAAAATGTGATGTGAAAACACTGAAGATCACTGATTGGTCAGACAGAATCGTCACTACCAGTGTCATTGTATTTGCGACACGAGACCATGCACGAGACAAACCCGCTAGATTTAAATAGCCAGTAGACAACAGCCAACGCTGTAGTTTCTTGCAGTTAAAAAGTTTCTTGCAAACTGTTTCTTGCAGTCAGGGGCGGCGCCGGATAATTTTTAACGCATGTGCTGAGGGCACACACACACATATGTGTGTGTGTGTGTGTGTGTATATATATATATATATATATATATATATATATATATATATAATATATATATTATTAATAAATGAGCAAAACTTGGCCACAAAATATTTAATATTCAATTATTTTAATGATCACAATTAAAGTTTTAATTTTATTAAATTGAACAAGCGCAAAATTCAGCAATCAAATATTCAAAAAGACTTAATAATAATGTTATTTCTCTCTATAGGCGCGTTTACTACGAATATGGCGATCGTCAACTTCATCTTTGCCAGACACTGACAGAAAACACTATTTTATAAATAAAAATCAATGCACGCATCCCCGGATTTACAAATGCACATCTTGCTTGTTGCACGCACATTATGTCGAAATAACGAGATATTATGTTGAAATAACATTATTATTAAGTCTTTTTGAATATTTGATTGAATGCTGAATTTTGCGCTTGTTCAATTTAATAAAATTACGCCTATATATAGCCTATATATACTATTAATAAATGAGCAAAACTTGGCCACAAAATATTTAATATTCAATTATTTTAATGATCACAATTAAAGTTTTAATTTTATTAAAACGCGTGCACTGATTTTTATTTATAAAATAGTGTTTTCTGTCAGTGTCTGTGCATGGCAAAGATGAAGTTGACGATCGCCATATTCGTAGTAAACGCGCCTATAGAGAGAAATGCACATAATGGATTACATAGGAGAGTAGCCTATTTCTTTTTGTTTTGAATTATTTCGTTTAAAGACATTTCAAGCTTTGTGTATTTGAGGATGAGATGCGCTCCAGTTAACGTACAATGCAAGTGACCGCTCGGGCGCCTCAATGATTAAATTGTCTATTTTGCTCTTATTTATTCAATCCAGGTAATTGTTTGATGAAAAAAAATATTAAAATTAAGATACAATTTATACAAAACGAAATTCACTTTAAAGAAAGGCTTTCTACAAAACAAAACTTAATGAAGTGGTCAAAATTATGTCCGACTCGCTCCATGTCTCTCTACTCGTGCTGTTCACTTTTCATAATCAACATAGGCAGATGGAAAAAAATAACATAACATTAACTAAATGCGCTTTTTTAATGGCAGTAGGCTAGTTTAAAACAGTACATTAGGCCTAGACTCTCTATTTGTAAAGATTGCTGCACATTCATTTAATTCTGAATTTTGCACACACAAGTTGAAAGGCATTTGTTCAAATCAAGTTCACGGATAATTGTGCGTGCATTTATTAATCATTATGATACTAAAATCATAACAAAGTAGGCTATGCTATGTACAAAAAATCAGATGAGCCCAGAATATGAACGCAACGTTTAATTACACGTTAAGAATTTTCCTTCCATATAGTAAACCATTATAAGAACGTTTAATTTAATTTAAAAACATCCACATGCCGAGAATCAAGAGCACCATCCCCTGTGTTGTGCGTTTGAAATGTGGCGCGTTTACGATGACGTCATGGCAGTAGAGGCGGCAACTATAACGATCAGTCCCACCCAGTTTGAAGCGGTACTAACTGCAATGGAAAAGCAACCGAGCTAAAGCGAACCGAACCGTGCCGTACCGAGTCGAGTCGTACCACGCAGTGGAAAAGCGAAGCGAGCCGAACCGTTCCGCGCCGAGTCGAACCGTACCGAGCCGAACCGTGCCGTACCATGCAGTGGAAAAGCGCCACAAGTGATTCCTGCTCTGCTTCTTGAATCGCAAACATCAAGAATGGTAAACTTTCTGCCCAATCTTTACCACTAGAAAGACAGTAAGTCTGCAGCATCATCTTTTCATCATCTAACGTTTTGGTGGAACCTTTCCACAGCACCTTGCGATTGATGGTGGTATGCACTTGATAGTTCATGCCTAATTCCAAACTGAGTTAGAGTCTGTGTAAACAGTTTCAAGGTGAAATTTGTACCCTGATCAGTTTGTATGACCTTTGGCAACCCAAAGACAGTGCAAAACTTGATCAGCTCACGAACAATGATGTGGGCTTTCGTAGAGCGCAAGGGGATCGCTTCGGGGAAACATGTAGAAGTACACATTATAGACAGAATGTACTCGTGCCCAGATTTTGACTTTTGACCCAGAGGACCTACGCAGTCTAATAATAGGCGTTCAAAAGGTTCTCGCATAACAGGAATAGGTCGCAAGGGAGCAGCTGGAAGTTTTTGGTTCGGTTTACCAGCTATTTGACTGGCAGCAGACGAGCGGCGGAACATAGACACAGCTGATTTTAGCCCTGGCCAGAAAGAGTAGCGTGACACTCGTTTGAACGTCTTGGTAACTCCTAAGTGTCCTGAAAGTACATGCTCATGAGCGATTTTTAGTACCAGAGTAAATGGTTAAAGACTGTAATGATTTTTCACAAATCAGTGACTGGACTGACCCAGTGTCTCTCAAAATCTTCACCGACCTACCTACTGCGTCAGGCGAATGAGACACTGTGCCATCCAGTAAAAATGGCTGATACGCACTCGTAACAGTCTCCATACTACAATTAATGTTACCGACGGTGTGCGCACTTTTAGGCTGTGAAGCAGCAGTTTTCTGTTTCCAAGCCTGACATTCAGAAATCAGGTGACTTGGATCCAGGCAAAAAAAAACAAGCTCGCTTGTCATTCTTTCTACGAGGCGAACTCGGTTGCGTGACTGATTTTGTGTGTGACCAGACAGGTCTCATCTCTTTGTCCGTATTAACGCTAATGGAGGACATTACGCCGTGGAGTAAAGAATACATTTCGGTGCGTTAACACGAATTCATCAGCTAAAACAGCTGCGTCAACGATAGAAGTCACTTTCTGTTCGTTTAGGTGAATTACCACGTTTTCGGGTCACTACTTTTGAACTCAAGCAAAATTAGCTCTTGTAGTTGTTCAAAAGTAGTGACCCGATTAGAAAGACACCACTTCTCAAAAAGTGTGCGCTTCTCTTTGGCAAACTCAACATACTGTAACTCTGTTTGGCAGCTCTGGGATGAGAACGGAACCTTTGTCTGTACGCCTCCGGTACCAGTTCATACGCTCTAAGTACAACAGCCTTCAGATTCATAGTCAAGCGATTGTTCTGAATCCCCATTTCTTCAAGTTTATCGCGCAGTACTTGCTTGATAACATGTTTTGCTGCTTCTGTAGGAACATTAATATTTAAAAAGTTTAGCAATCAAAATGGCACCTGTCTCCCTCTTCAGAGGGCATCAGGACATGTAATGTTGTTTGGGTAGTAGGCCTCTCTAGTCATGGGCATCCCATCCCAACCAGTCCCCAAATCGGTTTATGTTCGGTTGTTCCATGCCAGCGAGCTGTTTCAGGGCACCAAACAAATCAATACTTCCCCGTCCCACTTTACAACAAGAAGTTCATACAGGTTTGCTTACGAGAACGAAACATACTAGTATTGGGTTCTTCCTCTTGACCTAGCCTTATCACCTTCACAAAGCTCTGGCTCCTTTGCAACTCCAGGGTATCCATGTACTGAATTACATTGACTGGCTGATCCTAGCCCAGTCAGAGGAGTTGGTGGCTTGGCTTTAAGGTGTCGTTCTTACCCATACAGTATAAGGTGCATAGGAGGCTGCACCTCAAGAAAAATGTGCTATCCCTTACAAAAAAGAAGTATACTTCCCCATTTATATATACATAATATTATACTTATAGTTTACTATTTATATATTATTTTTGCACTTGCAGTATACTACTATGTTCAAAAATGTAGATATTATTTTTTTATACTTGAAAAATACCTTTAACTGTACTTTAACCCTTTCACGCATAGTGGTCACTACAGTGGACAGCTATTAAAAAAGCATTTTCTTGAATTTGCACGGGTTTTTATTGGAAAGTTGCACATCAGCCTCTTCACTGGACCCTGGTGCATCATCCTATAAATTGCAACCAAGTGGCAAGCCTTTGTGTTTCGATTTTTTCCCCCTCCAAACCAAGATGGCCAAGGGTCAGTCAGACATGCCAAGTTGCTCCGGAATATCCACCCATTCCTTCTATCCTAAGAGACTCTTGTAGGTAAAAAAAATATTGCAGCATCAAGCAATATCTAATGAGTCATATCACAGTAAAATTTTCCAAGTTTTGATTTTAGATTGAGATAAAACTCTGATTAATCACATGTCCACTGTAGTGGACGTCATGCATCAATTGCTATATTTCAGCTACAATTCATAATTATAATGTGAATATTGTTTTTGAAACTTAAAACTTAAAAACTTAATCTGCAGTGACTTTTTTTTACTATAAATAAATGTATTTTTATTATTAGAATGTAATTTTCATTGACATCGAAAAAAGTCATGTGATTACAGTAAATGTAATACACCTGTTTTTACTCAAAAACGCCTAGAATAATATTATAATAAATGGCTATAACTTGCTGAGGGATTGTTACATGTAGACAAAATTTCATCTGGAAGTCTAAAACAACCAAGTCTAACTTTCTAAAGGAAAAAAATGAAGTTCAGGAAGTTCTGTTTGAGTTCACACTGAAAACACCACATTTTTTGCTGCCGTTTTTCTTAAAATCCTGTTAATTTCATAAATTCTCTGACAAAAGAAATGTAAAACTGTGACTTTAAATGAGCTAGATGGAAACTTTAGGCTCTCCTGTTTAAAATGACATATGGCACTTGATGCTTGCTGCTAGAATGGGTTAGAAAAACAAAGAAAAGTACAGGTGAGTCAGGCGCCCCAAAAATGTTCTAGGTCTTTAAGTCTCTATTGTATATCTTAAGTTTAAACCATAACCGCATACTGTCCACTCAATTCTTGTTTTTCATGCCCTAAGAGCAATAAAAACACATAGGAAAAAAATCCTGACTGAGGTTATCATAATTCATGCATGAAAGGGTTAATTTGAAAAACATTTTATTAGCTTCATGCATCCTTTTTTAATCAACACTTGAATGTCGGTATTAGAATTAGAAACATATCTGTTTTATATCAATATTCTAATCAATATTTTCAAACAATGTAAGTTTCATAAGACTGTGTATGAAAAACTATGTAAAAAAAAGTATATTTAATTGGCTACTCGATCAAAAGAGTTAACACAACTACAAGCCTAGTATACTTTGAATACTTAATTATACTTTTAAATATATCTCGATCAAAAGATTGAGTACAACTACAGGCCAAATATACTTGGATTTTAATAAAGTCGATAAAGTATATTTTTGAGAAGTATATAAAATGTAGACTGAAAGTATACTTTCTTATGTTTAGTTTAAAAGAAGTATACTAATAGAACACTTGAATAAACTTCTTTTTCGTAAGGGGATCTTCAAGTCAGGGTACCACTTTTCTAGGTTAAGCATGGAATTCGACCATGATGCAGGCATGTTTATCTCCTGCATGTGTGGAGTCAATCCTGTCGTTATGGGCAGCATCAGGCTAGGCTAAGGCATTAAAAACATTTGAGAAAAAATCCTAACCCTCATAACCCATAAAGTCATAACCCTCCCCTTATGACTCATAGAGCCTTAAAAATGGTTTCTCAAATGTTCCAGAGCATGCAAATCTGGGAGCAGGCATCCTGTTGAGGCAGGGGCTGAGGCCCAGGGAATGGTGACTCCACCCACAGGTGATGGAGTCCATATGGCAGAGGTATAGCCAAGCGGAATTGGTCTGAGGAGTCTACCTAATTGTCTCCTCTGATTTGCCCTCACACCTACAGCTCCGTCGGGGCTAGACGACAGGTTACAGATGTGGCTTCATCTGTACGCCTTTCCTCTAATAACTTTGCTCCTGGAAGTTCTAGTGAGGGTTCGCCAAGACTGAGCCCATCTATCATTAGTGGCTCTGATTTGGCCAGCCCGAGTCTGGTTCTAGGATCTAGGTACCTTCTGTTAGAGCTCCTGTGAGAAGCCATCCCTTGGTGTCTCCATTTTTCGCAGTGCCAGCCAGCAAGTTCCTTCTTGGGACTTTTCTGTGGTCCTGGAAGGTCGAGGCTCCATTTGAACCCTCAGAGTCAGCCTTAGAGTAGTTATTGACTCTTTAAGTAGCTCTTAAATTAGCATTCACTGTGTTTAGAAGAGCAGGAGGTCTGCATGCCCTTTCAGAATAGCCTTCTCCTGCTTTGTTTTTGCATCCCAGACTGGATTACAGGCAGCATGCAGAAATAGGAAAGCAGCCAGGCACATCCTCAGCCACCTTCATCTGATCGATTTTTTTTTAAGGCAGCATATACGTTTCGTTCGCTACCTATGATATCACACAATTCTGTGATTTCAATTCTTTAACAGTTGAACTAAAAATATATATTTTGTTGTGATTGAAGGTCAGTTTGTGTGTAAATGTATGTTTTTGAACAACTTTTCAACTTTTGACTTTATTTCTAATGAGTGTTTTTTTTAGTGATTTAAATATTTGCTTAGTTATTACCAAAGCTATCTCTAATTTGTTGTAGATCATTAGAACAATATTCTGCCTCAGAAGCCTGTCTGTAACCAGATCATGCAGAATCTTTGTGCTCAAATGCTGTCTGAAGTCATTCAGCAGATCCACCCTCGAACTGCAACTTAGGAAACTGAAAAAAAATATATTTCTAGGAATTGATTTATATATTAGTTTATTTAGCAGGGACAATGCAGAAACATTGCTAAAATTTCCAGCAGCCAATGCTCCACATACAGGCTTCTAGCCAAAAGCTCATTTGCATCCCCAGTCCCTGGTTAGGCTTTTTTTTTTACAACAATAAAACAATGGGGGAAAAAAGAAGAAGAAAAAAACTTTGACAAATCGTCCCCTTGGAATTATAAGGTTCTATCTGACATTTTTGTCAAAATTTAGTTATTCACATATTCTTATTCTGTGACCACTTCTTTACATTATGTGATGTTGTTTTTTAAGTTGTGTACATTTTGGAACTTTTTATTTAGAAAATAAAAAGGTTCTTTCTACACAGTCGAATGGAATGCAAAACCTTTAAAGCTCAATATCTCAAATCTGCTCAGAACGCAGATAGAACCTTATAATTCCAAGGGGACGAAATGTTCAACTCTGTTTGCATTTTCAGTTCAACTTGTAGGCTGTTCCAAAGCAGTATACCCTGAACTGAAAATGTGGATCATTTTGCAAATTTAGTTTTTCTTTTCAGTACTGTGCAATTCTGATTAGTTGCACCTCTTGTAGTGACCCCCTTACTACTCTGTTTTGATATTAATTGGCATATGATATCTGGAGCAAGATTATTTACACATTTAAAAACCATTTTAATGAGAGACAGATTTATACATTTTTTAAAACTAAGCAAACTATATTTTTGTAAAATATAACAATGATGCCATCTAATTGGTTTCTTGTCCAAAATTTTTAGTGTTTGTTTATATAAACATCTAACTGGTTTCATAGTCATTTGAGAAACCTGACTTCAGACAGTTACACAATAAGATAAATGTGAGAAGACCATTGCATGCATAACTTGGCTGCTTTTAGGGATATATACGGCCTAATCAAATAAAAACAATTAAGGTTTGTTCTGATTGTTCTACACAGCCTCTTTACATGCACATCGAATTTCAATTGAGAATCTAAAATAACACCTAAATATTTAAAATCAATAACTGTCTCTATTGTCTTTTGATTGATCTTAATTATAAAACCATTAATTTCCTTCCTTCTAATTGAAAAACACATTGAGACAGATTTTAAACAATTCAAGGTCAAACAGTTGTTTTGCAGCCACTGTGACACATCATTTCATTTGTTAAAGGGATAGTTCACCCAAAAATGAAAATTCTGTCAGTACTCACCCTCATGTTGTTCCAACCCCGTAAGGCTTTCGTTCATCTTTGGAACACAAATTAAGATATTTTTGATGAAATCTGAGAGCTGGCTCACTCCTCCATAGGCTTCTATGGGATTGAAGCTTGCCGGCCCAGAAAAGTTATTAAAGACATCGTTAAAATAGTCCAAGTGACTACAGTGGATGTGCTTGTTTTGTCACATTAATAGGTAAAAAAAAAAAAAAAAAAAACTGATTTCTTATACTTAATTTAATAAAAGAGTTGTATTGTAAATTGTTTGATTCATTGTTTAATGCAGCTCAAAAGTACAACTAATGCATTTAGACTGCAATTACAATTGTATGATGTGGATTGAATTTGCACTGAATTTGCTTGAGTTTGTAGACCAGGGATGTCAAAGGGAAGGGGCTTGTGCGGTCTCACAAAATTAAAAATTAAATGCAGTCACGCACATGCTTATAGAGAAAATTGATGCCATAAGTAAAATAAATAAATAAAAATAAATAAAATCTAAAATAAAAATGTACGTACAAAATCATATATATGTTCAAATGTTATATATGATATATGTTCAAATCATATATCAATACAAACTAATTCTGTCATGATGCTGATGTATGTCAGAAATGTTTTAGCTTCATGACTATTCCCTGTATTGTATTCTACAGTAGATGGGTAAGAAGGAGGGCTGTGTCTGAACGCTTTGTTCACAGACCGTTAGGCAGTGTGCATGTGACTGAATCACTTTCCATCTTTCTCAAAATTCTCAGTAACTCTCGCTGGATATGGCCTAGTGCTGCTTCTCAAATGCTCACAAATACCCCATTGTTCTAAAGCAACATCATGTTTATTTGTGGGTTTGTATGTATCTGCATGTGTTAGAATAAGGCAGTACATGGCCATTTCAAAGAATGGTCAGTGTCGAAAGAGGCCTGACTGTGCCTGATCATTGGCACAAACACCAGCCAAGAAAGCTCTATGTCACAACCAAGAATGTGCACACCCTCAAGCCATTCAGAAAGCTGAGCAGTGACGTGAAAATCAGCAGAAAGGGGCAATACTAATTCATTTAAAACATTTAAGAGTCCTACAAATTAAGAATCAGGCACTATAAACCACCTACTTTAATATAATGAAATTATAATTATAAATTCTACAATATTTTTGAATGTAGAAATATGCTTTTTGCTGCTAGATTTTGTTAGTTAGTAGAGTTGTTATTGCATCCATCAGCAAGTATTATTGGAGACATACCAGCAAACCTCTTGGACCTCCTGTTCAATGGGCCAGTGTTCTTGAACTTGGACACTGACACCAAGCAGTGCAGATTCAGAATCACACAAAAGAAAAAAAAAGAAAAAAAAGGGTAACACTTTATTTTGCTGTGTCCTTGTTACATGTACTTACCTTAGTAATAGTAAATTATTCATAACTACATAAAACTAACCTTAAATCAAACCTTGTAACCCTAACAGTATACATGTTGTTAATTAATATTACTCAGTACCTAAATGTATAATTACCCTGTAGGGATGCCTTAAAATAAAGTGTAACCAACTAAATAAATAAAATAAATAACAACAACAAAAACAATATTCTCCTTTACAGGTACCATCTATTCCACAAGCCACAAGTGTTCAATAACCTAAACTGTTGTAATGTAACAATACATTTCTGTGTGAAATTAATGAGGACAAAATTACTGAGTGAACCTTTAATAATTTATAAAACATTTATACTATATGTTTACCAAGAAGAAAATCACACAGCAGTTCAGAAGAGAGTGATATTTCTATCACATTTCATTTTAGTGTATGAGAACTTTGAGGATAAAAGTAATTTTCAGACATGTGCTAATATGCAAATTAGCTCAAAAGGGAAATATTAATAATTAATTATAACTTGTTATGATAAATTATAAATATTTGGATAGGTTAATATAATTAATTTGATGTAGCTGAATTAAAGGTTGTATCAGTGATTTCAGGCCCAAACATAATGATCACATTCATCTAATCTTTCCTATCGATCCGCTAGCTGCCCGCCCCATAAGCATGCCGTCAAAAAAACGCGTCTCTGTAGGCAGCCTAGGCTCTGAGATCTGCAAACCTCACAACACCCTCCCCCTGTCGGTGATTGGTTGAAACACTATTTGTTTTGGTTTTGATTGGTTGGTGAAACCAACTGTTTTTGTGTGCAGATCTCAGAGCCTAGGCTGCCTACAGAGACGCGTTTTTTTGACGGCATGCTTATGGGGCGGGCAGCTAGCGGATCGTTAGGAAAGATTAGATGAATGTGATCTTTTTTTGGGGGGGGCCTGAAATCACTGATACAACCTTTAATATTACAATCAATTAATCTGTTAGTCCAGCAAATACTAATGATTGTCTATCAACTCTCAGAAAGGATTTTTGCATGGTCATTGAAAAATAACTCTTTGTTAGCATGTAGCTGTGATCGCATTGTTAAAGTGATGTTGATTTACAAGCAGGAAACAAAATCAAAACTCGTGTGAGATGTGCACAAAAGTTAATTTAACTAAATCACAAACACATAAACAATCTACAAAAAACACATAACACATAATCACACATACATGGGATGGGTAAAATGGACAGTGAAAGTGAATGAAACTGGAACCAGAATGAAGCTATGGAAAATAATTATTTAACCATCTGAATCAGTTTCTTAGTTTAAAGCACCTTGTTAACAAGGGGTCTACCACTTATACTAAACCTCTGCTTAGTTAGTTAATTGTATGATACTTGCAATGCCTTAGCCATTGAACGAGTGTCCGGATATGCACTTTCAGGAGAAAGTCTTGATGGTTCAGCAGTTCAATTCTTCCGGGTTGAGTGAAGGGTGTCGAGACTTCGTTGATGTTAGTCTGACTCTGTTACTGTTGGGAGAGTCTTGGCTTGATGGTTTGAGGCCTGGTGAGGTCCCACATGAACAGCAACCAGAAGACACACAGAAGAGAGAATAAGAAGAGGGAGGTCACTGAAAAAGTGGCCTTTAACTTCTGTGGAGGTCACTCTTCCATGGGGTCAGTGAGCCAGTGGTAACTTAAACTTTCAAGGGACAGTTTATGACTTTGTCTTTGAGCATGATATTTTGCATATTAGAGTGGGCTGGCAGTTTGTGTCCCTTCAGACTCTGAATTAATATAACAAGAATGCAATGCATGATATGAGGAGGTGATGCACACCAATGTGTAGGGCATTAAATGAGGATTATTTTGATAGCATGGTATAAAAGAGGTTACATTAACTAGTGGTTCAATCATAAAGCATGCATAAAACAGTATACAATACAAAAGACACTATACAAGACAGTAATAATCATACACATAATGTCCTGGAAATATGCATGTTCATTAATAGAATGTTTGCCTATTAATTAATGAAAGAGTCCTTTTTTATGGGCAATGTGTGTTTCAATAGGAAAATTGAAAAATACACAATCCCAATGTTTTTTTGTTTTTTTTGCTATTGTGACCAGAGTGTTAGCTATTGTTCTGCCTGGGTGTTATTGCAGTTTGGGGGTAGTACACATAGTTTGTTGGGCAAGGGGGTTTGCTGGATCATTCATTAAATATAACGAATAATTGTGTGTCTGATTGTAACAGACTCTACACATACCACCAAATGCGGGAAATATCATTATATTGACACAAAACTTTCATAATTTGTTTTATGAACTATGAAAAATACTTGTCTCACCTTAACTAAAATGTCAGAAACACTTTAATCATGAACAAAACATTCTGAATATTAAATCTTTTTTGGTTGGTTTTATAAAATAAAAATAAATAAATAAAAAAAACGAAATTTTATCTCAATACAATGAATGGCGATGCTCTTCTTAATTACAAATGTTCATCTAATTATGAACATTTATATGATTAGGCCTAGTCCGTAAAAACAGTTTAGAGGTTAACTGATCTAATTTTGTGTCTTTGGGAAATACTAGTATGTGACATTGTATCATTTTGAATATCAAAGTTTTTTTGTGTCTTTTTGTTAATGGGGGATTTTAGATCTGCGGAGTAAAAAATTGGCAGAGAAGCATAAGAATGATGTTAAAATAAGAATAATATCAAGTCATTTTCACATCCTGTAAAATTTTAGCTATGGCTTCTTGTCCCCTCTTTGAATAACTTTACTTTTTATGCTGACAAACTAAATATGCAAATGTTTCTATTTATTTCCATTAATAAAACATTGACTGATGCATCATCATCCTGCATATACTAAATGTTACAGTTTAAAAGTAAATACACATTGTTCTTAAAGGGGCCTCTTCTTCCATCTTCCATCCAAGTTAAAACTGTTGCAGTTCTGAATGTAAAGCTTTTATTTTAGTTGTGAACTACATTATTACTTCCCTAGACCGTTGGAAAGAAAGGACAGTTTATGTAATTCATTTGCTACTAATTTTACTACTCTCACTGACACACATCCAAACATATCAGATGAATAAAGCACAATATTGTAAAAGAAAATAAATTGCTACAGTCTACATTTTTTAAGATTCTGTTGTAGAACATTTTTTAAGATTCTGTTTTTTAAGATTCTGTTGTAGAATATATCACTATAAAACGGAAAGTAGCCTAGAACGATACTGTCAGTGTCAGAAGAATAATTGCAGGCAGCCTACATCCCTGGAATTCCCCTTCCTTTCTACACACTGTATGTGTGCAGCTAATCAAATACTTGAGAAAAAAAGGAGAAAAGTTTAACGTAAATGTAGCCTATGCTTTATTAATGTGGTGTGTATAGGCGTTCCATACTGACAAAATAATGACTATAATTAAACAGGCTATATGTAAATAGCAGTGTAAACAATACGGTGACCAATACACTGCTAAATCTAAAGTAATGTGGGATGCTGAGGGAGTCATAATTAGCCTATTAGTTATAACACTGCGTATCTTTATAGCAACAAGGCTACTTTGAATTATTTATTTTTTTCTTGGGTAGGCTAACCTCCCGCTTTGACTTCCAAAATTCGACTATAGGCCTACGTGAATGTGTTTTTATAATTACGATTGTGGACACCGAAAAAGAAAACTCTTTCTCGCGATTGTTCTGTTTTAATTGATTTAATACCAGTTTTTTAAAAAACATTAACAGACTCTCTTACTGCTTTATCGTGTCATTGTAGCTCCAAGTCTTCCTGGATCAGCTGTTTGAGTGCGCCTGCGCAGTACATACAGTACTGCAGCACGGTTTCGGTTTGCCGTGACGTTGATAAGAGGCAAGTCCGAACAAATTCTCCCTACGTGTAATAATTATTAGGCACAACAGCTTATGAAGGAGCTGATTTAACTCATTTACGCAGCGCAGGGGAACATTTTATGTCTGTGACAGGGAAGATTGAAATGCAGTGATTATTTTCGCATATCGTCCTCATTGCTTTTACCTGTCAGAGTGAAATTCTTCATTGGACTGATGATGAAGAGGATGCATGCCGAGGATGAACTAACCAAAGCAGCTGCCACTGGAAACACTTGCCGTGTTCAGTTTTTACTTTCTAACAGAGTGAATGTCAACAACGTTAATAAATTCGGAAGAACGCCTATACAGGTAGGAAACGTTTTCAGCCTTTTCAGCAAGCCTACATCAGACGGACTGCTTACATACACAATAGCCTATTAGTTATTAGGCTACATACAACAGAAAGGCATTTAAATGTACGAAAGGTCAAATTATTGAATTATTGACAAATAAATGAATATCACTTTAGGATTTCACTTAATTCTTTCTCGCTGTTGGTTTAATAGGCTACAGGATTTAATTTTAATTAATTAATTAAATTAATTTTTCTTATGTAATTATGTATTAAAAATGCCTATTTATCATTACATAGACTAACTGGAACATTTTTGCCTTAGACTATTTATAATAGCCTATGGCCTATTGTCATTCTAAAGACTTTTAATAATGTCATTGATGTATTTTTTTGTATAGTCTAAAGAATATCTTAATAATATCTTAATAGTGTATTGTAGAGGTAGGTAGCACTAGCCTAACAGCCTATTTCACTTTATTTTAACATAGCACCAGTAAATGGCTTTTTTTTTAAACTCGAAGAAGAAAAAAAAGTAAAAAAAAAACAAAAAAAACACTGCTGTTTTACTTGTCTTGAATGTAAGATAGTTAAGGTAGATTTTTAGCAACTGGATAAAACGACGATATAAAATCATGTGCTTCAAAGAACAAAAAAGTGTCTCGATGTCACATTTTAGTATTCTTAAATTTACGTATCCTACTTGAGTTAAAAAAAAAAAAATCCTATGCCTAAACTGTGTAAATTATGTAAAAATAAAATAAAAATAAAAACGTTTACATTCTACCATGGATTTAATGTCCAGTTTTATTAGCTTCTTCAAAATAAATAGCCCCCCATCACAATTCACCACCCCCTCACAAATTGCAAACAATTTCAACGAATTTTTTCTAAACAATTTGGTCACGTATAAGATATAATTTCGTTGCTAATTTCTAGTCGGTTCAACTGATTGGTGTTACAGCTCATTCCATGTTGCAATTCATTCTGTACAGGATAAAAATAAAAAAAAGCTGGAGGGGTCAAATAAAGTGCCTACAAAGTAAAACAATGTCGGCTTATAGTTTCTTAAACTTAAAATGAACAGACAGCAAAAATGCAGAATTTGTAAAACCGTATTGCTTGAAGTGTCAGGCTTATTGGTAGCCTATAAAGCTTTTAATCTTTTAACGAAAGATGTTTAATATCACAAGTGTGCATACTCATACGCACTTAACTGATAAACAATAGCCTACTAAAGGCTAATAAAAACATGAGATAATGTTATGAGTCGTTGCATTAAATATAGCCTACTGCCCGTGAATGATTTCATTATTGCTGCAAACATTTGAATAACCTACAATTAGCCTACAATGTTCTTACTGCACGAAAAAATCTGTTCCTAATGATTAAAATAATACAAGAGTAGAAATTGCAGCCGACGTGTTTACTTTTAAATGGAACAGTTAGCCTATTTATGCCAGACAGTAGTTTTTTTTTTCTGAAAGCGAAAACATTTCACGTTTTTCACAGGTGATGATGATGGGTAACACACCATTGGCTCACCTGCTGCTGAAATATGGAGCGGATCCTAATCTGCCTGATCCCGGGACAGGAAGCACTCCTCTGCACGATGCTGCCAGAGCCGGATTCATAGACACTGTGCAGCTTTTAATCCTTTTTAACGCTGATCCCAATGCAACAGATCACTGCAATTTACGACCTGTGGATGTGGCACGGCAGGCTGACCATGTTGACGTGGTTGAATTTCTTAGTCGTTTTTAAACGCTAAAGTTTTTTTTTGTTTGTTTTTTAACGTTACATACATAGCCTATTTTTCACAAATGACAGGCCTATACTGTATTTAAAAAAGTAAAGGAATGAGCGCAGTTAGTTAATTGTGATTTATTAGGCTACTGTCTGTGGATAGGCTACTTGCAGTTTAGGCTAAACATTTTAAGTATAGGCTATATTTTATGTTTTCTTTGAGAATTTTTTGTTCTTCATTTTTGAATAGGCATAGCATCTCCGCATTATGTTTGGTATAAACTAATGAAAGAAACCCAACCTTCAGTCTGAAGCATTAGCCTAACGATAATGTTAGCCTACTAAAAACTGTAGACACGGCGTAATGATACAAATTATTTACCAGACTATACAAAATATTTGTTTTTAACTTAGGCATGGTGATGAATGATGTGGCTACATGGAATCAAATCGATGAAATATAATGAAATCAAGTCGTCCGTTTTGAGCAGCCTATGTTCACAATGCAATAATAGCGCGAGATTTACATTTTGGTGAGCCGTTTCGTCAGTTCTCTTTTTTTGTAAAGATATTTTCGTTTGATTTATTATATTTTATGAATAAGCTTAAACTATAAATAGGCCTACTCAACCATGCAAGCTTAAATTCTTTTTTTAAAAACGAGACCAATGCACTTGAGAATGTAGAAAAAAAATATATAAAAAGCCTTTTAGCCTTTACATATGTGAATGTTTTTAAAAGGTTATAGCCATGAATAAAAGGTTTTTATGGGTTTTCTACATTCTCGAGTGGCTTGGACCAAAAGGTTTTTTTTTTTTTTTTTTTTGCAAGTTGAACTATAGCCTACCACATCCAAAGAGCACTGAGATAGTCTACTGACTTTATACCCTAGTAGCACTCTTTGTATGCTTTATAAAGAACAAAACAAAGAATTTAAGCTTCATAGAACACAAGATGCACTGTTTTATTGGGGTTTGTAGAGTCCAAAGAAACATTTAGCTTGTGCGGAAAGGAATGTTTGTTATTATTGATATAATTTTGATTGCAGACATTATTGATTTGCCTACATAATTTTATCTCCTGGCTGCAAATAACCTGTGTGGAATACAGATACTGGCACTTTGTACTTTGTAATGTAGAAAACTAAATAATAAATAAAGATAATTAACTTATAAAGTACCAAAAATGTCTGGTTATTTGTAGAATTACCTATTAACTTGGGAGTTTATCTCCATCTCTATTTGTAAAATTATTTCTGCAAGGTATTGGCAAGCTGATCTAATCTCATGGAAAGAACAGAAAAACAGAATATGTTCAGAAACTACTGTAGTCAAAGTCAGATTAGGAAGGCCTCCATTTTGAAAGCAGAAATATTATTTTAAAAACAATGAACATATTTCTGTTAAGATTGCTTGAGGGAAAAACACTGCAGAAAAAGTTTTTTTTTCTTTCTGACAAGCAACCAGTTTAACAATTTGTGTTACAAATACACATCCGTTCTTTACAAAACTCTGGAAAAACAAATGCACTGCTGACTCAAAATGGAGAAGTTTCAGCACTGCTCATTGAAATGTGGCAAAATGAATAATAACATAATAGGGGAAAAAATGCATACATTTATTTGTGGTTATGAGAGAAATGTATTTAGCTATATAAACAACCAAATACACTACTACTATATTTACTACATTTAAAAGGCACTGAAAAAACTATTCAAAAATCAAAAGATCCTGTCCATTCCCTCTACCAGTGCTTCCATGCATTATGTCTAATTGTTTAAAAAACAAAAAAACAACAACAACAACATAATACTGTATTTTAAAGAGTGGTAAATGCACATTCATGTCAGTGTGGCTGACAAACAAACCCCTTTTCTTTTTTTATTTTATTTAGGTTAATATATCGGTAAGAATGTCACACTTGTTAACAGATACATGATTGTATTTGTGGACACCACATCTTCATGGCTCCTTGATGGCAGAGTACTTTAATGTTTGGGCAACATTACTGAAGACTGTGACATCAACTGGACAGCAACAGAAAGGAAGAAATTATGACATGGAAAGTTTCATACACGTCAGAAAAAAAGATCTATTATATAATTACATATATTAAAATAAGATCAAATAAAATAGTGCTTTACTTAATTTCAAGAGCTTTAAACTCACTTTTTGTGCATTTATTGTGCTCTCCCAGTCCATCTGGCTGATCTGTGGGATTGCTGTGAGCAGGATGCTGCTAGCTTTGTTTGCGTTCTCCTTCATGGTTTTTAGAACATTGTCCACACACACCTAGAATAAAAAAAATAAAATAAAAAAGTTTGGATAATAAAATAATAAAAGGAGCTAAGTTTGGTACATGCAGGTTTGCAAAAATATATAGGAAAAACAAAAATAATGGTACATTAAAAAAAAAGTCTATTAATGGACCAGCAAGCCACAGAGAATCATTAACTGATAAGATATGAAGGTGCAATGCATCCGGACCTTAAAATTATCACATTTATTCTTAAAACTGTATGTTATCTCTACAAACAAACAAATACATTTTTTTTTTTAAATCCACATAACAGATATCACACTCTTAAGTCTCTATGAGTCTCACGTTTGCCCGTGGCCACTCAGATAATGCAGATAAGGTTGCCATGAGTCATGTATAACCTTTCACAAGTTTTATGCTCAAGCAACAAATGGTCTATTGTCTCTAATGCCTGACTTTGTAAGTCATAGTCGTCTACAGCTACATTGTGCATTCAAATTCTACAGGGGACTATGACAGGATCTATAGTTAACCTATACTGAATTAAGACAGCAACAAGAAAAATCAATGTGATCAAGAAAGAAAACTGAACTGTAGATTGTTTTTCATCACCAATGTTTTCCTTTAGAGGAACTGACTAATTGGCTGGCAGCAAAATGTGTTGATCTGGCAGCAAAATGATTGTCTGTGCATGAGTCAGAGAGAGAATGAGAATACAGGACAGGGACGGAAGGATGTGGTGAAGTGGGGCGTGAAAACTAGAGGTCAGCAGCAGGAACTCGGAAGGAGGACTCTGAACTGCAAGGGGAAGTAAACATTGCTTCAAACTACAAGCCTAACCGGTTGTCCGGCTATCGGAAACTATAATCTGTGGAGAGTTTATTGACTTAAAAAGGAATATCCTATAACAATCCTTCTAAACCAATAGGATACAAACAACTTTGAATGAACACAATAGCAGCACATTTGCCCTTTATTATGGCCTTTCTCTGACATGGCATCAAAAGATTATATACACACTGTCGCTGTTAAAACTCACATGGTCTAGTTACAATGAAAATTAACCATAAAAACTTTTTTTAATATGAAGGGCTTTTATGTGGCATGTGTAAGCAAGAGACAAATGCTTCTATTTATGGCACTCTAATTAAATTGTAGAGAAGCAGCAGACCAGTATTGGAAAAACGGATTATTTTTTATTTATTTTTTTTAACTCAACGTTTCTAGAGTGAGTATTTGCCACAAACATAAGAACCAATGAAATACCAGGGTTTGTGTGGGTCCAAGGTTGTAGATATTTATCAATCTTCCTTTGACCCAAAATAAATTACTAAATTACTCAAACATGACATTGTGTAGTTTATTAATAAGGCAGTGTTTGGTAAAACTTTGCACTTGAAATTTTTAATCTTTTGAATGTGTATTTTGGAACAGAATTACTCAGTTAAGTTTCTGTTCCAGACTGAAATCAACTGAAATCCATTCACTGTAAAAAAATTCTAACCCTCCCAAATCAAAAATTTCAAGTGACCGATAACATCTAAATTTTTCAATTGGCCCAAGTGAAATTATTGTTGCAATAGTCTGTTAACATTGGCTCAATGAGAAATAATACATCAGACTAATTGAAAAATTTAGATGTTATCGGTCACTTGAAATTTTTGACTTGGGGATGTAATTTTTTTTTACAGTGTTCACATAGATCTGATTAAAGAAATTTTACACTTTTTCCCCCCACACACATTTATAAGTCTGCCTCCTGCACAGAATCTGTTTGGTCTGTGTGGGAGTAACATCAGAAACGTGCAGCTGCGCGTGTGCACAGCTCATTGGGAATAATGGCTTGAACTCAACTGACTCAAATGAAGTTTACTTATCTAAATGGGGTCATTCTAAAGACTTTTATGGTTTTTAATTTACAGCTAATTATTATAAATGCTATAACCCTGGGGTTTTCAAACTGAGGTCTGATGACAGAAAACTTACAGCATTTTTACAAGTAAAAAAATAATTTACTTTATTTATATATTGTTTTACAAACAATATAAAATAAACAGTCCAACACCACCAATGGAATTGAGCTCCTGGATGTCCAGAAAAATATGAATATGGTTAAGCAGGTACACACACACACACACACACACAAATACACACAGACACACACAAATACACACAGACACAGACAGAGGCTTCTATCTGCTCACCGCCTCTTCGTGCTCTTTCCAGCAGTCATAATCAGTTGCCATTGCAATACTAGCGTAGCACAGCCCGGCCTCCTTGGCAAGAACCACCTCCGGTACTGTGGACATGTTAATGACATCAGCACCCCACTGTCTGAACATTAGGCTCTCTGCCCGAGAAGAGAAACGAGGACCCTCTATGGTCACCATTGTCCCTCGAGTATGACACTTCACACCAAGTGCCTGGGCAACCTCCAGGAGAACCTACAAGAGGAGGTAAGCATAAGGTGAAGAGAATAAGAGAAGATGAACAATAAGGACAGAGAGCTGGGAAATGTCACTAACCTCTCTAGTCTTGCTGCAGAAAGGTTCAGCCATAGGGACGTGACACACACCTGGGGGCCTGGTGGGCTGCCCGTCATAGAATGTCTGAACACGTTTTGTTGTCCTTGATTTCAAGGTGGTGTGGGACATTTTGGCATGTAATTAAGAAAAGGAAATGAAAAAGAATATGCATCAAACTGACAAGGTGTGTTGTGAGGAACAATAAAGACAGTTACAAAAAAAAACCCCATCTGTTTGGTTTTGATTATCATCTCTATCGCGGTCACGCTCACGTGACCTGTTCTTCATCATTATGAAAGTTTATTATCTGCATTCGTTTTAAAGGTTTTCTGAGCACCCACATCTAAAGCATGCGCACAGAAAGCTGGATGTCAGTCAAGGGGTCCCATGAGTATTAAACTAAGTTCTCTCTCACGTGGTATTGCGCATGGACATAATAAATACATAGACACCCCATTTGCTGCTTTGGAACATTGCTGCGATACGTCAACGCGTCCGCCATATTGCTGAGGGCAAGACTCTGCTGTAAACAAATGCAAGTAAACCGGTGAGCTGTCGTTTTTCTGGATAAAAACAAAAATAACGTTTACATTTATCAACCCATTTCAGTGGCTTGTACGTGGTGTACAAAGTTCTCTCTAGTTATTTAACTATCTCGATAGTTAGACTTAAATATTTTTTTAATAAGGAATTGTCAAAGCTCAGGCTTGTCATGCATTTGGCTTTTTATTCTTGGATAAGAACTGTGAAGACCCCCATACTGAGATATAATTTTATTTTCACAATAAATGAAATAAAGTTTTCTTTTTGTGGAAAAAGCATTTTCTGTCTTTAACCCGATTTTAGCTTTTCTTGTGCTTAGAATTGACCGCTATTGAGAAAATGAAACAAATTGGCAAATAGGCCTACAAATCACACCGGCAGGCTGCTTTCTGTATTTTTATAGAACTAAAATGATAGATATTTACAGATAGATACACCTAATATACAATAACGAAGATAACTGATGGATCCTTTATGGTAATATATATGATATGGTACAACTACAGTGCAATGCAAATATAAGATAAAGTGAGAAGTAATGGTAAATAGTTTAGTGTAAAGTCAATAAAATAAACAAACAGTATACAGCAAATAAAAAAGAAATAAAATAGTAATGAATAGTATAATTATACAATATCATAAGTACAATAATATAATAATAATAATAATAATAATAATAAATTGATAATAGCATATAGTTTATGTATAATACTATAATAATAGCAATACAATATGAAATATCAATTACAGAATATAGACAAAAAATAAGTTAAGTAAGTTATAATAGATTGATAATCGCAAGTGGTATAATATTATAATAACAATAATTCGCTATTAATTGATTTGACAGCACTAATGTGTGTGAAATAATATGTGTGTGTGTGTGTGTGTGTGTGTGTGTGTGTGTGTGTAAAACAAAAATAAAGACAAAAATAATTAAAATGACAAAAAACTAAAAAATCAAAACTTTAACTAAAAATGTATTGAAAACATAAGATGTAAAAATGAATGGTTTAATTTTCCCACTGGATCATTGTATAATTTTATACAAGCCTGTGGCAACATTCAATGCACTATTAAATACTATTGTCCTACGTTATAATAAATTATTTGTTAAAAAAAAATAATAATACCCTGAGTATGGCTTACTACGCATCGGGCGCATATCTAAAAATGGATCCTGTCACTGTCACACAATCATTTATTTATCGCAAGCTATTTTAGTCTGACTGACTCCGGTGGCCAACTAACGTTACTATTACTAATTATGTAATGACCAAATACAACCAGAAACAATTGTTCAGTCTTACATGTGAAAGGTAATTCCCCGAGTCCTGTTTTCAATTGTGCGCCAATTTGTACAGCCCCAAGCAGCACATGAAGCAGGCATTTTTCTCAATTCCTGTTATGAGTTATGGGAAAGTTGCCCTCCGCAATATGGCGGCGCTGTTGACATACGATCCAGCGGCCAATAGGGCGTCTATGTATTTATTATGTCTATGGTACTGCGCTTAAACTGCCAAATAAACAGAAGGTTATGTCAAAAGTACAAAAAGTTCACATAAACACAGTCGGTTATGTCTGTTAACGTAAACAGCAAGTAAATAAATCGCATGTGTATATTAGATTTGTATATTAAAGTGAAAGCAGCATAATATACAGTACCTACTGCTATATATGCTGTTAATATGAATCAAACAACAAAAGAAAAACAGAAAATCACTCACTGCTCTTGATTGAATATTTTAGTAGCTTTAATACAAATAAATTTCTTACTTGAATGCTAAATGCTCTGGTGAGAAGATAAACATGGCGGACTGTGTACAGCTCACTCAGGGCGGGGTCTATGCTAATAGAGCAGAGTCTGTCAGCAGTCGTGGGCGGGGCCTAAGCATGTGTGACGTCACAAAATTATTAATTGTAAAGCAAATGTACTGTACTACAACATTTATTTTATTTTATATTAAATATATATTTACCAAATAATTTTTAATCTAAAAAGGCTATAAAATCAAAGCCATATGTCTAACCAAGTTGTGTTCCAAATATGAAGTTGATATCAAAAATTGAAGTTCCCAAGAGATTTTTAGGAGAGATTTTGTTTGATGTGTTCTCCTGTCACAAATGAATACATCTGTCAAATTATCACTTCTTTGTTCTTTCACAATGCAGTCACCAAATATTAAACCTTGAGTTTCAGATGATTTGTTTTGTTAAGATTAGGTTAAGACTTTAAGGTTATGTTAGTTTTGATTGTAAAATAGCGCAGTAAATTTTGTAATATGAAACCTGACACTGCCCACAGGATGAAAAGGTGTATGCTTTCGAAGGATACCTAAAGATTAATTTAAGAAAGAAAGAAAGAAAGAAAGAAAGAAAGAAAGAAAGAAAGAAAGAAAGAAAGAAAGAAAGACACACAGACAGACACAGACAGACAGACAGACAGAGAGAGAGAGGGGATGACAGTTACCAGTGTATCTATTCTGGTATTTGTGTTACAGGCAATGTCTGTATTTGGTTTCTGATAGGTGACTGAGGGTCTGAAGCAGACAGACTGCTTCAGGAAGGGTCAGGAAGCAGACAGACTGGCTAAACCGACCATCTGCTAAGCTGTCTCACGTCACCAAGGTCAGATAAATCCCATCACATAGAGCCTCTTTCACCTAGCTATCATCACATAGAGACTGTGTCTGTTCCCCGCATTTGGAAATCCAAAAAACGTTTCAACCCATCTAAGGTTAAAAATGTAATTGATGTTCAACAAATAAAAAAACAGCTATAATACAGATGAGCAAATGATAAAGCTTGGGTTGCTGAATATTCAATCCCTTACTTCAAAAGCACTTATTGTTAATGATATGATTACTGACTATAATCTAGATGTGCTGTGTTTGACAAAAACCTGGCTAAAACCAAACGATTACATTACTTTAAATGAGTCCACCCCACAAGATTACTGTTATAAACATGAACCTCGTCTGAAACGCAAAGGGGGAGGTGTTGCTGTAACTTATAGTAATATTTTCAAAATCACTAAGAAATCTAATTTTAAATATACTTCTTTTGAAGTGTTGGTGCTTAATGTAAAAATATATAGTGTAAATGACAAATCACGTTTGAGATTTGTGTTGGCTACTGTATACAGGCCACCAGGGCACCATACAGACTTTATCAAATAATTTGCTGACTTTCTATCAGAGTTAAGTATTGGCTGCAGATAAAGTACTAATTGTTGGTGATTTTAATATACATATAGATAATGAAAAAGATGCATTGGGATTGGCATTTAAAGACATTCTGAACTCAATTGGAGTTAGACAACACGTGTCAGGACCTACTCATTGTCGTAATCATACTCTAGATCTAATATTATCACACGGAATAAATGTTGATGCCATTGAAATTCTGCAGCAGAGCGATGACATCTCAGATCATTATCTAGTCTCATGTAAATTACATTTAGCCAAGGCTGCAAAGCAGACTCCGTGTTACAAATATGTGAGACCTATCACTTCTGCCACTAAAGATTGCTTTATTAATAATCTTCCTGATCAGTTTCATCATCTCAGCATCCCAGATAGCTTAGACGAACTCGATATTGCAACAGAAACTTTTAACTCTCTCTTTTTCAGCACTTTAGACACAGTTGCTCCATTGCACTTAAAGAAGATTAAAGAAAATAGTCCAATGCCGTGGTACAACGAGCACACTCAGGCACTTAAGAGAGCAGCCAGAAAAATGGAGCGCACCTGGAAGAAAACAAAACTAGAGGTATTTCGCATTTCATGGAAAGAGAGTTCGATTACATACAGAGAGGCCTTAAAAGCTGCTAGATCTGCTTATTTTTCAACCATATTATGGCTCGTTTCCACTGAGCGATACGGTACGGTACAGTACGGTACGGTACGGAATCATTTCAGTTTCCACTGTCAAAAGTTGTGAATGGTAACAAAATGCCGAACCATACCATACCACTTTTTAGGTACCCTTCCGTTGGGGTTCCTAGCAAAGTGGTACGGTACTAAAGGGTGGAGCTAGACTCACTGCAGAACGTTGATTGGTTGACAGAGGATCGTCACTTGCGCGTGCTACAAGGGGAACCCCTGGTCAGAGCCTGACTCCACCCACTGGCAATACTTGAAAAATGCTGGAAAAGTCAATAGAGTCTGGCTGCAGACTTGCACTTGCACTCTCAGACCTGCACTTGCACTCTCAGACCTGCACGCTCAGACACCAGCGCTTCCTCTGCCTGTGACGTCACTTGCAATCGACACAAATTAACCGGAAATATGTTTCCAGCAGTAAATATTATGTTATATATTTTTTTTTCAAAAAAAACAAACAAAAAAAACGCATTTTTTTTGTTATTAAACATTGTATCGTTAAAGTTGGTATTACCTTATATTGCTATCATAACTGTTGTGTACCAACATTTCCCCAAAATCATGTTTAATTGGAGATACTAGATTTATGACTTGGGAGCAGGGAGATACGAGGTTACGCTGTCATTGATAAGAGTGGTACGGACACAGACGTCGCTGCTGCCGGCAGTGTTCATCAGAGTCTGCGGTCGCGTTGAGCCTTTTGACAAGAGATAAGGCTTTAAAAGCTATTCAAATCTAATGATTGTGGTTACATACATCTTCCTAAACTCCATTTTAAACGTTTAAGAGATATGAGTGATGCAATACCAAAATACTAGGCTGTCTAATAGGCGGAAATTAGCCTAATCTGCACGCAAACTTACCTTCGTGGATCACAGGCTTCCTTCTGCACCGAAGCATTACAGCTATCGATTTTTAACAAAACATGCCTACTCAAATGTATCTAACCTAACTATTTTCACTCGTTATTGTCTAAAAAACATACATAATTATCCAAAGATAGGCTTACTTGGCGCCAGTAACTTAGGCAGACCTTTTTTCTCCCATAAATTAAAACCTTGCTACTTGGGGTATTTTACATGCACAGTGCCAACTTCGAGTCAGTAAAATAATAATAAAAACAATAATTTAATGCTGGTATCCAAAACATTTAATTCAATTCAAGTATTATATTAGATACCTTTTAAAAATTCAATGCACACGTGTAATAAGTAGACATTTAAAATACATCAATAACTGATATCATAGTTTAACACAGACAAAATCAGAGTTAAGGCTTGCTTTACGTGTTGCTCGACGAGGATTTCTTAATCGCTGCGATTTTTAATCCTGAGGAGACAAAATGCCGCGGAGTGAAGAAGAGGTGGAGTTAGGAGGATTCTCAGACAGTTGAAGTGTCCAATGGAGTTAAGAGATTTTCTCTCTAGCTATTTTCAACACTTTAGATTGGTTAATAATTTGTGAAAATAACATAACCACGTGGGGACTGACCAATAGCATCGATTTGTGAAAAAATATGAAATTGACAAACTTTGGACATACGAGGTTTCCGCCCGACAGCGACGATATATATTTATTTATATGTATATACTTACAGAAACGATTTTTGAACGCCATTGGGAGCTGTTCTCAATCCGACACAAACTACACTATGCGTCGATTGCAAGTGACGTCACTTGCAGAGGAAGCGCTGGTGTCTGAGCGTGCAAATCTGGGAGTGCAAGTGCAGGTCTGCAGCCAGACCCTTCTCGGAAAAGTGGGCAGAGCCCAGTGGAGAGGGGGTGTGCATCTGAGACGCATCTCCTCTGACGTCAGAGGGCACCACAGCTTCCAATAGGAAAATTCAACTGCAGTAGCCACTGTTCAACCTGAAGAGGGCAGCACTCAGACGTTTTTACACCATATATTGTAGAATTAAAACACTTTAAACCCAAATGTCAAAAAAATTACTTGAATCAATGAACAGCATTAATAAAGCGTCAGTCTTACAGATCATTAACTAAAAAAAGTTGTTTTAGGGTTTAGTTACCCTTTAATATACAGTTGAAATATAATACTACTGTTTTTGTCACGAAATGTAGTTTTAAGAGTTTTTCAGGCGAAAATGTAGTTGTTTAAAGCTCAAATCTGTGTTTTTTTATAAAGATTTATGAAAATTTGATCCAGGTTGTGAGATCCAGGCGATCACCGGGCGCTCGGCGCTCATGTACCCCGCCTGGAACAGCCTTTCCTCGGCTAGTCGTTCTGACGTTTGCCGCTGACTCTGACGTCTCTGTAGTGGTTAAACGTGAGATATAATTCGTCTTTTGTATATCTAATGGGCGATATTTGGTCTCGTGAATCTATAATTTGTTCCCTGGCCAATCGTTTTGGCTGAGGGCTAAGTGAAGTTTCTTAACTTTATATATTTAAGCTATTTAACTTTACCGTTGTAAGGCTAGATATGTAATAAACATTTTGCAAAAGAAAACCTCAAAAAGGTTAATTATAGATCAAATAAGACAGAAACACACCCGTTCACCGGTCATTTTCCTCAGCTGTAGGCAAAGACAAGTTTCAAATCAGTGCTTCTCCCGGGAGACTAGCACTAAATTAATCCCCTAGTTTAGCGCCATCTACTGTTTTAGAAGAGGAAGTTGCTTAACTGCATTCGTGAGAAAATCGCGCCAAGAGATCTCATAAAAAGCCAAGTGTTACACAATCATAACAGACAGATATGCATTTGTATGCACTAGATTTGGTATTTGTTCAAAGGTTACATGCAATTTTTAGGATGGTTTGTATTTATTTGTGAATATTATCTTGGCTCATTTATTTATATTTGTAAAACACAATACATATTTGTTGCTCCACTGCATTTTCACTCAAACTGACCTTTGTACTTGCACATTGCTTTCTGTTTGTTTGAGAGTCGAGTTTTCCTTTGCAAAGCAGATCGAGTTTGTTTGTGAGTCGAGTTTTCCTTTGCAAAGTAGATTGAGTTTGTTTGCAAAATGATGGATTTGTTTGTTTAATTATGGCACATAATTCGCTCCATAGCATTTTTCCATCTTAAAAATATATCTAAATTACGCCATATGCTCTCACT
This sequence comes from Abramis brama, assembly GCF_963993115.1. Lineage (NCBI taxonomy): Eukaryota > Metazoa > Chordata > Actinopteri > Cypriniformes > Leuciscidae > Abramis > Abramis brama. Next base: position 49,253,709 of record NC_139964.1, read on the forward strand.
GACAAATGCGGAACAATTAGTTCATGCGTTCATGACTTCAAGGCTAGATTATTGTAATGCTCTACTGGGTGGTTGTCCTGCACGCTTAATAAACAAACTACAGCTGGTCCAAAACGCAGCAGCTCGAGTTCTTACCAGAACCAGGAAGTATGACCATATTAGCCCTGTTCTGTCAAAACTGCATTGGCTCCCTATTAAACATCGTATACATTTTAAAATATTGCTGATTACTTACAAAGCACTAAATGGTTTAGCTTCGCAGTACTTGAGCGAGCGAGCTCTTAACGCATTATAGTCCTACACGTCTATTGCGATCTCAAAATTCCGGCCAGTTGATAATACCTAGAATATCAAAATCAACTGCTGGCGGTAGATCCTTCTCCTATTTAGCACCAAAACTTTGGAACAGTCTTCCTACCATTGTCCGGGAAGCAGACACACTCTGTCAGTTCAAAGCTAGACTAAAAACACATCTCTTTGACCTAGCATACACATAACACATTATAGACTTCTATAATTCAATGTTAGGCTGCATAGATTAGGTCAGCCGGAACCGGGAACACTTCCCATAAATCCTGATGTACTCGTTACATCATAAGAAGAATGGCATCTACGCTAATTTTAGTGTTTTTGTTTATCCCGAGGTTTTCCCGCAGCCTGCCGGATCCAGGCTGTATCCAGATCTGATGAAGGACCTGCGCCTGGACCAGATGTCATAGCGGGGTGCTAAAGTGCCAACTAGTTTCTCCTTATGGAGGATCCCTTTACCACTCTACAGATAAAGCGTTGTCGGGAAAATTCGGTTCGCGTATCTACCCCTGTCAGGGTATTGCAGGCCAAAGACGAGGAGACAGGATTTCAATACATCTGGTTTATTCCCAAACACAGATTACACGAACACTCAACACTATCCATGACAATACTACGACCGACAAAGACTGAAGGAACACACAGGGCTTAAATACACAAGGAAACAGATCAGGGGAATGAGACACAGCTGGGGCAAAACAAACGAGATAACTAAATGAGGTGATTAACAAGGCACAGGTGAGACAGGTGAATTGAAGACAATGACAACACAGTCCAAACATGAACAGAAACGTGACAACCCCGAAGTAATACAATTCTGTATCAAAATGTTAAGGCCAGACAAGTAGTTTTTTAAGGCTTGGTTTGTAGGGAATTACAAACCTGCGCACATATATTCAAACGCACATACCAATAGACTGAACTCGTAATACGCATATGCACGCCATCAGCGTTCTCACAGTTTTCGCGTTTAAAGTCTGTGTAGAGTTTCCTGTTAAAACGGTGTAGTGTTAGCGGCCCCTAAGTTAATAACTAATGATCGTTGCGACCGAAGTGAATCAATCAAATTAACTTTAGCTGGAAAATAACTTTATTCAAGAACTGCTATAAAGCCAAAACAATCTCTGTTACTTTAAACGATCTTTGTATCTCTGTAAAGCCGCTTTGGAACAATCTACATTGTTAAAAGCGCTATATAAATGAAGATGAGTTGACTGACTTGACTTGACAGGAATGCAGTATAAGTGTTTACTTATTTAGCCTGGCTTGGCAGAGAATAGATATGTACTTGTTTTGTAATTAAATAATTTGCTCATACAACAAAATCAAGAATTGTCAGTTTGAACTAATTCATTTTATTCTGCTCTTCTCATCTAGTTGTATGAGACAACTGTTTCTAAGGTCATGAAGGTCAATAACACACTACATGAATCCATTAACAAATAAGCTATGCATACTTAGCATGTGTAATTCTTTTTAGGATTTATTGCACCATTGGCCACTATATTTTAACTATGAGAGTGAATCATGTACAAAAGTTTGTATCAGTGCTCTGTGCACATGTGTGGACCGAAGTGTTCATGTTCTGACAAAACTCAGCCTTGAAGGAAAAAGATATAGCTAGCCTGTGTTTTATCCAATTGTGTTTGCAGGGGCTGTTTATTATTATTATGAGACGCATGTGACCATGTCAAAGGAATAGTCTCCAGAAGAGTTCAAAATGTTCCAGATGAGAAGTGTCTTTGACTCCTATGACACACCAGTGACCCTTACCAAACTTTCTTATGTATATGGGACAGAGTGCATCAAAGATAATGACTTTAAATGACTTCATTTGCGTAAAGAACAATAGAATACAGAATTATACAGAAGAATACAATATTCGGATGTTGCTAAAATTATCTGTACTGTTAACCTGTACAGAACCTGTAGAAATAACGTGACTGTCCATATGACTACCCTGGTGAAAAAAAAGTATACTTTATTATATTTGAAATATATTCCCTTTTTCAATAGTACATTGCAAATATATTTAAAAAAATATACTATCTTTAAATATATTAAAAGTATATTAGCATCATGCTTTTTATCTATTTTTATAATACAACTTTTAACACACTTTAAAATAATAGTACTTTAGTATATTTTCTAAAAATATATTTAAAAGCAAGCATACTTTTAACATATTTCTAACAAGTGCACTATAAGTACATTGGTAATAAATATATGCTTAATTACATTTTTAAGAAATATGCTAAAATCAAGCATACTTTCAATATATTTCTAACAAGTGCACTATAAGTACATTGGTAATAAATATATGCTTAATTACACTTTTAAGAAATATGCTTAAAACAAGCATACTTTTAATATATTTCTAACTAGTGCACTATAAGTACATTGGTAATAAATATATGCTTAATTACATTTTTAAGAAATATGCTAAAAACAAGCATACTTTCGATATATTTCTAACAAGTGCACTATAAGTACATTGGTAATAAATATATGATTAATTACACTTTTAAGAAATATGCTAAAAACAAGCACACTTTTAACATATTTCTAAAAAGTACACTACAAGTCCTTTTAAGTTTTTGTGTATTTAAAGAAAACATACTTATGTTGATCTACTTAAAATAGATTTGAGTATGCAGTGTACAAATGGCTACTTTTGTAATTGTGATTTAAGTATTTTTAATTTAAGTTTATACAATGTTAAAGATAGGCACAATGTACAATAAACACAAATCCATTACAAATTTTACATCAACAATCACACCATTGGAACACACAAGAAAATGTGTTTTCTACTGTACAGAAAGTGGCAGCTACTGGATTGTGATGTCACAAGTGGCCGTTTAACATGCAGCCAAGTAAACACTGGCTATATTGCATGGCCAAAAATGGAAGTTCACTCACTAGGGTAGGTAATCCTGTTCAGAAACACTTTTTTTTATACTGGGTGAAATGGTCCTTCCATCCTGAGAGTAGTCAATACATTATGTGTTCAGAAAAAGGAATGAAAAAAATCAGACCTCTGTAGCAGCTGCAGGACAGTAAAAACTCTGACCAATCACTGCCATTCGGTGCGAATGTAAAGAACCAATCAGATGCCTTCATGTCTCGTGCCCGAGCCCCACTGCGTGCGCTGCCCTGCGTGCACTCATCACATGTCACCGTTCCGGAAACATTCAGCTCACTACACCGAAAAGCAGGAGTTTGCGGCACAATGGAAGATAAAATGCAGCAAAATCTACCAATGCCAGCTTTGCTGGTAACTGCTCGCCCTGATAAAAAGCCTAAAAAAAAGAAAATCGGAGGCAGAAAAGGCTGCAACGAAACAGGCACTGGATAAAGCCAGAGAACAAACTTGCGTCAACATTGCAGCATTTGAATGGTGGAGACAACTGAGGGAGCAAAAGTGATGAAAAGCGATGCCGAGGTTGCGTTCTTTCTGCTGAACAGGTAATTATTTGTTTTGCTTCGGGGGGATTTGTTATTTCCATGATATATGTTACGTTAGGCCACGTAGCTACTTTTGTAGCTAGTGCTAACTAGCAATGCTAACATTAGCTTCTCTGTCGGTGTAAGCCAGTTGCGTTACAGGTCTGCTTATCTGACTTTTAGGACATGCCATTTTGAACATATTGCACAGCCATAGTCGCAAGTGTCTGCATTATAATTGTGATAAAATGACGTTAATATTGCTTATAAACGGGACAACTGTGGTGATGTGGCATATGTGTTTTGTTAGCTACGAGAAGAAATGTTTGTTACTGTGTGAAATGGAAACAAAGTTTTGTTGTCATTCTTTGTGTGTCTTTGAGATGCAGTAATTATTGTCAGATGTGTAATTGTGATATTCTTCCTAAAGGTAAATCACTGCCAAAGGAGTAGATCACCACAGCAGACGACGCCTCATGCAAAGCCTGACCTGTCAGCCATCCCTGGACACTCCTTTTCTTATATATATTTATTTCTTATTTATTATATGTAAATACAGATTGTTTATGACAATCAAAAGCAGCGAAAGTACAGATACTTGTGTAAAAAAGTATTTCTCTTAGGTCTCTCTTGTTCGTTTTTAAAAAAAAATAAAACAAAAAGTGTTATACCACATTCATTGTCATTATTCATTTAGCATGTAAGGAGGTAAGAAAAGTAATAGCTTGTTTATGCTGAAATGGTAAAGGAAAGGCATTTATCGTTTCAAAATATTTATTCCAACATGACAAAAATACTCTGCTTTCCTGTGACCTGCAGCTGACTCCGACTGTGGATGCGCGTTCATGTTTGTGGGGGCGTAGCTTTGGACGGAGTACTGACGGGAGGGGGTGGAGCTTAGAAGAGGTGCCGCTTTCAAATCTTGCTAGCTCTCCAAGAGGTGCCGCTTTCAAATCTTGCTAGCTCTCCAACATAGCTTTAAAGTATATTGTACAAAGTATAGCTAAGTAATATTTGTTTATTAATGTGCATTTGTTATTGAAGACAAAGTGTGCTATTTGTAGTATTTGGATTAAGCCAAAGGTATTACGGAGAATATCATTTTTACTCAAAAATAATAGACTTGTATATTGCTCGTAATGATTTTGTAATGTACTTGTAACACAGATAAAGTACACTTTATTATCACTTATCAAGTATGTAAATAGTCCCTACACAGGCATAAACTTAAAGTATACTAAGTATACTTGAAGTTGTTCCAATTTAGCACACAAAAGTACACTAAATAGACTTAAAGTTATGCTTTACTACAATTTAAATACAACTAAAATATACTTAGTACAAAATTAGTTGTTTCAAAACAGCACACTTAAAGTTAACTAATCCTTAACACACTTGAAGTATACTTATAATTAGTGTGGCTGCAAGTATACTTAGTATATATTTTTAATAAATTTACGGTATATTTCTTGTATGTTTCGAAGACACTTGTAATTAATTTGTAATGTACTTGTAACACAAATAAAGTACACTTTAATACACTAATCAAGTATGTAACTAGTCCCTACACAGGCATATACTTAAAATATACTAAATATACTTAAAGTTGTTCCAATTTAGTACACAAAAGTACACTAAATACATTTAAAGTTATGCTTTACTACAACTTCATTACTACTAAAATATACTTAGTACAAAATTAGTTGTTTCAAAATAGCACACTTTAAGTTAACTAATCATTAACACACTTGAAGTATACTAATAATTAGTCTGGCTTCAAGTATACTTAACATATTTTTTTTTCACCAGGGTATAGGTGCTTTCGCACCGGAGGAACCTTTTCATAGTTCCTAGAACTATTGCCGGAAGTACCCAGATTTTGGCATGTTTGCACCACAGGAACTAGGACCTTTTGGAGGAACTAATTTAGTTCCTACTTCAGAGTAGGGTCTAAACCATCACTATAGGAACTATCCATGGCGTTAGTGTACGCTGACTGGCCGAACGCACGTGAAACACCAGCACCCGCCATTTTTAAAAAGGCTGTGTAAACACACAGATTACAGCCTATATATTTACTCCAGAAATTAAAACGGTGATAGATGGGCCTCTTAACCTTTACGCTGAGGAGAAAATCCAACGCAACTTTGAGGGGACCAAGCCAAACATGATTATGTATTTCTGCTCATCTAGCAACAACTGGACCACACGCCATACGCTAATACCTTTTCATATACCGTCTACCTTCTATGTATTATTAACGTATTAGACAGGACTGTTAGACAGATCGTAAACTAATGAACACGGAGATAGCACTGTGAGCTCAGGCTTTAGCGTTCTCAGAGCCGTCAAAATTAAGGTCCGCCACACCGTTAAAATAAAAGTCGCAACAACAAGCGTGGCTTACGTCACTTCAGAGTTCCTACTGGCGGTGCGAATGCAACCAGGAAAACGTTCCTAGGGGAACCATTTGTTCTCGGTGAACCATCCTGGTGGCTAGTTCCTAGAACTACCCGGTGCGAAAGCCCCTAATAAGTACTAGTGTTTCTGTGTCCAAAGTTAGTTCTAGGCTGGATCATCTTACTCCTACTACAGCCTTTGGAAGTGTTGAGAACTTTGACTTCAAAACTCTGTCAACTTGACTCCTTTGTCTTCATTAAGCATATTGGTCTCTTTATGTGCTCTAACTGTAATTCCACTACAGAACAAAAGTGAATAGAAATTTGTAATTCAACCTTTTGACATTCAAATTAAAGTTGCAGTATGTAATATGAATAGCTAGTGGTGGAAATGGGTACTGCAGTCCAAATTCTAAATATTGGAGAGAGTTGTTTCCCCCGCCCCCTTCTCCTCAGACTCGACACTCACACGGGTTGCCAGATTGAGGACACGCAACAGGAGCGAGCGCAATTGACAATAGAAGGCGAGGAGACTTACAATGCAAGTTGATGATCAATTAGATTAGCTTTTTAGGTCGGGTAGAATCTGCGATCTCTGACCCAGTTCGTTTGCTGGCTTCCATGGCTGCAAAACGCTGTGTTTTCCACCTACTGGCAACCTGGGGTGTCGAAATACTATTGGATAAATTGGCAGTGGGCGGAATCACACAGACCAAAACAAAAACAGACATTCGAACTCAGAACAAACATTTCAAAGTAAAATAACTGGCATTAGCATTGTTTTTCAGAGAAACGTTAGGCTATGTGAACTTAGGTTTCCTAAATATCTGCAAACATATGGTATTTTCATGCTTTAGCGAAGTCAAAAAAAAATACATACAGCACCTTTAAGTAGCTTATTACAAACAGCAGCCAATCAGCAAACAAGAAGCATTCTTATTCATTATTCCAACGGAAGACAAGAACAAGAAAAAAAAAGATAAGAATTTATATTAAATTTGTTTAGCGATATCAGTTTTAATATTGTGTCTGGATGAGGAGTCGATTCCTTGACTTTGAACAGCTCTAGTATAGGAGTCGACTCTAGTACCTTCAACAAAGGTCAAAGGATGTCTCAGTGTTTGCTTCATTCAGTATTGTTTAGTAGCTTTGTATGTCCTCCACCTCTATTGTCTTTAAAATATTATTTTAAGTGAGGGTGAAATTAAAAGTGTAATGTCAAATTATTATAGACAAATGAATACTTACCTATCAATAAACTGGTCAATCAAAACAATGTCCCCAGGCTGGATGTCCTCTCTGAGAGAACCGCATGCTGTGGTGACTAGCAGGTGAGTGCAGCCCTCTTCTTTCAATGCCCAAATATTGGCCTGGTAATTTACATTGGTGGGCATGATGGTGTGTTGTCTCCCATGCCTTGTAGGGGGGAGAGTTCTATATTAGACTTTTGTCCTTCATAAATATAAAACCAGCAGGCATTTCAAGTAAAAGTCAAAGCAAATGTATTGTATATACATGCCAGTGTAATCACCTTGCAAGAAGGACACATTCAACATTCTTTATTTTGCCCAAAATTAGCGCATCAGATGGCTGTCAAAAGAGAGGAGGAAATGAATGTCAATAAATAAACCTTCTGGCTCTGCCCATCTGTGATATACTATGGTTACCACATGATTTAAAAGCAAAATCCTAACAATTTGTGATTTTATCAACTTCTCAGTTCAATTCAAGCAAATGGATATATTCATTCCAAATATGCTCTCTTATAAACACGCATGTTAAAAAGCACAGCAGACACGATGCAGAGACACTCACCTTTCCAAATGGTGTGACTACATATCGTTCTGTTCTGTCCTCCAGGATATCTGGATCATCAAGACCAGATCCACCAATTATTCCTATCTATAAGAACATGAGATGCTGTAGTATATACATATCTAAAGGTGGGATGGTGTCTGCAGTTGTTTGTTTCAATTAAAGGGGTCATGGAATGATTTTTTTTATAATGTTTACTGAGGTGAACTTAAAATGTTAGTATGATTTTTTACATTGTCAAAAAAATATCATAATTTAGAAATAAAAGGCCTGATCTACCATGATTTTAGCCTTCTGATTTGAATGCCCTATTGGAAGGGGCGTGTCCACTGTGAGACTTTAAATGTAAATGCCCACTGCTATCTTTGAATATGAAATAAGTATTACATGTGGAACTCTCTCGAAAACTTTACAACGTTTTTACTATTACAGCTGTCAAGATAAACAAATCGTGAAAAGTGTTGATTATAGCATAATATTTAGATCTACTCCCGTGGCATGAAAGTTTGCAGCGATGACTATGAGCAATGTAGCCGATGACAGACATGTCTCTTGAGTGCATTAAATGCAGTGATCTCGTCAACACAACTCAATTTCTGCACTCTCACGAATGCTTTCATCATAACTAACAGTGCAAACACTATGTAAATAAGAGATTCATTGTGCAGTGTAGACAGCATCACTGATTATAATGGGAGTTTTGGTGAGAGTCCAGAACACTGATAAACTTGTGCTGTATGAATGAAAGCTCCAGTGATTATAAAGGGAGTGTTCTTCTTTAATTGCTTTCTGTATATAATTTAATCACAATTTAAACAACAGATTATTTTCACGCTATTAAGAGAAATAATGTGAAACTGACAGTTTAGTCACTGGCTTGATTTACTGACCCACAAACAACAAACAATAACATGTGCACCCAAGTAATATCTAATGAATAAATACATTTTCCAAACAAATTTCCCCACATTTGCCCACTCAGCATATCTGCCAGCCCACCCTTCTATAGCTGGCAAGAACCGGGCCTTTCTGAGAAAATGGCAGAGGTTATGAAGAAAAAGGGTCAACACTGTAAATATTGATTCTTTGCATATATTAAATGTTTTTGCCAATTTGAAACTTATTAAATCCTTACCTTTGTTCTACAGTATACCATGGAAACATGTGGGGAAAAAAAATCAACAAATACTGAAGTAGCAAACTTCTCGAAATACAAAATTTATGTCAATGCCAAAAAACAAAAGGAAAACTCTCGTTGGTCTCTCTGTCATGAACCAGTAAACAAAACTGTTTAACAGTAAAGCATGTTGTCATGGTTTTCATCATGATCTAAAGAGCGAAACGGGCATTGGAAGGAAAGAGAAGTGCTCTATTCTAACGATTATAACACAGAGATATTATTATAAGTTAATGTTCATTTCAGAAGCCAAGTAATGCAACATTTGGTTCTTTCGAATGTTGACGTGAAAACACCGCAGTACCACTCCCCTAAACTATTTTCTTACATAACTCACGTGTCATATTTCATGATAATATTCAATTTACCTTTATGTGACTGTCCGCTGCCATTTTCTTCTATGCTTCCACGTGCAACAAACTATAACATCAGCTTCCTACTTGTTCTTGCTTGTTTTATGGCGCTGCGCAAGCGAAACAAGCGCAGTAGCGCCGCCTACAGTGATTCAACTAAACCCAAGTAACGTTAATGAAATAATCTCGAACCCCGCAAGAGTGGATCCAAGATAAGATAACCATAAAACAACTACATTTTAACGATGAAGACAACGCTACTATTAGACTGTGTTATGGGATGTAATTTAAGCACTAACACTTAATATTTGTTTTGTTTTTTGTTACACTATAATCTATAAAATGTCTTAGAGAATATGGTGCATGATTTAGTCCACTAAAATATCATCATATCTCGTAAATTAAATAATGTAATGTAATAAAAAAATAATGTGATGTGTACACAATACAAAATTAAATGTCTCAGCAAACAAAAATGGATTTTGCAACACTGAAAATACATGTGGGCATTTCAAGAAGTCATTTGCAAATCTTTATTCGTCACAAATTGAGGAGTTCAATTACAGTTAAATTGAACATATAAAATCATGAAGGCATTTGCGTTAATCAGTCTTGAGGTGATTCCCTGCATCACCCACTGAACTATATTCAGTTCCAGCAGTTGACTGTTGCTCCATGTCTAGGAAACTGGACTTGAGCGGCTGAGTTTCAGTTTTTGTAGAACTGTTTGCTGTTTTAAAAGTGGAGCTAGCTGCACAGATATTACTGGTTGAGGGTTCACTGGAGTCAGCATTGTCACTGTCACTATTAATTGTAATGAGAACAGGGCTGTGCTTTACCACCATCCTCTCACTATTATGTCTCTTGCTCTTCTTCTTGTGTTTCTTTTTCTTCTTCTTGTGATGTTTCCTACTGTGACCCTCAGATTTGTCATCTACGCTTGGACTCTTACTTTTCCTCTTGCACCTTTTGTGATGCTTCTTGTTTTTCTTTTTTGCACCATCTTCAGCAGAATCTGTGAAAAAATTACTAGGACTCTTCCTTGAGGGTTCCTCATAATGCTTTGTTTTGTACTTCCTTTTCCTGCCATATTCACCATGTAGTGATGTCTGATGTGAGGATTTGGAGTTGATTCTAGAATTGCTCCTTGAGCGACTTCTTTCCTGACGGTTGGAGGAGTTGATTCGAGAATTGCTCCTTGAGCGACTTTTGCCCTCACGATTGGAGAAGTTGTATCTAGAACTGCTTCTAGAGTGATTTCTGTCCTGACAGTTGGAGGAACTGGACTTGATTCTAGAACTGCTCCTTGAGCGACTTCTGTCCTTACGGTTGGAGGAGTTGATTCTAGAATGGCTCTCATAATGACTTCTGTGCCGACGATTCGAAGAGTTGATTTTGGAATTGCTCCTTGAGTGTCTTCTTTCCTGACCGCTGGAGGAGCCGGACTTGATTCTAGAAGTGCTCCTTGAGCTACTTCTGTCCTCACGATCCATGCTTCGCCTTCTGCTGTGTGATAGAGAATGAGGGCGATTATAAACACTTCTGTAGTAGCTGGTGTAGGATGAGCATGTCTCTGTATAACAACTCCTGTCACTGCCTTGCTGACTATAATGGCTATATGAATGCCAATAACTAGAGGTGTGGCGACTTGTGTCCTTTCCTTGGTTCCGGTTATGCTTGCTCTCTTTAGACAATGGGTGCTTCCTGCTACAAGAGGAAGAGTGTGTCCTGTTGCTGTGTGAGGATCCTTCTCTAGATCCTGACAACTCCCTTTCATGATTCCTTTTACCATATTTATCTTCTTTTCTAAGATGTGTAGAGGTGTCATCAGGTGAGCGAGAGGACCTTGTTGGCCTCCTTGAGGGTCTCTGAGTTACAATGGGTGACAAATCCGACTCTGAAGTAAAACGAATGTGTTGGGGTGCTTGAGGGTTTTGCGGCTCTTCATTCTGCTCAGAATGTTCAGAGTCAGAAGAAAGCTGGACCAGTTCTGGTGTCCTTTCTGCCACTGGCTTAACATAGCTGATAATAACACAGTCTTCATCACTGCCAGAGGAGTCCTCTTCTTCCACTGCAATAGTGGCAGTATTTCCTGGACGGTCCTGATGTGGCACTGCAGCAACAGACACTACTGCTTCCCCAACACTACTATCAGAATCTGAGTCCCTCACATGGAAAGGTAATACCTGAGATAGCTCTGAAGTGTAGGATGGCCCCGGGGTCTCATCATCCCATGCTGTTTGGCTTAAAGTCACCCTAGGAGTGGCATAATCCTGGGCTCCTGACACTAAAGAATCACTTTCATCTTCAGAGATGGCAATCACAGATGTTTCTGAACTGCTACTCTGTCCGGAGGGCCGAGGCAAGTCATAAACGGCACGCTGGTCATATGCCTCCATGTTGAACGGGGATTGAGCAAAGCTGAGAAACTCATGCAGGAAGTGCTCAGTGTGGGACAGCAAGAAGGGCCGAAGCTCATGTAGAACAGTCTGGTCGTCCAAGTTTTGTCGAGTGATCAGAGTCATGATGATGTGCTGCACTATATTGACAAGGGAACCATGGGTACCGTACAGAACAGTCAGCTCTCGTCTCAACCAAGGTACAAGCCTGTGGAGGCAAGCAGGATTTCTTTTAAAGAACTCTGCGGAGGTCTCCCTGGTACGGCCACCATCCTGCACGCTTTGGACTCGCACACCTCTTCTGTACAAGGCTCGTCTGAATTTAATCACTTCTTGTTCATGAAGACTTTGTACAGACCTGCCCTCACTCTCTCTTCTTTGCCTTACTGCCAGCCTCCTTATCATGCTATGGAGATCTCTGCTGTGCCGCTGTGGAAGAGATCCTCTCAGGCCCTCAAATATGACACCATGGTCAGGTGGAGGAGACGTTATCCTCGTTGCTGGTCTGCGGTCACCGGTAAGTGTGGTGCGATACCTGAATCTTTGCCCTGCCATGTTGCCAAATGAGCCATTCTCAGTTGGTCGCAGGTCAAATCTCTTGTAGTTATCTTCAGATTTAATGGTGTGATAGATTGAATTAAATGGCTGCTTGCATAAGGGGCATTCTGCTTTGTTCTTTGACCACTCATGAATGCAGCAGAAGCAAAACTTATGTAGGCACACATCAAGATATGATATGTTTTTAAAGTGATCCAGGCAGATTGGGCATTTTGATTCTGGAGATGCTGCTTTTGATATTGTGTTTAACACAAAACCTGATGGGCGCTCCTTCATTTGTGGTGATGCCATTATCTGATGGAAGAAACATTTGAATTATTAGGCTACTTGTACTGTTCTCAGCATTCGCTACATTTGTCTAAATGTGAATGTTTAGAAAGTTTAAATAACATTATAAATTAAAAGAAAAATAATGAATTGGAACTTATTTAGATATTTTAAGGAGTACAAAGCCAAAAATGTCAAAGTGATACTGTCCTGAAATTCCCTAAAATAAAACCTTTTTAGGTAGTATACCATACTGTTCTATTATTCCTCAGATTTTTTAAAAACAAAACAGCTTCACTGCTTAATATTAGAAAACGTTTGTACGTCACACTATTACGAAATATTCTATGAGTAAATATGACTACATACCAATAAATAGCCTACTAATATATTAGTATTTCTGTGATCGTGTTTACTCACATTACAATTGCTTCTTCTTAGTAATAATAACCTACTTTTTGATAGATACAACAAAATATTGGAACTTTGCTGCTTTTCAAAATAGCCTAACTTACCGTGCAGCATATAAACAAAACTATGCAGTGTCATACTAGCTTTTGTGTTAATCGCAATAAATACATTTCTATAATAAATCTATGTAGAAGCGAATAATGTAGAACTAATATATCCCCCTTAAAAATGATGTTTTACTTACTCTTCCTTGTATTTGTTGAAACTTTCGGAGCAAGTTACTTAGATCATCTGGATTCCACTGGAAGCATCTCGCTTAAGTATCCGAAACAAAAAAGTAGCATTATGACTTGTACCGTTTAATAATTGTAATAATACATTACAGAATCCACAAAAACATGTAACCTGAAAATAATGTACGTTAACTTACTTAATGCCTAACAAAGCAGTGCCAGTTCAAAGATCACTACACGATATTCAAAAAGTCTGAAATACATAATATCTGACGGATTTTATTGCTACACATTTACTGTAAATATAAAAATCGCTTACTAAGAACCAAAAATGACCCAACTTCTCTCAGTCGGTCTAGATCTACATAAGCAATGTTGATAATGACGTAAAAAACAAGAACATCTCGGAAGTGAAATGCAGTCACTTTCAGAACTTCCTGTTTCTCACTTCAAAATAAAAGCATATCACCCAAGTGCAAGAAAGACGTCCAAAGTAAGCTAAATTTGACGCGTTAATGTTTTTAATTTCATAATTTCAAAATACTAAAACACTCACAAAAACACTAGATAATTGTTAACTAAATAGCAACGACAGAGTGTATTATATTCTAATTGAAAAAAAAAAACTTTAATTTTTCACTACTATTTAGGAAAATCTGTTTTATTTGACATTTTCTCCCTAAAAAAATATCATGCAATAACAAATGTCTAAGACTCCTTGTGTTGTTAAATAATGTTGCTCTTGACTGTTCGTTGTTTTTTGTCAAAATAGAATCAGATTAAATAGCCTTAATTTTAATGATCAAAATTAATTTTTACTCAGTACCAGAATATTTATATTCAGTAGTAATCTACCCAAAGGGGTGTGTTACTGTCACTTGAAAGCACAGGAAAAGCACACAGAATCTGTATAATAAATTTTATTGACATAGTATACACTCAAACATGTTAATTTTACAACCAGTGCAGACAGGATGTTTATACTGAATATAAACGGGCATCTTTAATGATGACCATGACTCTCTGCTTCAGGAAGATCTGGGACAACTTCTCCTGTTTCCAAAATGGTGTCTCCCTGAAAAACAAACATGCACAAAGAAAGATGTGAGGACATTTAGAAACATCAATATGAATGATTACTTCAATGTTAATTTACAAAACATCTTACTGATTACTTTACTATATTCCTTTGTCTATGCATTAAATTATAAATCGCTTTGGATAAAAGAGGCTGCTAACTGAATAAATGTAAAATGTAAATATAAATGATTACTACTGTGATAATACTGCTTGGACCAAATATACTTACAGGAAACAGTCTGGGTTTTAGCTCAACAATTCCATATGGCTTTTTCTGTGGAAACAAGAGATATCATTCTATTTGAGTTTTAAATTTTAACATGATAATGATCAACCAAAACACAAAGATATTTAGTGTTATTTTATCTGTCATTTTGTCTATGGAAATATTTCAGTCCCATAGTTTTGGTTCACCAAAATAGAATGTAATTAGCCTTTTAATAGATATAACCATTACACTGAATTGAAAGAAATATTGCATTCATATTTATTAAGGGTACAACAATATAACATGTCAGGATATATATCACAATACAAAAATATTAGGGCTGTGAAATGATTAATCGCATCCAAAATAAAAGTTTTTGTTCACATAATATATGTGTGTGTACTGTGCATAATTATTTTGTATATATAAATACACACACATGCATGTATATATTTAAGAAACATTTGCTTAAATATACTGTATATATAATTTGTATTATATGTAAATATTTTATGTATAAAAAAAAAAAAAACTTAAATATATACATGCATGTGTGTGTATTTATATATACACAAAATAATTATGCACAGTACACACACATATATTATGTGAACACAAACTTTTATTTTGGATGTGATTAATCGCGATTAATCGTTTCACAGCCCTAAAAAATATGTATCGTGGATAGCAACAATATGTATAGTGTATAGTTTTCCCAAAATTAAAGTTTAGACAGATTTAATTTAGTATCAAATATGATAAACCCAGATTGTCAAACTAATTTTCTGATACTTCACTGATGAGGTAGGTTACAGTAAATAGATACATCTGAAATCATTGATTTGATCGATAACGTTAGCTAGCATGTTCTATTTTTAAGTGAATGTTCTAGATACTTCTTTCAGTATGTTATGTTTTATACCTGTTTGATTTGTTGAAGTATTAAGTTTAGGGATGGGATGGGCAATTATGTCCTGCAGAGTTTAGCTCCATCCTTAATCAAACGGACACCTGCCTGTAATTTTTAAGTAATTTTCAGGTGTGTTTGATTATGGATGGAGCTTCCAGTATATTATCTGGTTTTAGTGTAGAAGTAGTATAGCTTTTTAATGCCACGTCAGCAACTTCATGGCAAAAACCGAGTTGAATAAATACAATGAAAACAAAACAGCAGTTAAAATCATACATCAACCTGCATGATTTTCTTTCTTCTGCTCAACACAAAAGAAGATATTTTGAAGAATATTGGAAACCAAAAAGTTGATGGGACCCCATTGACTTCCATAGTATTTTTTCCCATACTGTGAAATAGATGTCAATGGGGTCCATCAACTGTTTGGTTACTAAAATTCTTCAAAATATATTCTTTTGTGTTCAGCAAAAGAGAGAAATTCATACAGGTTTGGAAGAACTTGAGGGTGAGTAATTAAATGATGACAGAATTTTCATATTTGGGTGAACTATGTGAATTTTAATAGAAATTAATTAGGTGTCAAATAAAATATAAACATGCATAGATTAAATTAATGTTGTTAGTAATTGTTTAAAATTGCCATGGAAAAAGTGTTCCAATATATACAAATATGGTTGGTCAATGTCACACCCAGTTATCAGTTTTGATAGCTAGAAAGGGTCACCTAGACAATTTTAGCAAAGACCTTTACAGTAAATTAAAATGATGAAATGATCTGCAGCACACAATAATGTTTTCTACATTCTAAGAGTAAAGAAAACAAATAAATAAATATGAATACAAAAAAAATATGTGTCTAGCATAATTTTGTATTTTTATCATATCATGAATATTACTATTCTGGTGTCATCGTTGCCCTGTACATGGGTAAGTTGAAGCCTATTCAAGCCTATGCCTGATGAAATACCAAATTTAACATTTTAATAAACCATACTTTTTGTTAACTGTTTATCATATCATGTCTTAGAAGTACATATACTGTTAACAAATGAGACCTTATTGTAAAGTGTTAAAAATAATAAATAAATAAAAACAAGTACTTCAAATCTATTTTGACTTTGTGAGTGTATCGAGCCAAAACGTAACATAAGTGTTTAACTCCTTTTTTACTCCTACTTCTCATCGAATAATGTACATCCTTACGAACACACACACACACACACACACACACACACACACACACACACACACACACACAATAATTAATTAATTATGTTCAAAGAAATCAGTGTGACCATAATAAACATGCACTTACAGCGACATGGTACTTCATATAGTAATGCACGACCCAGGCCGGGATCAGAATCCGCGTGATAGCAAAAACACTGGCATTATAGGCTTTAAATGTCTGGTTCGTCCGCATAAAAAGAAGATAAGACAAAATTGCATGTTAATAACATCCTGCCGTTATAATGCTCAGTTAAACTTCAATGCATGTTACTTATACACAACATACATTTTCACTCTCTGGATAAATAGATCATATAAGGCATAAACTCACGTAAAGTCTCCAGAGTGTCTTGGGCTCCAGAAATCCACCCCAGAATCGCTCGATGCGGCCGGGTGTTTTGGGTGCAGTGACAGGCTCTCGAGGACTGAGTTCCTGATCTTTGAGCCATTGCCGCCGAAGCTTTGTTAACTGCTCAAAGCGGAGCTTTTCATCCGCTGTGGATCCAGTCATACTGATTTTCTATTACTTTACAAATAAAGTAGAATGTACAATGACATCTAAAGAGGACAAACCTCCCAGAGTGCAAAGCGAACTCAAGAACACTCGGCATAAACATCGGGCTTTTACACTGCGACACCTATTGATCTGGAGTCAAATAACCACTGTGACGATGATAAGCAAAATAAAGCAATAACCACACGAGGTCGTGCGTTACCCAAATAACTGCCTTTTCACTGCCTGCGACAAGACAAGAGGTCAGATGTCCTTCCTTTGTTTGTTTTATAAATTATTTTAAATAGTTTTTTACCTCACTGAAAAAGATCAAATCTACTAAAATTGCAAGAAAAAATGTGTAGTGATATATCTAGGAAACTACTGTTGTGATTAATCTCCCCTGTCGCTTGTACTGCCGCTCCAAATGTTAATTTTATTTTCTCTAGCCTTTTTGCCTTTGACTTGTGTATTTTTAAGTAGCTCCCCCTCTTTGGTTGTTTTCTGCTTAGTTATATTTTTTTTTTTAGTGTATTGACAACATATCATGTGTATATACGCATTTATATTCTTTCCCCTACGAGTTTTGTATGTTGCTGCTTCTTTTCCAAAAAAAAAAAAAAAAAACCGGGACAAGAGGTCAATCAATGTTTTGTTGGGTAGCATGGTCGTGTTAGGCTCTCTACTGGTAGAACTACATTATGTGGGTGCAAAAAGCATATTTGCAATGCTGACATATAAATTACAAATATTTAGTTAAAATTTTAGAAACATTTTACCAGTGCCCAATTTGTCTATATTTTTTCCCTATCTGCTGCCTTTCAGAAACTACACTGCATAAGGATATATTTGGTTTTGTTGATACATGATTGTCCACACAGAACATGAGGGCTAAAATGTATGATCTACACTCCAAACCTATATTTTCACAATGGATGTTGCAAATTGCAAATAATGACCGTAGACCCACTATGTATAAAACATTTTAATTATTTATATTACAATACAAGAATACATAATACCTTAAGAGTGTGGGCTCAAACATAGCCAGCACCAGGTAAATATGTGTACGTACTCACAGACACACACACACACACACACACACACAACACAAAGAGAGAGAGAGAGAGAGAAAAAAAAACACCTTTACAATATTATACAACATCTGAATGCATATTACTTGTTTTCTAAAAGGAAATCTGTTCACAGGTCCCTAGCACAGAACCCTCCCTTCGCAGTCTCTCCGCAAGTTTTCCTCATGCTAAAACGCAAGCGTTCTGCGGGCTATGCCACTCATGCTGACCGGTCAACAAACTGCTTCATGAACACAAATAAAAGCAGAGAGAAAAAGTGGGCAGAAAATATGGGTCACAAACCTACAGTCATATAAAGATATAAATCTGATATTACACCTGATGCCTCCCAAAATTGGGAGGGGTTAGAAAAATAAGTCTATATCTAATAGAATCTATATGGCAGGAATCTTTTTCATGGAAGTTCTTTCTTTCTTCTAGTGCTTTTATGTGTATAACAAAGGTAAAAGGAATTATATATAGCTATATATTTTCTTCTTGGTCATTCTGGTCTGTTCTTTAAGTAGCCTTGACTCCCAGTCTCTATGCCATCTAGCTTTCCTGCCGCACAGACTTTAAGTAAGCTCAATCAAACATGCTCAGCAGAAAGCTCAATCTGCAAGGCCCAACAAACGCAAAGTATCATCACAACATGCCATCTTTTTTTTTTCTTTTTTTTTTTTTGCGGAGTTATACAACACACATCTAAGATCCTTGGACACCTGGCTCTTTTCACATAATTATATGTGTACCTGTCTGCTGACATACACTCTTTTTTTTTTTTTAGTGTTGTAAAGCTTTCAAAAACCCTGCAGCCGCTGAATAGCCCTGTCTCTGTCACAAGTATTTCTTTCACCACACTGGAAGCTGACTTTAGCTTGATTTCACATAATTTGCCATGTGACGTGATTCTTAGATAATGCCAATGAAAGCTACAATCTCTTAAAGATTTGAAAAAAAAAATCTCATGCACAATTCTTTGAACTCTCGATCAAATCATGTTGTTGGAGATTCTGTGCAAGAGTTTGCTTTTTCTTTTTTACAATTCACTTGATCAACATACTGGAACACATTGAAAAAGCATAGTTTTGCTACAACAGTCAGGCATATATCCATGACATAAATGTAAACTCTTCAATGAAAAAAAAAAATGCTTTACAAAAAGATATAAAATAAAAGAGTAAAATGAAATAAAATAAAAACATGCTCCCTCCTTTAAGTGTTTGCAGAGAATGGAGAGATAAAATAATAACAATTGAAAAAAAAAGAAAAAAAACTCAATGAGTTGGTCACAATATGCACCATAGTATTGAAACAGTGCTGCTTACCAAATACACCCAGTCTCCACCCCTTTACAAACAAAATTATCATATTGCTGTATCTTTGCTTTTATGGGCAAAGGATCAAATACTACCATCACCTTAAGCACACTTTAACACTAAAACAGGAACTACCATTGGGAGAGGGTGGGGAGGACTTGAGCTGCCATTAATGATTGATTCCAATGCTCTTCTCCCAAGGTTTTCCACTTCATTGTTTGAAATACAAAACACATCTTAGGCATAAGGACAATAAAAGACAGCTATTGTCAAACTTAAAAAAAAAAAAATGAAATGAAAAGAGCCTCAAGGGCAGAGTTGATTAGATAACGCTTTTCAATGGGGTGAGACGAGCTGCCAAAAGAGGATATGACCAGTGTCGCTGATGTGGATGATGTTGCATGGCAGAATGGAAAGCACATTTTCGGGGAATTAAAAGATGGAGGTCAGAGGTGACTAACCAATGTTTCTCGTCACCTTGTGCCAAAGGCCAAAGAAGAGTCTATTTTGAGGATGGAAGCTGCGGGGTGGCTGGCAGGTAGTGGATCCGAGAAGGGCTGGAGGGATGTGTCGAGATGATGGGAGGAAAAGGGATACGACCAGTCAAGGCACAGTATGACGGTTGGAGATAAGGAACAAATGCCAGAGTTCTCCCAAACATTATCCTGGCCTCATGTTCTGCCATTTATATATATATATACACCTCTATTTGTCTTTTAATCAAAGACTATTTAGGAAAATATAATACAAAATCTACTACAGAAAATATAAACTACACTTCAAATCACCAGTATGTTTTTGGCTTCTTTTTTCAAAAGTAATTTCTTTCTTTTTTTTCCATTTATTTTGGTCTAACCTGCTTTAAAGACTGGGACTGTCTGAAGAGTTGGAATTCCTAGCACAAAGAACTTTCTTTTATATACTGAATATTGCACACTGCACTGCATATAAACTGCTGAAGAATAAAGGCTTCAAAAATTATTGCAATTAAGTTACAGGGAAAAACATGGGACTAAAAGCATCAATATAATTATATTCTGATAGTACCAACACCTCGACAAGTGTTTTTCCCTCTACATCTTTCCATCTCTACACCTTCACATGTACAGTCATGCAGTTTTGACTTGTCAGTTTGATTGCTGGCCACACACACACACACACACAAAAAAACAAACAACTACTCATCTTCTCAAGTCTTTCAGGCTTGGTCCAGAATAAATTTACTGCATTAGAAAGCTATAGCTTTCCAAGTTTAATGCCACATAATTTACTATTAAATTTTACTATGTTAATTTACTACTAAAACTATCAACAACAGACCGTTTTAGTGAATCATTTGGAGAGCACCATTTCTATGCTCCATTAGTAGTCAACCATTAGAAATTAATATTCTATCTTCTCTTACAAAAAAGTAACCAATTAATAAACTTCAAGGTCAATTTAACTTCAAATTTTTAATCTGAAAGAGAATCCATTGATTCCTAGAAATGCCCTGGAGTTTTAGCCTTTTGCTCCCTTTCCATTAATCTATTAAGGAGTCTATACTGCCTTAGATGACAGAACTGCCTACGTAGATGATAGACAGCAAGGCAGTTACTACGTTTTGGAACAGAGCCAGTTTCACACCGCAGCAGAACAGACAAGTTAAAACTGCATTACCACACCACATGTTCTTACTAAAACCACATATTGCTTGTTTGTGTGTATTCGTGGCGCGTGGGGGGGTGGGGGGGCGTGGGGGTGGGGTGGGGTGGTATCCTGATATAAAGTGTTGCAAGGGTTGAGAGGGAAGAGAGTTTTCTGATGAGTGGAAGTCAGCCAGGTGTTTCCTGCCAGCTGGGACTGGCTGATGGGTATGTTGGAGGTGACACACTGTAGCGGTCTGATACGGCCTAGCAGATGTGAGCCTGTAATCTGTGGGAATGTGAATGGTGGCCTCCATCGCTGGAGCTGCTCTGCAGGCTGTAGTGGTCCTCACCATCGCTAACACTGTCCACACTATCATTCTCACCTGGCGTAAACTCCATTCCCTCTATGTCAATGTCCACATCTGTGAAAACATAGAAATGAAATCTCATCAACAGTGATTTTTACACATGAATCAAAGATCCCAAGAATAAAGGAATATTCTGTGTTATATTAAACCTAATGTCTTTGGATGGCAAATATAAAATTCGGAAGCTTGCCACAGACAATAATGCTGACTTGTGTAAAAGGGTTATATACTTGTGAAATAGTGTGCTTAACATTATTGTTATTATTATTTGCAATGCTGCCCGCTTACCTACTGGTGTTCCACAATACATGTATTTACTGTAAACCCTCTTCATGTTTGTTTATACATATTAAAGTGTAAAGAGTTGAAATTACTATCTGTGGTAATCAACAGCACTTACAAGCACACAAACTACAGCTGAATGCAGTCCAAATCTGATTTCTGCTCATTTGCTTAATTGTGTGAACTACAAAATGCATTTACATATTTTACACAAAATGTAAGTCCACTTCCATCTCATTTAAACTGAAAGAGAAAGTTGTAGGATTTTGGAAATTTAAAAACACGGAATAGTATGAAGGAACAGTATGGTGTGTGTCTGTGTGATATATATATATATACATATATATATGTACAGTGAGGAAAATAAGTATTTGAACACCCTGCTATTTTGCAAGTTCTCCCACTTGGAAATCATGGAGGGGTCTGAAATTGTCATCGTAGGTGCATGTCGACTGTGAGAGACATAATCTAAAAAAAAAAATCCAGAAATCACAATATATGATTTTTTAACTATTTATTTGTATGATACAGCTGCAAATAAGTATTTGTAACACCTGTCTATCAGCTAGAATTCTGACCCTCAAAGACCTGTTAGTCTGCCTTTAAAATGTCCACCTCCACTCCATTTATTATCCTAAATTAGATGCACCTGTTTGAGGTCGTTAGCTGCATAAAGACACCTGTCCACCCCATACAATCAGTAAGAATCCAACTACTAACATGGCCAAGACCAAAGAGCTGTCCAAAGACACTAGAGACAAAATTGTACACCTCCACAAGGCTGGAAAGGGCTACGGGGAAATTGCCAAGCAGCTTGGTGAAAAAAGGTCCACTGTTGGAGCAATCATTAGAAAATGGAAGAAGCTAAACATGACTGTCAATCTCCCTCGGACTGGGGCTCCATGCAAGATCTCACCTCGTGGGGTCTCAATGATCCTAAGAAAGGTGAGAAATCAGCCCAGAACTACACGGGAGGAGCTGGTCAATGACCTGAAAAGAGCTGGGACCACCGTTTCCAAGGTTACTGTTGGTAATACACTAAGACGTCATGGTTTGAAATCATGCATGGCACGGAAGGTTCCCCTGCTTAAACCAGCACATGTCAAGGCCCGTCTTAAGTTTGCCAATGACCATTTGGATGATCCAGAGGAGTCATGGGAGAAAGTCATGTGGTCAGATGAGACCAAAATAGAACTTTTTGGTCAAAATTCAACTAAACGTGTTTGGAGGAAGAAGAATGATGAGTACCATCCCAAGAACACCATCCCTACTGTGAAGCATGGGGGTGGTAGCATCATGCTTTGGGGGTGTTTTTCTGCACATGGGACAGGGCGACTGCACTGTATTAAGGAGAGGATGACCGGGGCCATGTATTGCGAGATTTTGGGGAACAACCTCCTTCCCTCAGTTAGAGTATTGAAGATGGGTCGAGGCTGGGTCTTCCAACATCACAATGACCCGAAGCACACAGCCAGGATAACCAAGGAGTGGCTCTGTAAGAAGCATATCAAGGTTCTGGCGTGGCCTAGCCAGTCTCCAGACCTAAACCCAATAGAGAATCTTTGGAGGGAGCTCAAACTCCGTGTTTCTCAGCGACAGCCCAGAAACCTGACTGATCTAGAGATGATCTGTGTGGAGGAGTGGGCCAAAATCCATCCTGCAGTGTGTGCAAACCTGGTGAAAAACTACAGGAAACGTTTGACCTCTGTAATTGCAAACAAAGGCTACTGTACCAAATATTAACATTGATTTTCTCAGGTGTTCAAATACTTACTTGCAGCTGTATCATACAAATAAATAGTTAAAAAATCATACATTGTGATTTCTGGATTTTTTTTTTTAGATTATGTCTCTCACAGTGGACATGCACCTACAATGACAATTTCAGACCCCTCCATGATTTCTAGGTGGGAGAACTTGCAAAATAGCAGGGTGTTCAAATACTTATTTTCCTCACTGTATGTAATTACCGGACATTGGCCGGAAAAAAAATGAAATGTCCGACAAAATTAAATCTCTCCGGTCAAATTGTCAGATTAAAATTGCCTTATAATCCCGCCCCCCTAACACAATCTGAATTTGAGAATAAGCCTAAAATGTATAAAGCAAAAATACACCGACCTTTGGCTATGTTATAAAGGAACAGGCTCTACCGTTTGAAAGTTATTAAACATTATTACATGGCTTGGTTGAATTCCAATGTGGAATGCGGTCTGTTATTTCTTGATATCAGACCGCTGCGAAGCACTAACGGCGCCAGGATTTTGATTGTAGGTGGGCCTCCAGAAAACTGGATGGGCCAGTTAAAATAAGCCAAAAAAGAAAAAAAGAAAATAAAAACGGGTTCCCCTTCATCTCCGTTTCAGCGCTTTTCTGGGCACTGAGGACAGTGACTCAGTAGCCTACCTGAATTTAATGCAAAAAAAAAAAAAAAAAAAAAAAAAAAACTTAAACAGGATTTTTTTGTTGTTGCTTTTTTAATACAATTACAATTTCATTTAATTTATTGTTTAATACAATTATAGGCCTATTATTTTTAGTTTATTAACAGCAACAACAGCTGTAAAGATGAAGTTGACGATCGCCATCTCCTTATGAATGCGCCTATAGAGAGAAATGCACATCATGGATTACATAATCAGAGAGTAGCCTATTTCTTTTCGTTTTAAATTGTTAAAAAGACATTTCAAGCTTTCTTAAGATATATTTCATGTCTGTGAGGCCTACGCTGAGTTTCGTTAAATTAGGATGAGATGCGCTCCCGTTCACGAGCAATGCAAGTGACCGCGTGGGCGCCTGCATGATTAGGCCAATCGTCTGCTATATTTGCTGCTTATTTATTAAATACAGGCAATTGGTTGATAAAAAAATTATTAAAATTAAGATACAATTTATACAAAACGAAATTCACTTCAAAAAAGTCTTTCTACAAAACCAAACTTAATTAAGTGGTCAAAATCATGTCTGACCCGCTCCATGGGTCTCGAGTGTTCCTGCAGAGAGGGGGTTCTCGCTGCAGAATTGGATCAAGACGAAGCAGCGAAGTCGCCTAACAAGGTTACGCGGCTTATGCGCATTGCAGGTTGTGGAGAGACACTGGGAAGTTCGCTTGAGTAAAAACAATAGGCTTCAGGTATTCTATGTGGGGAAGGGGGATTGGTTTGTTAAACTATGAATGTGAAACCATAGTAAAAACAATTGCCGTTGATTGACGCCAATCGGACGTTCATGTTTTTTTTCCGTTTTTTTATTTGAAAGTTAGGCTAATAAACATGTTGCATTCGGCCTGATTATGTCATTTTTTAAGTTACATAGCCTTCCTCCAGTTTTCCTCAACTTGACTAATTAAGAGGCGATATTTGACCGGCATATCATCAAAATGTCCGGAAAACGAAACCTCTGCCGGTCACTTTGACCGGCACCATTTTTTTCTAGCGGAAACTCTGATGTATATATAGAAGCGCAAGAACATTAAAACATTCAAAGGCTTTCTGAAATTTGTTCATTTATCAATTAAACTTGCACTTAAATTGTAATGCTAATCGTATAATTTTTACAGAAAACTAACATTTTTACAAAAAGTCTCAGACATCTGGACCTCACTGTATATACAGAGATTAATGTAGGTCACATGATCTGGAATCAACTATGGTCATACAGCCTGTATAGTACATACGATATACACAATATGTGTAGCATATGTAACAGTGTGTAATTGCTGTAAGTGTAGAACTTAATTTCGTTTTTAAAGGTTTTATTGGATGTATTTCAGCATACATCGGGATATTTCAGCTGTGCTGTACCTTGCTCAGAGTCAGTGGAGATGGTAGAGCCCATGCTGTCAGTGCGAATGCGCTCTAAGCCCTGTACAGAGAGCTGCTCCAGACGCCGTTTGAGGTAGCGATGTTCTCTTTGCAGTTGCTCCTTCATGTTTAGAGCCTTCCTGTCCTGTTCCTCCAGCTTCTGCAGAGCATATGTTTCCACTGATCAAACCACAGAGCACAGAAACACCACACTGCATGACATGTATCTACTAGTTGGCTTGAGCATGCACAGTGCAAGAAATCCACAATTTGCGTGAGCTAAAAAGGGAAACAATCACATGAACAGATTGGTGCATGACTATGGTGCATGACAGGAAACCAGACAGGGTGAGCTGAAATACTGTGTGACAAACAGGAAAGAAACAAAAGGGGCAACAGAGACATAGTACCGGGTTGCCTTAGTCTAGTCTCTGTTTCACAGTGACAGTTTGACGAACACATTTCATTCCACTGACGCTAAATGCCCTTTTTCATTAGGCAAATTTAAATGAGTTAGTAACATAAAAGAGTGTCCATAATAAATAAAAGACAAAAATCTAGTTCTTCGTAAAGTTCAATTTTCAAGAAATGTTCAATTGAATGACTCTACAGATGTTGGTCATGTGGTTTAACCATCAAGCAATAAGTAATAACTGCTTTAGTACACATAGAAAACATGTGCTTGTACACAACCTAATAATTATTTCAAGTTTAAAAATAGTTATTCATTCACAAATATATATTTTTTCCCTACACGTATATGCATGATACATCAGTCTTAGCCTTATGTTTTTTGTTTTGTCAAAAAAAAAGGATTGTCATCCTATTCTGTTTTGGTTGACTAAAAGTCTGGGAATTTTAGTCTAGTTTTAGTCATTGAAAACTTCTCATATTTTAGTCATGGTTAAATGATAATTACAATTATTTTGCTCAAAATTACAATCTTGTTTCCTGATCATGATTTCAAGCACAAATCAAGACAATGTCAACTCACACACATTGTTTATTTTACTCAATTACTCACCTAGTTTGCTGATTTAAAATGTTTTTATATAAATTAACACACTCTCTACATTATGAAAACTGGAAAAAGTAAAACATTTCTCGCAAGCTAAAACAATTCATTTCAATTCAAATTATGTCAAAGTTTTTCTATTAAAACAACAAAAAACAAATTGTATTGTCACACTGATAGGGATGCTCGATATTGGATTTTTGCTAATATCCAATATGCCGATATTTTTTAACCAATTTTTAGCGATAGCCAATACGAACAAAAATATATTTTCTTTGTATGGACATAACACCTCTCTCCTGTTTAGGAATTATAAATGAATTATTTTCAGGCTACGTTCACAAAGCAAGCCTTAGTGCTCAATTCTGATTTATTGCTCAAATCCAATTTTTTTCTTTTTTGTTTGGCTGTTCACGTTATTTTTAAAAGTGGCCAATATCAGATTCGAGTCTGAACAGCTCACGATCCCAAACTCACACACATGCGCAAAAGAACAATAACAAAAGATAAGATGGCACGCAGCACAGAATTATACAGAAGAAAACAGAGTTTGCTGAAATAGACATTTACAAATTCATTTGTACAGTGATGTGCTGTGGAAGCTAGCGAATCTGTGCACAGACGAGGATGAGATGTTTTTCTCATACAGTTTTTCCTAAAGTTTTGCTTGTATAGAGCTGTCACTGTAATACATTAGTATAACGGCTCACCATCCCTCCACTGACTAACTTCACTGCAGTATACCACATTCACGGACTGACCAAAGAATTAACGGTACGTAAAATCTTTGGATTGACTCCCATCAGTGCTGAATTGTGATGAATGTTGATCTAGACTCCAGAGTGACTTAAAAGTTGAATGAATTCCGATATGACTGTTTGAACTGAGGTCGCAGTGCAAAACATCAGACCTGTGTCTGATTTAGAATTAAAAGGCTATATGGAAGTGGCCCAAATCAGAATCGAAAAGATCAAATTCCATGTTTGAGCTGTTTACACTGTTATGAAAAAATAAAATAAAACATCATATTTCAGCTAATGACTTATGAACAAAAAAAATCAGATTTAGGCCACTTTTGCCTGCAGTCTGAAAATAGCCTTAGTTAAAAAAAAAATATGTTTTATCTTTTTTTATTCAGGTTTTAGAGTTCTGAGATCTCCTTATCAAAAGGTTACTTGATAGTGCTAAATAAATATTAATAAATTTCTTTTTTATAATAAGAGTACATTGAAAGCTTTGAAAATAACAAAACAATAAAACAAATCTTTTTCAGACAGATACAGTTGTAACCTAAATATTTCATT
The DNA here is from genome assembly GCF_963993115.1 of Abramis brama. NCBI lineage: Eukaryota > Metazoa > Chordata > Actinopteri > Cypriniformes > Leuciscidae > Abramis > Abramis brama. The sequence goes on from NC_139964.1 coordinate 49,281,793, forward strand.
TGTGGATTTAACATTTGTAGATGGTCTACAGCAATGGAGTCATCAACGCATGAAGTGCGGGTGGCGTGACTTCAGTTGAAGGATGCTGCCTTTAGCCTCAGATAAAAATTCTACAATTCTTTTAGAGCTCCTTGGATTCAAGTTATTTTCATCATCTGTTTGAAAAAAATATATTACAGATTAATAAATTTACAAGTGTCATTTATTTATCATGTAGGCTATAGCTTCTGACCATTAAATCAAATCAGACTAGCGATTGTATGACATCAATTACTTCTTGCTTTATTGAGAAACAGAAGTGACTAAATCTTATTTGTGTATTTTACGTTCCATTTTATTAATCTAACAAGTAGATCTACAGCTCCCCCCTAAATAAATCAAACTTCCTACTGGGCGGGCACTAGGACCCGAGGGAGGCTGCTGCTGCTGCAGACAGTGTTGCCAGATTGGGCGGATTGCCACCAGGTAAAACACCAGGTATGAAAAATATCCATTCAAGAGAAATGTTCTGATTGGGGGATTTGGCAACACAGAATGTCATTCTTTTAATGAGGCTTTTTTCTTTCTTGATGATATCAGAACAGTTGTATCACCCTGACATTTTTTACTTTTTTTATACCACCCAAAAATATCAATATGAATCTTAATTCAGAAATTACCTCACATAATGATGCAATGATTCACATGAGAACTGTCAGATGCATCACATGCATGAATATTTAAATGATAAAAATAAATAAAAAAATGATTATAAGAATAATGTTAAGCTGAGGTATATTACCATCTCTACCGCGTTAGGAACTGTGGATTATCTGAGTTACAACATGGAGACTGACATAAACTTCCTGTAGCCAGTTCCTGATTAACTTCCCCTCTGACTGTAACTGCTTTAAGCTGCTCTAACCTCTTTACTGCTGTGTAAACAAACATATAGTCAGAAAGATGCTTATATGTTTGTACCTTGATGTGCATTTTGGCGCGTTTGAGCAGGCTCAGTGTGGTGTGACGGGTGCTATCAGGACCCAAAGGCACAAGCTGTTTCAACTGCTCCAGGTACAATCGCAGTTTGGCACGTCTGCAACAAATAAAGAACAGGTTATAGGATTATTAGCCTGAGATAAATTTAGACTGATTCAGGATGCTGCTTTGGGCTGCTATTATAAAGGTTGCAGGTTTGAATGCAGGGATGACAGAGGAACTAGACTGAAATGGCAGCTTTATGCAAGTGGCCGGTTTCTATAATTAATTTAAATATAAATTAACCAAGACTCTACAAAAAGACTCCACAGGGCTCACAGATACTAAGACATGTCATGTAATACAACTGCGATGCATTGTTTAACCTATGTGTGGATTTACTGTATGTTGACAGAAAACCTGTCAGAATTAAGGGGGACAAAATGTTCAGTATAAAGGTCATTCATCAAACCAGAAAAGTGAAACTAATATTTTTAATATAATATATATATAATAAGTAATATAAAATATAATAAGTAAATCCATGCCATATCAAGATAAGTGGACAAACAGTGAGAAGTCTTAGTGGTGTTGTCCACACACAATTTTACAGCCAATGCTTAAATGCACAAAAAGTAGGTCTTCATCTGCAAAAAAGCATTAGCTTACAAATGTGAGTGATGTGAAAAGGAAGTGGATAATGTATTTCTGTGACTTTACCTAACCCAACCTGAGAAACTTGATTAATGACTGTACAGTGTACTTGACAAATGCACACCTAACCTCGCCACTCCTCTCCATTATCATTAAAGTGGGCTTATAACAAAGATCTGAAGCCTTGCAATGTTTGTGGAATAAAAAGCAATCAAGTCCTTAATAAGTGAGTGTATATGATAGCTAAAACGTAAAATGTTACAAAATAATATTTATTTATCATTAAAGCAATACTATTTGCCCGACTTCTAATCAGGGTTCTTGCAGGTTTCAGTAAGTCAAATTTAAGACCTTTTTAAGACCTTTTAAGACCATAAAGATTGAAATTTAAGACCTACACGATGCATTGCCAAAAAAATATTCAAATCAAAGAATTCATTTTATTTCCATGAATTCAGTAATTGAAAAAGCATTAATTTAATTTACAGATAAATCACATTAGTAACCTTCCACACCCAACAACGCGTGTCAGAGAAAAGAACAGAATCAGATATACATTTTTTATAGAAAATTGTACTTTGCATATTATACTGTAAAAAACACATTATTAGTTGATTTTAGTTGATCATCATGGTTGATCATAACTAGAGATGAAATGGCATGAACATTTAATTTCATGATTATAGTGACAAAAATGATCACGGTTATCACAGAATCCTGTTCAAAAAGTATTAATACTACACAATGAAATCAATTCACCAAGTTTTATGTCGAAAACCAGCAAATAACAAATAAATAGAGATGCACCGATTACAATTTTCTGGGCCGATTCCGATTTCCGATTTTTCATTAAGTTTGACCTGCCGATACCAATTTTAGCCGATTCCGATTTCATTTTTTCTAACCACTTTACAGCACACACAAATATTTATTTTATATCTTTTCTGTAATAGAACATTTTACAATTTGCATAGTTCACACACATCTAAAGTGCAGTGTTATGGAATAACCATTTCCTTTTCACATTCAATATCCAATATTTTTTTATATATGTATTTAACAAACTAAACGTCTGTATGAAAACAGGGAATGGCAATAAAATAATATATAAATAAAAAATAAAATAATATAGCCTTGCAGTATAAAGATATTTCTCAAAGCACACACACACAGGCCTATTGCAATCACTTGTAGCCTACAAACTGAATAATAAAACAAGTTTAAATGGGTACATTTTCTATAAATATTAGTCTTCGTTTTCTTTTCTGACATAGCCTACTCTAGTTCTTGTTAAAACACGCAAAGTCTGTGCATTTTGGGCACTTTTTTGGTGAAACCCTATTTAGGCTATTTTGTCCATCAAAAGTGTGCTTTCCCTTTAATTGAGCGTGAGCAGTGCAGCAAATAGACTTGGCGCCGAAACACGCGCTTCACTGCTCGCGACGCTCCTGCTTGACGCTCATGCGCTGCTCCTGCTCCCGTTGTGAATGCACTCATTGATTAACATGCACGCCGAAAAAAAATACGTGCTTGCGGCCTGAACGGACGTAATTCACGAGGTTTTCTACATGTGTGTACCGTGTGCACGTGTGATGCTGATGTTGCGCGATGTTAATCATGCGGCGCCCGAGTGCATTTGACCGGCATAAAATCGGCATTTGTCAGACTGACCGGCCGGTCGCCGGTCACGGCCGATCACGTGAAAATCGGTCAATTCCGGTCACCAGCCGATCAATCGGTGCATCTTCAATATGCACTTTTGTTTACATAAACATTAAAATAATACCATTAAAAATGAACATTTTTAAAGTGTCTTGCATGTTATATACTGACATGTACAAGTTAAAATAAAGGTTTGACAAAAAAGGTTTTATAAAAAGATAAACCTCACATATTTCAGACTTTAAATATTTTTTTATAAAAAGAATGAGTCAAAAAAGATAAATTACTGACATTTACAATGCACTTTAGCTTATCTTTTATTATTAATAGTAAAATTCGGTCCGATCTTCCCGTGGCGTCTGTCGTTGCTGCAACCATGCCCTGCGGTCTCCACAACGACAAAGAAGTTTTAGTAGCTAATGGATTTCCACCATCGAAAAACGCTTGCTGTAGCTCTGCCACAAGATTTATTTACGGAGAAGAGAAAAACACCCGTAGTGTTTGGGTGCACCCCCATCCTTCCTGTTGACTGAGCTTTCAGACAGCGGCTGGAAAACAGCACTTACAAACATTTACAAACGCGCCTACATTTGAACGAACTTGAGCGCGCAAAAGACGCGATTATGTGAACGGCCTCTTGGCGAGCGACCTCCAATCAGGCCGCGAGCGACGTGTTGGAGACCCCTGCACTAGAGCTCCGCTTTGTAGGCTACGACTCGATACTTTTTTGCTACTTTGTAATAACTTTCTGCGGCCAGCGTTTCTGGAAATAAACGAGGGTAAAACCTTTTTAAGACCTGACTAAATTAAATTTAAGACCGCGGATGAAAATCGGGCCGTTTTTAAGACGTTTTAAGGCCTTAAATTTAAAGTTCCGAATTTTAGACTTTTTAAGACTTTTTAAGACCCCGCGGGAACCCTGTCTAATGGTCACATGTCTTAGAATACTGTGATGGAAAAAAATTATGAAAAGAGCTTTGAAATGATATGCTAAATTGATGAACATGCTGTTTGCCTCTGGCCCAAGTCAATTTGCATTTAGACTTCTTGTTCTCAATGAGTTTTATTCAAGCAACTGGTATCACTCAAGCAGCTGCTAAAACTGGGTCCAGACTCTTTTGCAATTATACTGGTGTATTGATTAGAACAATCTCTCAACAGCACTTAAAGAAAGCCTGGGGAGTAAACTAAAAAATATAGTGTGCCTGCTAACGTGACTTGCGCTCACTTTCTCCCTCCCATCTTTCCTCTGCCGTGTCATCTTCTCTTCCCCCACCCTCACAATTCTCATCTCTGGATGTGAATACCGCAACGGATACCTTATGCTCCACTCTAACCTCTTCTCTAGACAATATCTGCCCTCTCTCCTCCAGGCCAGCACGCGCTACTCCCTCCAACCCCTGGTTATCTGAGGTTCTCCGTGAACACCGGACCGAACTCAGGGCAGCGGAGAGGAAATGGCGCAAATCAAAAGACACATCTGACCTGAGTATGTATAAATCTCTCCTCTCTTCCTTTTCTATTGATGTTCATGCTGCAAAATCTTCATACTTCCACAACAAGATCAACAGCTCCTCCAACACACGATCACTCTTCAAGACATTCAACTCTCTCCTCTGTCCACCTCCACCACCACCCACCTCCTCTTTAACTGCTGACGATTTTGCAAACTTCTTCACCAACAAAACAACATCTATCAGCAGTCAGTTCTCAGCTCCACACACACAGGAGCCCAGACCGACCCCTTCCACAGCCAATCACCCTCTCTCCTCCTTCTCTCCACTAGGCATGTGCCGGTATCACATTTTCATGCTGCGATTAATTGAGTGATCTTTTATCACGGTATACGGTATTATCACAATATTTTAATTGCACATGAGAAACAGATGGATTGGGGGGGATGTAAAAAAATAAATAAAACTTGCATCACAAGGTGTAATTGTGATTGTCAAAACATTTGGTAACTAAACTGAATTTTATTAAGTTTAGTGACAACATGTTACAATGATTACGTGGTACAATGACTGGTAGGCTATTGTTTGTATTGCTTAACACAAATTTAATGATTTCAATTCAATACTTGGGATTTGATTTAAATCTTGATTCAATATTGACTAATTTTGGATAAATATTAGGAAGGCTACAGTAGATAGCCCACATGTTTTTTTGTTTTTTTTTCATGAAAAAAAAAACTCACATAATGCTATGTAACCATATAGAGCCCTATCAGCTGGTATTATTAAAGGTTACAAATAACTAATTAAATCAAATATAATGTGGTTTTCATTATAATAACAATTATGTAATGACACAAGTAAAAATATAGTAAAAAAGTGCAGTGCACATATTCAGCAAAATACTCCTCTTTATCTATTTGTTTTAGTCATCTAACATGCTGCTGGTCATTAAATGGTTTAAATGTAACGTTCTGTGACACAATTGTTTTCCTGTTTCATATCAAAAGTAACCTGCTCTGTCTTGTTTGACGGTCTTCGTGTCCTCTTTGCTCCGCGATTTTTCTCCGCGTGAGAAAACGGATGTGTGGCGTGAGCGTGTGAAGAGTCTCGCGCTGAATGCGTCGAGTTGGCAGCTCTGCTTTTAGAAGCGGGATGGATCCGGATAGATCGGCGGCGGCGTTCCTCCTTCCACCATGCTGCTTCTCCATGTGAGGACTGTTTACATTAGACTAGAAGTGCGCACCGGCCGCATGCTTATACATGTGGCGATTGTTTACATCAGAGTGCGCACATGTTTCGCGCAGCATATACGCAGTGTTTGTTTAAGCGGTTGATGGAAAATAAGCTATAATGCGCGTTCTAAAAATCTAAATTCGGATCTATTATTTTTCACGGTATTTTGAAGTGCCCGCGATAACAATATCGTGCATATTCATTACCGCGATTTATCGCATTACCGAATACCGGCACATGTCTACTCTCCACTAACCGAGGAAGAAGTATCTACACTTCTCCTCTCCAGTCATCCTACCACCTGCCCTCTAGACCCCATCCCCTCACACCTTCTACAAGCCATCTCTCCCACACTTCTACCAGCACTCACACACATCATCAACTCATCCCTCCATACTGGCACTTTCCCTACAGCATTCAAGCAGGCTCGGGTTACTCCACTGCTTAAAAAACCAACACTTAACACATCATTTGTAGAGAATTACAGACCTATCTCTCTCCTACCATTCATTGCGAAAACACTTGAAAGAGCTGTTTTCAACCAAGTAACATCCTTCTTGTCTCTAAACAACCAGCTGGATGTCAACCAATCTGGCTTCAAGAAAGGGCCTTCTACTGAGACTGCATTACTGTCGGTCACAGAAGCCATACGGATCGCAAAGCTGCTTCCAAATCTTCAGTCCTCATTCTCCTGGATCTGTCTGCTGCCTTCGACACTGTGAATCATCAGATCCTTATGTCCAGCCTCTCATCACTGGGCATCACAGGTACTCCTCTCCACTGGTTCTCACAGGTAGGTCCTTCAGGGTCGCATGGAGAGGCGAGGTATCCAGAGCACATCAACTGACCACAGGGGTTCCCCAGGGTTCAGTTCTTGGACCCTTGCTCTTCTCCATCTACACTACATCACTGGGACACATCATACAGGCACATGGTTTCTCCTACCACTGCTATGCTGATGACACACAGCTCTTCCTCTCATTTCAACCAGATGATCCCACAGTAGCTGCACGGATCTCAACTTCTCGTCCAGGCCCTGGTCATTACTAGGCTTGACTACTGCAATGCTCTTCTGGCTGGACTTCCATCATGTGCAACTAAACCTCTACAGATGATCTAGAATGCTGCAGCTCGTCTTGTCTTCAACGAGCCCAAAAGGGCCCACGTCACTCCTCTGTTCACCTCTCTGCACTGGCTACCTCTCGCTGCTCGCATCAAGTTCAAGGCATTGACGCTTGCTTACAGATCTATCTCAGGCTCAGCTCCCTCCTACTTTCACTCACTCCTACGAGTCTACATCCCTACCAGAAGCCTACGATCGGTCAAAGAGCGACGTCTCGTGGTTCCAACACAGAGAGCCACAAAATCACTTTCCAGAACATTCTCATTCACAGTTCCATGCTGGTGGAATGATCTCCCCACCCTCATCCGGAATGCAGAATCCCTGACAACATTCAAAAGACAGCTGAAAGCTCATCTCTTCCGTGAGCACTTAACCTCATAAAAAAACAAAATAAAAAAAACTTTCCCTTTAAAACCTCACTTATCGGGCTTATGCTACTCTGAATGCCTGAACTTTGTATTTTGAGCACTTCTTTTGTTGCTTTTGCCTCTTCTTGATGACTCGCTTAATTTAGTCCTAATTTGTAAGTCGCTTTGGATAAAAGCGTCTGCTAAATGACTAAATGTAAATGCTAACACAGAGGCTATTTGAAATAGGCCAGGAGTCACATTATAATGACTCTGTGAATGATTACCATGAGCTAAACTAACAGGACACTGTATCTTGAGCTTCTCTTTCTATTCCTGCACTGTTCGTTTTTCACAGCAACAGTGCACATGTATAATTTCACTGCATAATGGTGAGACCCTGCATGCAAATAAATGTACCTAACTGAAATTTCCAAAAAGGTTTCAACTCCTGAAAACCTGATCTCACTGAGTGTAGTGCAGTGATCTGATTTCTGGGTCAAACAGCACACGTTAAGTCAGTTTTATTCATATAGCACCATTCACAATGCATAATGTTCCAAAGCAGCTTTACAGAACATGGAGGTTTAAACCCCCAGTGAAGAAAGTGTAATTTGACTGTAGCAATGAAAAATGTGATGTTAGGTAGGATAAGGAATAAATAGTATTATATATTTGTAATAATTTATATTACAATAAAGTATCTTTTTTTGTTATTATTTTTGTAATATTATTTACAATTCTTGAATATTTTGTCACAACTTAAATGTCATTGTGTGCAATCCAACAGTAAATTTGTAAAATAGACTATTTTTATTAGTATTGCTAAAACTGGGCATAAATGCTTTGCTTTTGGTGTATCAGTCTTTAGAACTTACAATTGTGGCTTTTACAATGTTCCCTCAGCATTCACCACAAACAACCCTCCACCTTTCCTGTCTTTGACACTGTAAACTGTAGCATATGTGAGCTGTATTTCAGTGTTCAAAGATCAGCCTTGTTTTTCTAACTGCCTCCCAGCCATGCACGATTACATGTGCGTGAAAATTTGTGGTCATTCAGGTCATTGTTGAATGTGAAGGGTTACAAATTTAAGAATCTATTTCAAATATGCTTCTGTACATAACATCATGGTAAAGAATCTTTTAAGGTTAAGATCTCAGCAAAGTTGCAATTTCTGTTCTCTCCTTATTGTCAGACTGATGGAATTAGCACACAAATGATTCACTGAGAATCTCACCTTTTGTTCTGCAAATGGCTTTCGGACCCAAATGGCTCTTGGAGCCTTATGCTGATTGAATTAGGATTGGCCAGACCCTCACAGTCTAGGGTGTTACCTTAACCTGTATACTTAATTTGCATGCTTTGTTCAGAGTCTCCACCTCTATGTAATCCCTCCCCCTTGGAATGTATATAACTACAATGCATACTGTATTAGAGTTAGATCATGTTGGAAGTACTACAGCAACGTACAGCGGAGTTCTCAATAAAGAATAACTTCCGTTGAACGTGATCCCAACTGTCTCCTGGTCTCTGCTTCGATGAAAGAAAACTTTACAACAGATGGTGCCTTGTGACCCAGATGTAGAAAAAGGAAACTCAAAGAACTTCAAGCTCAAAGAACTGAATCTTGAAACTTCAAGCTCAACAAAAGATCTGACAAAGATTGCCAGACTGAATCTTTCCAGCTTCCTCCAGATTGAAAACTTCAAGCTCCAAAAAGATCTCAATGCCCGACTGAGTTCCAGACTGAATCTTGAAACTTCAAGCTCAAAGATCTCAACAAAGCTGACTGAGTTCCAGACGAAATTTTTTCCTGTACAACCAACGATTCGGTGAGTTTCACTCCATTCAAAGAACCAATGCAGACCAGTACAAATGTGTTTTTCCTCTGCGCCGTTCAGAGAAGTAGTTAACAAACAGCTGTAGAGTTTGGTTAACCCTCTGGGGTCTGGGCTGTTTTTGGGGCCCTTGAGATGTTCTGACATGCCCTGACATTTGTGCTTTTTTCAGTTGCTTATAAACATTAATGGCAAAGGTGTAAATTCACTCTATATAGCACAAACAGGGCTACCATAATATGTGAGCCACGTGTATGTACATGTTTTCATTTTTGAGAGAATAATGTTTATGCATGGTTATTGAAAAAACTAAAAACTAAAGTTTCTGAAATAAGGCCACAAAACACATAGTAAATATGTGTCAATAAGACTTTTGACAAAACAAAACTTTTCGTCGCCTAGTGTTTTTTCTTCAAAATGATGTGAAAATCATCCTGCCTAATCATTCACATAAAACGATACATTGATTTAAGTTTTGTGAAACACTTCTAGTTTGGAAAGCCAATATGCGGATGGGGCGTAAACGATCATGCATATTTAGTAGTTCACACCTGATGTGCTGAAGGGCCGCTGTGCCTTGGTGAAACGGTGTTTGTACGTGAAGAGCTCTTTTCCAAAACGACATAAACCTAAAAAGCTGCCTCAAAGATCCACCAAAAGTAATGATTGTGAATATGTAAAATATTGCAATAAGACATTTTAATTGTTTCTTAACTTCTGGCAAAGATGAAGTTGACGATAGGCTATTGACTCGCGATCTTCGCAGTAGGCTAGTGAACGCACCGGAGAAATGCACATTTATTAGGCTACATAGTTTTTTGTTTTGGATGGTTTTGTTTAGATCCAGCTTTCTGTAAATATATTTCACATTTTTTAGACATGTGAGGCGAGTAGGCTACGGTCTGGTTAATGATGATCTCCAGTTCAAGCACCTTATGTTGTGATTTCTAGCCTATATTTACTTTTTACGTATTAAATCCAGGAAATTTGTTAATGAAAAAATTATTAAAATTAAGATACAATTAATACAAAACGAAATTCGTTTTAAAGAAAGGATTTGTACTTTCTGTTTTGAGGTCTCTGTGAAAGTTTGAAAGTCTTTTAGTGTTGCTTTCAGAGTGCTCGCGTCCATAATGGAGAACTGTCACGTAATATTGTTTTTTCCTCATAAATGCGAACACGAAAAATAAAAGACAAAAGACTTTTAAGTAAAACTTACTCCGAAATTGTGTCCTCGGCGGAATTCGCTCTTCAAAATGCTGCCGTTCGTCGTCTCAGTTACAATCTTCCTCTGAGGAAAAGGTGCATTCTTCCTCGCTGTCCAGAATCATCTGAAGGGCGTCTTTACCGGAGAAGCGTGCCATACTCAAAACGCGATGAACTATCAGTAAGTCTGATGAAGAAACTGTGTTTTTATGGCATTGATCGGGGGGCGTATGCGATGCATACTAGATCACCTAAACTATTTACCATGTGAATAGCGCCGGGGGCGGGGCGGCCGCAGCTTATTATAAAGATAATGAGGCAGAAGGAAAAACGGTACCTCTCCTTGCTTTCAAACGGATTACATGAGTTGAAAACATTTGTTTTTTATATAAATTACTTCATTTAAAAGAAGAGATTTCAAGCTTCATAAAGACATATCTCACGTGTCTGTGTGAGAAGTATTCGCTGAGTTACAGTTCATTTTCAGACGCGTTTCAGAATGGACTTAACTGACAGAGAGAAGGCAGAACTCGCTTCGTGTTTATTTTTCTTTATTTGGCGAAAAGCACCACTTTGTTTTTATTGTGAGTATACACAAAAATAATACACATTTAACAGAATCGATTGATGTACGAAACTCCTATGAAAAATCAAAGTCAACAGAATATTTATGAGTTTCTTTTACACTGATAAAAAAAAAGCGAGCTGGTATCGCCGGCGATACCGCCGACTCCAGGGGGTTAACTAAAGATGAGCCTCTAAAAAAGTTTTTCTTTTAGAGATGAAATTTATCCTCTGTTGTTGGCAGGGAAGATTAACAGTTACATGTTAATATTGTGTGTATGCTCTTGCTAGAGAAGACCTATCTGTAAGCTAGAGAAAGTTAGCATCAAGTGCTAATAGTTGGTATCCTTTGCTGTAGGCAGAGAAGAATTAGCTTTACGTGCTAGTTATGTCTGTTGATCCTCTGTTCTTGTCGGCAGGGAAGTTAAGTGTGGTAATTTGGAAAGTTAACAATAGTTAAGCTGTGTTAACAAGATTGTACCCTCTGTTTGTAAGACAGTAGAGAGAAGTTTTAGTGTTTTGTGATTGTGAAGTAACAAAGGAACTCACAAAATGGTTAGAAGGAATGCAAGACTATTTCCCACAACTGAAAAAGCTGGACGAGCTACACCGTTATGGACAGACAATGAGTTTAAGTCTTTGTTATCAGAGCACATGGACACAATAGTGACTGAGCAAGTCAGATTGAATTTAACAAGGAAATTTGACATTGATGCAGACAAAGTATGGTCAATTGAAGATTGCAAGAAAGTGTTGGGTGCATGTATCAGGAAGAAAAATGTGAAAGGCATTATCTGTTGTCACAGAGAATTTAGCTTATCCATTGCACAAGAACAAGCTCAGTGTATTGCTAAGTTAAACGATCAGAACAAACAGTTGCAGACTCACATGTCCTGTCTCAAGACAAAGGTGGGCCATAACAAAGCCTCAACCAAATGTGATTTAGAAGACCAACAGTCAGATGAAAGCTATCCTGATTTACAGTCTTTTGATAGAATAGAGGACAATGTCAATGCAGATGTAAATGCAGTTGAAGTGTGTGGAGCTAGACAAAAGCCTCAGGGAAAAGGTGTTGATACAGTTCCATTTGCAACCCCCATACTTCAGGTACAAGCAGTCAAAACACCTTTAGGTCCTAAAGACATAGAGAGACTTGCTGAAAGTTTGCCATCAGTTCAAAGAAATTTTTCTGAGTTTAGAAGAGAGTTGTCCAAAAAGATGCGGCTCTATGAAATGTCTCTATCTGAAATCACCCAGCTAATATCACAGATCTTGACTGAGTCGGAATTCAATGATTTTGAAAGTGCTGTAAGCAATTCCGAACTGCAACATGTCAGTAAAGGTGATTTGAGAGATGGAGTTTTGAAAATCCTAAAGAATATCTTAGGACCCAAAATCGATTGGTCGAAAATGACCAATTGTGTACAGAAGAAGGGTGAAACTGTTTGTGAGTACACAGAAAGATTTTGCCAGACCGCTGCCGCTTACAGCGGAATTGCTGACACGCCAGAGAAGGTGTTAGGTGATAATGGCCCTTTGGTTCGCACATGGTTTCATTGTCTTTTGCCAGAACACAGAAAGGCGTTGCCTTACTTAAACATCACATGGTGTACAAGAACCCTGCAAGACAACTTGGACAGTTTAGTTACTTGGGAAAGAGACTCTGATGTCAAAGAGAGAGTAAGAATTGCAGCAGTTTCTGTTATGGTCAACTCAGAGAAGAAAAAGAAACGCAAATGTCCTAGAGAAGCCAGTTGTTCTTACTGTGGCAAGCACGGACATTTTGGAAAAGAATGTAGAAAAAACAAAAATAACTTAAGACAAGTTAACAATGTTATGCAGCTTTTACTACATTTGTTTGCTACTTTGAAGCAACCCCTCCCCTCGTCATTGGACTCGTGGGTAAGCTTTTTGAGGTGTTAACCATTTGGGCTGTGATTGCTTAATCTCCACAGTAACTTACAACAAAGATGAAAGACTTATTGACTGTCACAGCCTTTGTTTGGGGGACATTCAGTATACTCACAGCCTTAAATGTTATACTGCAGAACATTACAATCAGACACCATCCTCTGTTAATGATGTTTATTAGGACTGATGTTTCACTGGAGAATGGAAATGTGCCAATTTTCTCACACATTCTACAGTGTGCACACAACAGGGACAGAATAGGACACATAGACCAGTGCGGAGCCCATGGAAGAACCGAAGTGCAACAGGCCTCGGGGGTCAGCCATATGGTGAAGATTTCCTCATCCCCCACTTATCCCCACCTCAGGGCTCTACAGTGCGCCCATTTCACTCGCACATGCGAGTAAATATTTCGGCGTGCGAACGTGAAAAAATATTTGGGCGCACTCGTGCGAGTGACACAGCATTTTTCTATAGAAACAGCTGCAAATACATCATACCCATTCAGCTGACATAAAAAAACACTTTCAATAAACTAAACAAATCCTATCCAATGATGAAATGTTTTCTGTGTTGACAAATCTTGTGCGATGTCCTAAAACTGCCGGGATAATCACACAACGTCTGCTAATGATACGTCCGATTCGCGAACTAATGACTCCTTTAAACTGATTCACTATAATGAATGGTTAAAACAACTGATCTGTCCAACACTGAATCGGTTCGGTGTATAACAAAATCGGTAACACTTTACAATAAGGTTCCATTTATTAAACTCTAGTTAGATCAGTTAACATTAACTATTAATAAACTGCACTTCTACAGCATTTATTAATCTTTATTAATGTTAATTTCACCATTTAGTAGCCTACATTATTTAAATGAAAAGTTGTATTTGTTAACATTAGTTAGCTTAATGCACTGTGTGAAGTAACATTAAAAATACAGGGTTAGGGTTGACTAAGATTAACAAAGATTAATAAATACAGTAACAAATGTATTGCTCGTGGTTCATGTTAGTTAGCCTAATACATTCATTCACTAATGTAAACAAACCAAACCACATTTAACATCTCTTAAAATGAGAATTTTGTTTGTTACCTCAATAAATTTAGGGTCATTCCTATTTTATTTGTGTACATTTTAATCATTAACATTAAAACACTCTTTTTACGACTAAAATTACAGTAAAGGGTAAAAAAAAACCTGAATTCCCAAAAATTTAAACGGAAAAAACGGAATTTGCAAAAATTAAAACGGAAAAAACGGAATTTGGGAATAAATTAAACGGAATTTGGGAAAAAATAAAACGGATTTTATAGGGCCCTACTAATTCGGATCAGCACAGAGGGGCCCTCCCTGGAACTGTTTGATCCTACAAAATGTGCTGAAAATTGGCTGTCTGCTGGAAAGAGGTCAAGGCGACCAGGCTACAAAGCTTGGCCAAGTGACTCAGACATGATCTTCATTTCAGATAAAATGTGAAACATACATAGTTGTTGTGAAACGACAATGAAATGTGAAACATACATACAAACATACATGTATGTATCATCTACATACAATGATAAATGAAATCTACATGACGATAAAGTAGAATTAAATGAAAATCTTTTGTTTGAAAGTTTTGGTCTGATGTTCTTAACCTTACAATGAGCATTGTAAATGTAATTGTTGAATAATTCTAATAATAAAACTATAATGATAAACTTATACAACAAAAATGACTGTGCCCCCAAATATTTGTCTGTGCTCCTAAATTTTTTTATTTAGGCGCACCAGTGCTCCTTGTTCAAAAAGTAAGTGTAGAGCCCTGCACCTCACTGGTCCATAGGTGTCAAATAAATTAAGAAATAGGGAAAGAATGAAACAACAAAAGCAGACTCTGAAAACGATACAACCCGTATTTAAACAAATACTGCTACAACCCTAGTGTTTGCTCTGTCGTCTCTTGTTTTCTGTCTTACAGTGTGCAGATAAAACTTGATGGCTTTTCCGAGATCCATATGCAACGACCGTCTCATCTGCGTATGAAGCCCCAACCTCAAGAAGACAACCAGACCCACTGCTGAACGAACTATCACAAAAGAAAATGAAAAATACACAACGCAGAGAATTCACGGACCCTAAATTGCATGTTTTGTTTCTGTGTCAGCATGCAATTACAGAATCTATTTCAAATAAGCTTCTGTACATAACATCATGGTAAAGAATCTTTTAAGGTTAAGATCTCAGCAAAGTTGCAATTTCTGTTCTCTCCTTATTGTCAGACTGATGGGATTAGCACATGAATGATTCACTGAGAATCTCACCTTTTGTTCTGCAAATGGCTTTCGGACCCAAATGGCTCTTGGAGCCTTATGCTGATTGAATTAGGATTGGCCAGACCCTCACAGTCTAGGGTGTTACCTTAACCTGTATACTTAATTTGCATGCTTTGTTCAGAGTCTCCACCTCTATGTAATCCCTCCCCCTTGGAATGTATATAACTACAATGCATACTGTATTAAAGTTAGATCATGTTGGAAGTACTACAGCAACGTACAGCGGAGTTCTCAATAAAGAATAACTTCCGTTGAACGCAATCCCAACTGTCTCCTGGTCTCTTTTACATGACTGAAAATAGACAAATATAATGCAATTCCAAGTACTGTACGAAAAAATGACACAGGAATGCTGGGTGACACATGAAGTACAGACACAGCATGAATTCCATTTCAAATGCCTACAGTAAAGTTGCAGGTTCAGGCATATCTTCAGTGAACTGGATTACTGTGTCAACACAGATCTTCGCTGACCATTCCAACAGAGATTACTCTTTAAATGTAGACTACTGACTAGTGAAGGGCCACCATCCACCATCCAACTATTTATTTTAAAAGATTGATTAGTTTATTTAGATTTATTTGTAATTTTTGTTTTGACTTTGACATTTTTAGTGACAATGCTGTGGTTCTCAAAAAAAAAAAAAAAAAAACATTAAACCACCATTGTTGTAACAAGGTTTTTTTTAAAATAAATGCAGGGAGTATTGCATGGCGTATTATCTTATGCTATTTTTTTTTTTTTTTTTTCAATTACACTAAGGATCAGATTTACTAACAGCTTGCACCAGCGCAAACCCTCTTTTGTCATGATTTACTTAAGACAATCAGTAATATATGCATTTGTAGAAGTTTCCCATCTGCGAAATTTATGAGAGAATTTAATTATTAATTATTATTCTTATCATGTAAGGTGGTTTACTAAGGTTTGCACTAGTCAATTTACTGGTATTTGCGCCATTTAACGTCCAAAAAAAGCATGTCTTAAACCAGCTGCTCTTGATAGATTGCGTTGGTCATTATCAAAATGATCCGGCTGTGTGTGTTCTTTAATTTGCGCATTGTCAGTAGCTTAGATCAATATATATATATATATATATATATATATATATATATATATATATATATATATATATATATATATTTTTTTTTTTTTGTTTTTTTTGTTTATGCATTGTTTAATGTTTTCGACTAAAATAAAACTTTAACATATATTGTAAGCTTGTTGTGTATATTGCCTAATCGTAAGCTTGTTCAGAAATGGTGACAAACGTCTTTTTCGTTAAACATCATTTATGAGCCCAAATATTCGAATGCAATATTTTTGAAAAATGCCCATCCTTAGTTCCCCACGGGTGAATGCCCCTTTAAAGCTGCGATGGAGTCCAGACCGTCTTGCCGTCAGCTATGCGAGACTAGCTTCTGTCACCTCATGAACGGATCCAATATACTGACAGTCATCTGATTTTATCTCAGCTGTTTACAGACATATCCGACTGTGTTTATGTAAACCTTTTGTTTATTTGACAGTTTAAGCGCAATAAGACGTGAAATAGAACTTCCGGTGTGTGTCCCCAGAAAAGCACATGTCCAAACAGTGTGCAAGTAAAATCTTTTTAAAGTTTAAACGGGCAAAGCTTTAATACTTTTGTGACGACGAAGAACTACAAAAGTCACGTGATCGTAACCATGTCTAGCAGTATATGCCCAACCCTACCACTACGATGCTAAACATGATGTTAATGTACATCACACTGTACAGTATGTTGGGACGGGGGCATCAAAACTCCGACTGAGATTCTATGATCTCTCAAGGAGGCAGATCGTAAAGACATTTTAATTAGAGATGCTAATGATTATTTGACAACCAATTAATTGTCGATAATAATTTAATCAATAAAACTTGCGTGCTGCTCAAGCGAGCGCGCCAGAGTTATGTTTGGAATTGGGACCATTTTGCGTTAAAAGGCTAGAGTTAGACCTTCATGACTATAAGTTTGTCAGCCAATCAGCAGGAGCAGGATTGGGCACCCCTGATTTATCTCATATAGGATGCATTTGGTTAAAGGGATAGTTCACCCAAAAATAAAAATTCTGTCCTTAATTACTCACCCTCAATTTGTTCCAAAACCACAAGACCTTTGTTCATCTTCGAAACACAAATTAAGATATTTTTGATAAAATCCTATGGCTCAGGGGGACTCCATTGACGGCTGTTTAATTAACACTTTGAAGGCCCAAAAAGGTAGGAAAGACAGTTAATATAGTCCATGTGACTACAGTGGTTCAACCTTAATTGCGGTTCAACGGGAATACTTTTTGTGTCATTTTGTGCAGATATAATTTGTAATATTATGTTTATATTGTATATATATATGATTAATCTCATATGGGATGTGTTTCGTTGAGTTAAATAACCCGGTAGCAAAGCTTTACCAGTGTTCATTCAGTGCGTAGCTCAAACAGCAATGCACATCTAATAATAACTATGATTGGGACTGTCATCTTACATAACATTATAATGAGAACACTGTTTTAATAAATTGTTGTGAATTCATTGGGTTTAGTTGCCGTGTTTCAGCATGTTGCTCCAGGAAGTGCGCGTCCACAATAGGAGTTACACATTCTGACTAGCACACATCTGAGGCAGCATTGGTGACACGTTGTAGGCTATTAGTCATTATAGTTGATTATTAAATCAATTTAAAAGTAATTAACCCCCTGAGGTCGGCGGTATCGCCGGCGATACCAGCTCGCTTTTTTTTTATCAGTGTAAAAGAAACTCATAAATACTCTGTTGACTTTGATTTTTCATAGGAGTTTCGTACATCAATCGATTCTGTTAAATGTGTATTATTTTTGTGTATACTCACAATAAAAACAAAGTGTGGTGCTTTTCGCCAAATAAAGAAAAATAAACACGAAGCGAGTTCTGCCTTCTCTCTGTCAGTTAAGTCCATTCTGAAACGCGTCTGAAAATGAACTGTAACTCAGCGAATACTTCTCACACAGACACGTGAGATATGTCTTTATGAAGCTTGAAATCTCTTCTTTTAAATGAAGTAATTTATATAAAAAACAAATGTTTTCAACTCATGTAATCCGTTTGAAAGCAAGGAGAGGTACCGTTTTTCCTTCTGCCTCATTATCTCTATAATAAGCTGCGGCCGCCCCGCCCCCGGCGCTATTCACATGGTAAATAGTTAAGGTGATCTAGTATGCATCGCATACGCCCCCCGATCAATGCCATAAAAACACAGTTTCTTCATCAGACTTACTGATAGTTCATCGCGTTTTGAGTATGGCACGCTTCTCCGGTAAAGACGCCCTTCAGATGATTCTGGACAGCGAGGAAGAATGCACCTTTTCCTCAGAGGAAGATTGTAACTCAGACGACGAACGGCAGCATTTTGAAGAGCGAATTGATCCCGCCGAGGACACAATTTCGGAGTAAGTTTTACTTAAAAGTCTTTTGTCTTTTATTTTTCGTGTTCGCATTTATGAGGAAAAAACAATATTACGTGACAGTTCTCCATTATGGACGCAAGCGCTCTGAAAGCAGCACTAAAAGACTTTCAAACTTTCACAGAGACCTCAAAACAGAAAGTACAAATCCTTTCTTTAAAACGAATTTCGTTTTGTATTAATTGTATCTTAATTTTAATAATTTTTTCATTAACAAATTTCCTGGATTTAATACATAAAAAGTAAATATAGGCTAGCAATCACAACATAAGGTGCTTGAACTGGAGATCATCATTAACCAGACCGTAGCCTACTCGCCTCACATGTCTAAAAAATGTGAAATATATTTACAGAAAGCTGGTTCTAAACAAAACCATCCAAAACAAAAAACTATGTAGCCTAATAAATGTGCATTTCTCCGGTGCGTTCACTAGCCTACTGCGAAGATCGCGAGTCAATAGCCTATCGTCAACTTCATCTTTGCCAGAAGTTAATAAACAATTAAAATGTCTTATTGCAATATTTTACATATTCATAATCATTACTTTTGGTGGATCTTTGAGGCAGCTTTTTAGGTTTATGGCGTTTTGGAAAAGAGCTCTTCATGTACAAACACCGTTTCACCAAGGCACAGCGGCCCTTCAGCACATCAGGTGTGAACTACTAAATATGCATGATCGTTTACGCCCCATCCGCATATTGGCTTTCCAAACTAAAAGTGTTTCACAAAACTTAAATCAATGTATCGTTTTATGTGAATGATTAGGCAGGATGATTTTCAGATCATTTTGAAGAAAAAACTCTAGGCGACGACATCCATTAGTCAAAAGTCTTATTGACACATATTTACTATGTGTTTTGTGGCCTTATTTCAGAAACTTTAGTTTTTAGTTTTTTCAATAACCATGCATAAACATTATTCTCTCAAAAATGAAAACATGTACACGTGGCTCACATATTATGGTAGCCCTGTTTGTGCTATATAGAGTGAATTTACACCTTTGCCATTAATATGTTTATAAGCAACTGAAAAAAGCACAAATGTCAGGGCATGTCAGAACATCTCAAGGGCCCCAAAAACAGCCCAGACCCCAGAGGGTTAAAGTAAATTATCAATCACATTAACTCATTTTACAATCCTACTAGCCCTTTATTTAGACTAAAACCCCTTCTCATTCATTTGGTGAGGAACATGGCGTTGGATTTATGCCACGGTGTAATTTTACACTTAGTTCATGATCTAATATTGTGATATCGCACACCCCAACTTAAATTTGAATTCCTCTTTTGGTAGGGTATCATTTCACTGTATAGGCTAATTAAAAGAGACTTCCACTAGTGTTGTCACGATTACTGGAATTTCTAACTTCGATACGATACCTTAAAATATCTATATCCGACACCATGGGGAAAATTGCCATACTGCTATAGACAGTTTTATTATTATCTCATAATTTTTTGATAATTTGGGTAATTTTGTTGCAATAGCTTACACACAGCACAGGGAGGCTTTATTTGAAACTTTACAAAAAAGACAGTTAGACAGTTAGTAATAAACAAAAAAAGCTAATTGCAAACAATATCACAAATAAAATGCAATAGAATAAAAAAACATGAAATAAATATGTTTTTATTTTTTTCAGGTGGGTTTAACAGTAGTATTCGGGTAAGAAATACTAAAGAAATTAAATAAAGTAAAATAAAATAACACTGGATAGTCTTCGTTGTAAAAATGAAATACTGATTAATGCTTACAATTAAAGTTACAAAAGTTATTCAGTAAAGAGCAAAGAGCGACCTTCTCTTTGTCTTTTATTCTCTGATTAACATGACAGCAGCAGGTTTATTAGGCTGCTGTCACTTTAAGAGCTTATGCACAGATCCAATATACTGTTATACAACATGTGTTTTCTTTCTCAACTATTTACATTCCAAAACTGTTCCATTCCAAACCAGTTTATCTGAATATTCACCAAACCAAGCATTTTGACGTAATTTTGTGTGCATTTGACTGTTTAAGCACAATAAGCCAGGGAAACGAACTAAATTTGTTACTTGCGAGATGATTGAGAGGCTTTATGTGGGGGCACCACTTCTTTAGATCAGTGTTGCGCATGATTTTGTTGTGAGCATGAAACATGCGGGAATGAGTAAAATTATGCACAATAACCAAAACCCCGAGCCAAAATTCAGGACCTGTAACACCAATAGGGCTGTCACTTTACATTCGAAAATCGATTGCACAATCGATCGGACCAACCAACACAAGTTTTGAAAACGAAAATAGGGAATCGATTTTAACGGCCTTCTCTCGGAGCGCGTCCAGCTCGTCACGATACGCCCACAGCGAACGCGCGTCACACAGCAACTGCAGGCTCTGACAAACACACATGACAGCAAATTATACTTCTGCATAATGTGTCTCTTTTTACTACAAAAAAGTGAATTCTGCCGGTTTGCAGACAGTCTCATGCATACAGATACAGATTCGGGCTGCGGTCTACAATCGCCTACGTAGGCAAAATTTGTTTGACATTTCTAATCGTAAACACAGCCATGTTGAAGCCTGCAGTAATGTTTTTCATTGATGTTATGGCAGTCCACTCTGCTTATTGTTTTTCGAGAATGTTGCACTCCTGTTTGTCATTGTGCACGAAACTTCACGCCAATAAATCATCAGAAATATTGCTGAATGTGCGCGTCTCAAGCGTCCTGTTTACGTTCGTCCTAATGCCTGTTAGTTGTCCGTAGATTTGCCTATATTTGCCGTTTAAAATGGAAACGTCTTTAGACATGGAAAATCGATTTTACAATCGATTCAATGAACACTTATGTCTCAAAAATCTAATTTTTCACAAAAGTGACAGCCCTAAACACCAATACTTCAACCGGAACAAATGAGACGAGTGAGAGGAGTTGGGGGTGTGTCAAACTGTCAATTCGCTGTCAGAGAGTAGAGATAGAGAGACCGCACAACTGGTATCAGTGTATCAATATTGCAGAAAAGGAGTATTGGAATCATTTCAGATATTTCAGTATCAATAGCCTAAATATTGACATATCACCATTTCTGACAATACTAACTTCCACTGACAATTTGTTGTTAAACTAATGACTTGTGTTCAAATGCTGAACATTTTAGACCATGCCTTTGTACCTCCTCTTATACCTCAAGCTCCTGATGAGTCAGAAGAGTGAAGCAACTGGAGGAGGCAGAAAAACAGGAAAGAGCAACCATGAAATAAGATTGTGGAGGGTGTCTTCTGTCTCTGCTCTCTGTAACAGACAGGGCAAGAATGTGTGTTGTGTCATGAGTACATGTGTCTTCACTCATGACATCAGCACCATAGCATCACTGGAGTTTCCCAAAGTAAGAATTTTATATATATATATATGTTTTATATATATATATATATATATATATATATATATATATATATATATATATATATATATATATATATATATTAATTCTGCAGAATTTGTTCAAAGTTAGAAGTTTGTGTCTTTTTCCACAAATTTTGTATGCATGCATATTGTGTAATATCCAAGGTAAACATTTCTAGTAATTGTGCAGTTAATTCTCATACTGTATTTTCAGAAAATTTTGGAATATGTATCCTCTCCCCAAACTTGTCACTAATAAAACACAATAAAAATTATTCAATGAGAAGGCTTATATTGACTGATTTAGATTTAGTTTTGTTTAGATTTACCTTGTAAATATATTTTTTGCTATTTTATTAAAAAGGTTACAATTACAACAACAATTACAATATTTCAAGTGTAATCTTTCTTTGTAAAAAGTATACATTTTATCATACGTATTTCAAAGTTAAGGATTCATTAGTTTGAATATTGGAACAAACATTATAATAACATCTTAGTTGATAATTCAATATACCTACTTTATAGTAACATCCCATTCTATAACATATGAGCAGAAATTGGTGAACAAAAGCTTATTTGATGTGGCAGTAGTCTTTTTTACAGTAAAATCTTTATAATCTATCCAAAACTAATCAACGAAATCTTGTCTAAACATTCATATTTCGTCTGTAACATATCGTTTTATGATATATTAGCATATAAATGTTAATTTGCAGTTTAATACGTTGCTTATAAAAAGACATTTTATTTCAACACATTTCAGTCGATTTTTACTCATCTCAGTATAGCAATATAGTTTGGTAAAAGCTAAACTAGTAGATGTGTTCATGTAAAAATAACATGTTTACTAATGTAAGTGCGAGTGTGAATGAACGGCACAGATGTGCGCTGTTGTTTACTACAGCTGTAGTAAACAACAGCGCGCATCTGTGCAGTTCATTCACACACAGACACGCGATTCATATTTAAAGGGTTAGTTCACCCAAAAATGAAAATTCTGTCAGTAATTACTCACCCTCATGTTGTTCCAACTGCGTAAGACCTTCGTTCATCTTTGGAACATAAATTAAGATATTTTTGATGAAATCTGAGTGCTGGATCACTTCTCCATAGGCTGCTAGGTGACCGAAACTTGCTGGCCTAGAAAAGTTATTAAAGAGATCGTTAATATAGTCCAGGTGACTACAGTGGCTTAATCTTAAGTATATCAAGCGACGAGAATACTTTTTGTGCGCAAAAACAAACAAAAATAACGACTTTATTACACTATTCATTTCCTTCTCTCTGGGCCTCGTAGTGTTTTTTGCGCTGCGCGTCTGTGTTGCACGTCAACACGCATCACACACATGACCAGCGTCGGCCAATTGTGAGCCTACGTGGTGACGTGCAACACAGACGCGCAGCGCAAAAACACTACGTGAACCAACTAGAGGCCCAGAGAGAAGGAAATGAATAGTGGAATAAAGTCGTTATTTTTGTTTGTTTTTGCGCACAAAAAGTATTCTCGTCGCTTGATATACTTAAGATTGAGCCACTGTAGTCACTTGGACTATATTAACGATCTCTTTAATAACTTTTCTAGGCCAGCAAGTTTCGGTCACCTAGCAGCCTATGGAGAAGTGATCCAGCACTCGGATTTCATCAAAAATATCTTAATTTGTGTTCTGAAGATGAACGAAGGTCTTACGCGGTTGGAACAACATGAGGGTGAGTAATTACTGACAGAATTTTCATTTTTGGGTGAATTAACCCTTTAAACAGTCTTTTTGCGGTTTACAGACACTAGTCTACACCGCAATTAGAACAAAGCACTTAAGAATACACAATCCTCAGCTGGATCCGTTGCTCCTCGAAGTGAAACCAGCACTTCTGAGGTAAATTTCCAAGGATTATTATTATGATAATATTATTCCTCTCAGCGTAGCAAGACGACGTAAAGTACATGAATGTTTATTTTTCTTTATTTGGCAAAAAGCACAACACTTTGTTTTTATTGTGAGTATACACAAAAAATAGACACTTAACAGGATCGAATGATGTACAACACTTATATGTAAGATCAAAATCAACAGTCTCTTTTGCACTAATAAGAAAAAAAGCGAGTTAGTTAATACTATAATATATTTGGGGTTATTCACCTATGAAATTACCCTGATCACATTACCCCTTTCATCAATGGGTGTTAGCTGAATGAAAATGCAAATTCACTCTCCGACAGTAGGTGGCTCTTATGGAACAGCAGCAATACAGCATTTTCTCGGAATAGAGATTGGCCAAAATAAAATGAAAAACTGATTGTGTGTTTGGAGAAAAACCGGCTGGTTCCGATTTAGGGCCGGTTGACCGGTGCATCTCTAGCTTTAAAGGGGACCTATTATGCAAAATTCACTTTTGTATGGTGTTTGGACATAAATGTGTGTTGGCAGTGTGTGTACACCACCCTACAGTGATAAAAATCCACTCACTCCTTTTTTTTTAATCCCCATAAATCATAAGCAGTCTCTCCAAACGACCTGTTTTCAGAATGTGGCTTTAGTGACATCACTAAAGCCACAGGCCCCGCCCACGAGTGTTGACTGACACTGCCGTTATAACTTAGACCCGCCCTGATCGAGTTCACTGCGAGTTGTACACATCAGCCATTGCTATAGCAATGCACTCAGGAGAAGCGTTGAAGCATCTCCCAAGCGTTGAAGGTGTTGTAGCTGGATGTATTCATTCACATAGCTCTCTCTATTTACTCTTGAAATCTGCCAGCCACTGAAGACGAGGTGGATTCATTTTGTTTTCAAAGAAAATGCTCCCTTAACTCTACAGAAATTTATGTAAGTTACTTATGCACTTCTTATACTGTTTACTCAGCTCTAACAGTGATTTTCTGAAGAAAAACTTATGCGTCATCTTTTGTGTGACATACAGTAAACTTTATTAAACTCATCAGTATATTTTGTGTCATCATTTAGACAATTCAGATCGTCAGACGGAGTCCTACAGCAGGCTTGCATTAATAGTGTATACAAGCATTGCCAAATAGGTTATAATCGTAATTAAACTAAACTATACCTGTTCCAACTCCATACAGCATATATTCTCTGATTCTGTAGGCATTTTTATGGTCGAAATGAACACCATTACTGTGACTGTCTGTTTTATTATTATCATCTTCCCTGTTCTGGCTCTGATCGCGGCTGCTTAGGCTCCGCCCCGTGTCGTGAACCAGCAGCTCATTAGCATTAAAGGAGAAGCACTAAAACAGTGCGTTTTTCACAGACCCAAAAAATGATGATTTAAACGTGCTGTAAATAAAATTCTGTTGGGTATTTTGAGCTAAAACTTCACATACACACTCTGGGGACATCAGAGACTTATTTTACATCTTGTGAAAAGGGGCATAATAGGTCCCCTTTAATAACAAGCACTAAATGCATTTCCCATCTGAAATGGGAAGTATCAACTAATTATCAGTGCAGCACTGAATCCTGGTCAAAGCCTGATTATAGTTTTGTAAGAGTTTTGCATGAATCACCATAGTGTGTGCACACTACAGCTTGTTCCAGAGGCTAGAAAATATTAAATAGTTTTTCACTCTAAAATGCTAATAAGGTAGACAGATATCTCACGGCTCAAGGGTGAGTAAATGGTGACAAAATTAAAATGTTTGAACTATCCCTTTAAGCTTGGCTAGTGATAGACAGCTTAAATATTCTGTAAGTCTTATTGTACAAAAGTTTTGACCAACTCATTGAAAGTCTGATGAACTGATGAACGAAAATCATCAGTCGGATCAGCTAGAAAAGATATAACAACCCGAGTCAGAACAGGTCTGAGGTCTGATACGAGTTTGGTGGTTGTACCTTGAAAGCCCTAGAAGGATATACTGTTTTAATTTTTGCTAAGAATAATAATAATAATAATAATAATAAGCTTAAATAGTAGATCTGACAAAGCCAACATAATAATGAACTTTTAAAATAGCATCATATGACCCCTTTATAACGCTATTTTGAGTGTTTGTGTAAGCACTCTGTGAAGAGTGTCAAAGGTCTTTTGATCACGTGAACGCAATGGCCAATCAGGTGTGTTTAAATTAGTCAGAATCCACTCAACACTGCTCAGAATGGCAGATTTTTTATTCAGCACGAGTTCTGCACGCTCGAGAATCCTTTATAACCAAAGTATAAACAAGTTGTCAATAAGAGATTCATTGACAGCTTCAGTGATTCTAATGGCAGCGATCTTTGCTCGCTTTCTGTATATGATATATTTTTCATGCTGCTAATTACACATTGAAAAGTTTATGGATTAACAACCCTATTTAAATGTCCGATTGACAGTAATAACCATAGCAATGGACGGAACAAAACAATCTGATACTGTATGTCAAATTAACTGTGCATTACATTTTGGAGTATAAATGCAAAACAATAGACCTGCCACCGGCAGCTCGAGAATAGGCTATATTTAAACTTCTCATAATAACATAAAAGGTCCTTAATGTCATGTTTTGCGCCATTGCTGTCAAACAAACTAAAATCCATATATGTCCTTATCAAATCTCAAAAGATTGTCTGACTGCACTGCATAATGCCTAGTTCACACTACACAACTTCACTGTCGGCAGATCGCTGTGCTGTTTAGACTACATGACTTGCTCTGGAGTCTTGAAGTCGTTATGGTGTTCACACTACGTGACACTATACGTAAATGATCTGCAACAGGGGGTTCCACACTACACGAGCTGACAACAACTCTGTCACCCAACGACTCTATCCAGTCCCCAAACCACGTTTTGTCACGAAAACACACGCGAGAAGTGGAATGGGAAATGATGCGAAACAGGAGTTGTCTATTTGAAAATGGACGCCGGAACAAAATTGGCGGTGCAAGCTGTTTGCGCAATGATCTGTTCAGAACCCCGAAAAAAAAAAAAAATATGGGTGAAAGAATGGATAAGCACATGATTGTCATAAGCAGGGATTGTCTGTGCTCAGGGGCGGCGTTAGAGAATTTAAAAAAAAAGGTGCTGAGGGGGTGCTAGATCACTGACAGGGGGAGCTGCACAATTATATAATATATATAAATACTATTAATAAATGAGCAAAACTTGGCCACTCAATATTTAATATTCAATCATTTTAATTATCACAATTAAATTTTTAATTGTATTAAATCAGGGTATATACAGAAATTCTTAAGCTGAATTGAATACCTTTTAATACCTTTTTTAATACATTCACAATATTTTTTAATACCAGCACGACTTCAAGCTGCAACTGTAGCGGTGTAAAGTGAAAAGTAAAGTTTTTTTGTTTTGTTTTTTAAGCTGTGATTTTACCACTTGATTTCATAGCTTTGTAAGATAAAATCCTTCTTGCTAGACCTGATAATTATTTTGGTCTATAATCATATCAATATCAAAAAGTAGAATTAAAAAAGTAGCATTAAAAAGTTTATTTTAACTAATAGTCTAATTTTCTACCATATACTGTACAATTGAATAAAATTAGCTGCCAGATAAAAAAAAATTAGCTGCTAGATAACAATAACTTGCTTTGCACTTTTTTTCTGGTTTCACCTCACTCCAGTCTAAACTAAATTATTTTTTTTTTGGTAATGTTTCTACACATTATAATATAAATAGCCTGAAAATACTACGTAGTTTACATACATGAATACATGAATTGTTTGTTCATGTTACTTCACAGTGCATTAACTAATGTTAACAAATACAACTTTTGATTTCAATAATGTAGGCTACTAGTAAATGGTGAAATTAACATTGAGAAAGATTAATTAATGCTGTAGAAGTGCAGTTTATTAATAGTTAATGTTAATTAATATAGCTGACTAGAGTTTAATAAATGGAACCATATTGTAAAGTGTTACCGATTTGTTACACACCGATTCAGACGTCTCGTGAGTTCCGTGTCGGACAGATCAGTTGTTTTAACCATTCATTAAAGTGAATCGGTTCAAAGGAGTCATTAGTTCGCGAATTATGCGATGTGTCATTAGCGGACGTGTATGCGTTGTGTGATTATCACGGCAGTTTAGGACATCGCACAAGATTTGTGTCAACACAGAAAACATTTCATCACTGGATAGGTTTTTTTTTGTTTATTGAAAGTGTGGTTTATGTCAGCTAAATGTGCGGAACGCTTTTCAGAGAAGACAAGGCAGTGTATTTTAGCACAATTCACACCCAGCGGTAATTCAAGAAATAAATCTCCGAATGCGACACGTGAAACTTCGGTCTTCCGACCTTTTACCATCGTGTCAATAGATTTTGATTAATATAGCAAGGATGAGAGAGAGCAAGAGTGGAGAGAGTGCGCGCGCGCCACCGGGCCTCTCTCTCTCTCTGCTCGTTCTTTCAGTTAACATGCACCCTGTCACAAGCGCGGCAGTCATCTACATTAGGCTACTCACCGATCAAATAAGGCTTTGGCGGCCGCCAAAAACCATTTCAATGCAGGAAAAACCCTGATGTCTCTTAAATGACTGAAATAGAAGCGAACTCGCAAACAGGTTTAGCAGCAAACCAGCCGGGTACCCAGTTTGTTTCAGCGCGCGAACGAACACCAAGTCACATGATATCGCTCAGGTCCTACTCGCAACATATAAATAAATTCCACACGAATTTTTGGAATTTTAGAAGAAAGGCCTGCACTTAACACAAATTGAAACTCATAGGCCTAGTTGGATGGGGGTTCGGAAATTTAATACCTCGTCAGATGACGTTTATTACTTTTTAATACTTTTGAATGCCCTTAATTTTGGCTAATTTCATTTACTACCTTTTAATACTTTTTACAACCCCGCGGACACCCTGTAAATTGAACAAGCACACCATTCAGCATTCAATCAAATATTCTTAAATATTTATTATTATTAATAATGTTATTTCAACATAATATCTCATTATTTCGACATAATATGTGTGCGTGCAACAAATAAGATGTGCATTTGTAAATCTGGTGACACGCGTGCATTGATTTTTATTAATAAACTAGTGTTTTCTGTGTCAGTGTCGGCTGCAAAGATGAAGTTGACGATCGCC
This sequence comes from Abramis brama, assembly GCF_963993115.1. NCBI lineage: Eukaryota > Metazoa > Chordata > Actinopteri > Cypriniformes > Leuciscidae > Abramis > Abramis brama. Next base: position 49,310,987 of record NC_139964.1, read on the forward strand.
ATCTCTGTAGTGAACGCGCCTATAGAGAGAAATGCACATAATGGATTACATAATCAGAGAGTAGCCTATTTCTTTTCGTTTTGAATTGTTTTGTTTAAAGACATTTAAAGCTTTCTATAGATATATGTCTCATGTCTGTGAGGCATACGCTGAGTTTCGGTTAATTTAGGATGAGATGCGATCCAGTTCACGTGTAATGCAAGTGACCGCGCCGGCACCTCCATGTCATGATTATATTGTCTGCTATATTTGCTTCGTATTTATTAAATCCAGGCAATTGGTTGATGAAAAATGTATTAAAATTAAGATACAATTTATACAAAATGAAATTCATTTTAAAGAAAGGTTTTCTACAAAACAAAACTTAATGAAGTGGTCAAAATCATGTCTGACCCACTCCATGTCTCCCTATCTTACTCGTGCTGTTCACTTTTCATAATCAACATAGATGGAAAAAAATAATATTATAATATTTTAACAAATATGAAACTAAATGCACTTATTTAATGGCTACAACATGTATAGTAAGCCTACATACTCTCTATTTGTACAAATTGCTGCACATTCATTTAATTCTGAATTATGCACATAAGTTGAAAGGCATTTGTTTGTGCATAGTAAAACATATCTGCAACATTTATCAAGTTCACAGATAATTGTGCGTGCATTTATTAATCATTATGATACTAAAATCATATTAAAGTAGGCTATAGTATGTACAAATAAATCAGATGAGCCCAGAATATGAACGCAACGCGTTTAATTACACATTAAGCATTTTCCTCCCATAGAAAACCATTATAAGAACGCTTAATGTGGCTTAATGCAGATTAGAATGTCCCCTTATTATGTTGAAATAACAAGTAATGTCGAAATAACGAGATATTATGTTGAAATAACGACTTAATATCTCGAAATAACAAGATAAGTTTTCTTTCTTTTTTTTCTTCACCATGCGGTTCAGGGCTTTTTTTTATAGAATACAGCCTGAATATAATTGCTTCCAGAAATTATTTTTGGGGGTGCTATCGGGCTGCTTTGGTCTTTCTTGGGGGTGCTGAAACATCTGCTTAGCCCCTCCTATAGCGCCACCAATGTCTGTGTTACAGAGAGAGTTGGAGGTGAGTAAAACATGTTTATAATGAAAAAGCAGCTGCCAGCTCGGTTGTGGTAGACTACATCTTGTTGGAAACATAATACAGACATTCATGCTCCTGCCACAGTTAAATAAAAGTCCAAACTTTTCTTTTTGCTGCTGCTGCCGATTGGCTGATGCTCGTTGCGACACGTGACACCACAGGCTATCGAGTCGGCCGACAGCTCCAGATAATTAGCATGCTAGATATTTGTCTGGCGTCGTTTAGTATTTAACACATAAAGATTGGCGAGTGCGGATCACCCGCAGATTTGCACGCGATTACAGCCCGACCTGTCAGCAAGCTCGTTAACTTGCAAATCGGGCTTAAATCCTGTAGTGTGAACTAGTCCTAAAGAGAAGTGCACATTTGGCTCATGCGACCAGCACTTGATCAGCTGTGCACAGCTCAGTTCACAGTGAATGAATGCGGTGAATTCCATCTGTGCATGTGCTGAGTTTAGCGTGCATTTGGGAACTTGCACCAGTTACGCATTATTTTCACATACAGTATTTCACTAGATTTGTAATGAGACAAGTTTTGTAAACTTGTTTTCCGCCAAAATAAAAGCTTGACTGCAGTTTCTGTCAAAATAAAAGCTTACGTGTTTATCTCTTTCAAGTATAGAAATTAAGGCAATTTAACTAATTCAACTAATTATGAAAGTTTCATTTATTTTTCAGTGCATTTGTTTTACAATATACGGCTATTACTGTCATAGGATTATTATTATTATTGTGTAGTGTAATGTCAGTAAACATGTTAAAGGTCCTGTATTATGCCCCTTTTGCCCCAAGATGTAAAATAAGTCTCTGATGTCCCCAGAGTGTGTATGTGAAGTTTCAGCTCAAAATACCCAACAGATAATTTTTTACAGCATGTTTAAATTGTCATTTTTTGGGGCTCAGAAAAACGCGCTGTTTTAGTGTGTGCCCTTTAAATGCAAATAAGCTGCTGCTGCTGGACGACCCAGGGGGCGGAGCTTCATGAGCTCGCGCTCAGTCTCTCAGGACAATTTCATCTCACGGAATGATGATAATATCAGAAAATCTCAGTAACGGTGTTCATTTCGAGTCGGACAATAATGCCTACAGAGTCAGAGTGCTGTATAGAGATGGAACAGGTATAGTTTAGTAATTTAATTACAGTTATTATAACGTATTTGTCATCTGCTTGTTTGTCTCCATTATTTATTAATAGCCTACAAGTCTGCTGTTTCGGACCAGGTCCGAATGATGATCAAACATATACTGATGAGTAGTGGTCGACCGATATATCGCCAAGGCCGATATATCGGCTGATATTTGGCATTTTTGAAATATCGGCATCGGCCGATAAGTTTTTCTGATTGGCCGATGTGTTGGAAGCGGGACTTTTATTTTGACGGCGCTCCGGACTTTTATTTTGACGGGCGGCGCTGAGAACACCAGCCAGAAGAGAACGGCAACGCAGCTCCTCAGATCAAACAGCGCTCACTCACATTCTCTGTCTTCATTAATTACGATCTCTGTCAGTCATATCTAATACTTTGTTAGACAGAACTGGTAAACAAAGAAAGTAAATGGTGACTTATGCGAAGTAAGTAAAGTAAAGCGTTTGCTTTTATATTATTTGTAACAGAAAAGGCAAACAATCAGGCTAAATACTTTCTCATTTGCCGTCAACATTCAGCAAATGCGCATCTACGTCATTTAAACAAATCTCTGAATATCTAATAACCATTTAATTTCACAAACCTTGCAGAATTAATTGAATCCAGCTGTGATATCTTATGAAGTGTGCATTACTGTCAGCGAGTGACGGTCGGTCGTGCGAAGTGAGTGAATGCGAACAGAAGATCAGCTTCACAGGAGACACGATCGAAAAACTTTAAATCCTTCATTTTAAAATATGCTGATATAACCAGTTGCCAACTGTGTCATATTCATATCTGTGATATATCCAGTTGCCAACTGTCATATTCATATCGTTTTCACTGTGCTGTATGTAAAATTAGCGTTACCTTGTCTTTATTTGAAAAAATATGATTACCAGCACGAAATTACCAGATTACTGAGTGCCCTGTTACAGTGTTTACCTTCTTTTTATTCACATATTCATATCTTTATAATTTGAAAAATACTGTAATAGGATTGCAAATTTAAGAAGTTGCCATCTAAAGTATAAAAGCATGTTTATTTGAAAAATTTGTTTAATAATTTATTTATAATTTATTAAATATTGATTAAAATAAATATATATAAAATATCGGCTTTATATCGGCCATCGGCCACCCTGCTCTCTAAGATATCGGCATCGGCATCGGCCATCAAAAAAACAATATCGGTCGACCACTACTGATGAGTTTAATAAAGTTTATTGTACATCACACAAAAGATGAAGCATCAGTTTTACTTCAGAAAATCACCGTAAGAGCTGAGTAAACACAGTAAGTTATAAGAAGTGCGCAAGTACATAAACGAATTTCGGTAGAGTTGAGGGAGCATTCCTGTGAGCGGAGGTTGGTCAAAAAACTGTTCTACTGACGTCATTAAAGAAGGAAGTAGAGGGATGTAGTCCAAACGGGCCGTTCGATGTAGGCGACTTCTGTTAAATAAAATATCTCGCTTGGCATTGAACTTTGAGCTTTATAATTTTACAGATATTATTTATACTCTAACAACAACATTACACACTAACTAAAGTTTGAAACATGGGATCACGAAGAACGGGACCTTTAATAGTTTTGTAGTATACTTAGTATGAAATTTGAAAATTTTGGTAAAGGTTTTTTTTCACACGATTTTTATTTTTTTTTCAGATGTTTACATTCATTAAGATAAACTGTTTATGTGAACGTTGTGTGTTTTTGACATTTTAAACGCAATAAGGCGATAAAGATGATTCAGTTTAGTGCTGTGACAGCTGGTTTCAGTGCACGCGCTTTAGGTGTGTGAGGTCATAAAACCATTTTAAACTGGCAATGCGTTCGGCCGCGTCTCACAGTTTGGAAGTGTACGTTGTGAACGAAAAATTGAGATTTATGCATCATAATAAACAACATGTTGCGATAAAAATCACAATTCATTAGTTGTTTACAGTTATTGTCAATTATTTTAATGGATTTGCAGAGTCATACATTTTTATTTTATTAATCAGATGAACAAATATGCATTTACCTGAACTTTAGCTTAAAGTTTACTTAAATATCACATTTTAATTCGACTGTGTGATGGACAATTAAGAATCAAAAGCACTGAGCATCTGAAATTAGTCAGGATTAGTGAGGAGTGCAGATGTAATGTGTAGCAACGGCTCCACCATAAAAAGAATAGCAATGTACAGTGAGACATTTAAGACTTTTTACAAGTCATTACTTTTACAAATAATGGAATGGAATTTAAAAATGACATAACTGGATTTTGCACGTATCTATTTTGACATGCCATATTTTTATCACGCGCTAGTATCACTATGGCAATTGCAATTTCGAGAGTGAATCCTGCATTTATAGGTAGATGTCACTCACTTCCAAAACTTTACAGCGTGTATTTGGCCACCGGTCCTCTTTGCAGCATGAAAAACAATACCTTTTTTCAATGGATTATAGATGTAGCTTCAAAAGTGTGAAATAGTGCTCACTTTACAATCATTAAAAAACTGTCACTCAGTTTGCGATCTCACAACGTTCCACTAAAATCAATTAAGTTGTCTACACTGCATAATGAATCTCTTACTTACATTGTGTTACTTACATTACTTACTCTGGTGTTTTTTGAGCGGTGAGTGGATTTTAACTTCAACACCACTGATTGGACATTGCGTTCAAGAGAGAACGTGTGATTGGCTACATTTCTCCTGGCTGCAAAAACACACTGTAAATCGGAACATTTCACGTTCTCAAAATGAGTGTTTCGCCAATAATATTATATTGTTACAGTATTGAGGGTCCTGTTGCTTTTGTTTCAGAGTGTGTATATTTAAATTATATTTATATTTTACCCATGTTTTAATTTGTTTAACAAAAAAATATTTTTGTGATCAAACATTAAAGGGTTAGTTCACCCAAAAATGAAAATTCTGTCAGTAATTACTCACCCTCATGTTGTTCCAACCGCATAAGACCTTCGTTCATCTTCGGAACACAAATTAAGATATTTTTGATGAAATCTGAGAGCTGATCACTTCTCCATAGGCTGCTAGGTGGCCGAAACTTGCTGGCCCAGAAAAGTTATTAAAGAGATCGTTAATATAGTCCAAGTGACTACAGTGGCTCAATCTTAAGTATATCAAGCGACGAGAATACTTTTTGTGCGCAAAAACAAACAAAAATAACGACTTTATTCCACTATTCATTTCCTTCTCTCTGGGCCTCGTAGTGTTTTTGCGCAGCGCGTCTGTGTTACACGTCATCACGCATCACACACATGACCAGCGTCGGCCAATAGTGAGCCTACGTGGTGACGTGTAACAGACGTGCTGCGCAAAAACACTACGTGAACCAACTAGAGGCCCAGAGAGAAGGAAATGAATAGTGGAATAAAGTCGTTATTTTTGTTTGTTTTTGCGCACAAAAAGTATTCTCGTCGCTTGATATACTTAAGATTGAGCCACTGTAGTCACCTGGACTATATTAACGATCTCTTTAATAACTTTTCTGGGCCAGCAAGTTTCGGCCACCTAGCAGCCTATGGAGAAGTGATCCAGCACTCAGATTTCATCAAAAATATCTTAATTTGTGTTCCGAAGATGAACGAAGGTCTTACGCAGTTGGAACAACATGAGGGTGAGTAATTACTGACAGAATTTTCATTTTTGGGTGAACTAACCCTTTAATTGGCGGACCCCCTGCAGTACCGCTGCAGACCAGGGGTCCCCTTGTTTTAGAGCATTAACTCAAAATTGGATCCCCTTACACAGAGATACAGGAAGTTGCATGACATTGGAATGTTTTTCTCTTTTGTATTTCTATATGTCCCTTTAAAAATGTCATAAACCTGTCCACATTTTCCTGTTTTTTCCCCCGGTACTAGTGCTGCTGTCAATGGTTCAGAAGCTCTATTCTGAGGAAGGACATGACTGAACATATTTCTCACAGAGCAGCAGTAATCAATTCCTCAAACTTAAGCATGTGACTGGCAAACTCCAAGATATCAGCACAAGGGACACAATTCTCACACAAACACACCCGATCTCTGGAACAAACACGAACAGCACAAAATTGTCTGTCACATTGTAATTAGTTTATTTTAACTCTTATTTAGCAAACACTATCTCTCTCTTACTATCACCTCATCTTCAGGGTTTGAAATCAACTTTTTCACTCACAAGCCAATTTGGCAACTTTACCAACCATTCAGAATTTCTACTAGCTAAAACAAAAATACTTACTAGAATTAACTAAGAAAATTGCCTTTCAAAGTGACAGCTTAGATTTAAATATATTTATTATAAAATCGAAATCTGAATCTTATACCTGTGGGGTGAGATTTCAAACAGTGTTTTTGTGCCCTTGAAGGGCAATGCAGGAAATCATGTTTATTTTGTTTTAAACTCAAGTACAGATCACTCCAAAATGAATGTTTAATGGCAGACACCCTGAAGATTAGTAGACAGGCTGTCAATTCATAAAGTGATCAGTTGTTTCATCACAAAAGTATTAAAGCCTCTATTCCAATAACATACATTCAAAAAAGCCAACCCGTTCTCATTCCCAAGGCGTCCGATATTGATAGTGAAAATCATGCCCCAATATATCATGTGATATTCCCATGCCCTTTGAGTCAGTATATTGATGGCAAATATTTCACACTGAATGCAGCAGGTTAAGCAGCAGCATCTCAATATGCCAAAACAGTAAAGGGCCCCTTTGGCTCCTGTGTAGTGAAACAAACATCATTTATGAACCATAACCTACCAAATTGGATTTTAAGGTGATCATGGATGATTATCAACAACATTTGGCAGATTAGCGAATGTTCATTTCAAACCCTGCTCATCACTACAAGACACTGGCTTCTAAGATATATGTAAACCATTATGTTATCCACAATTATAACCCACACTCTTTTATAAAAACTCTTAAAGCCCTCTTAAAGGCATTTCTTAAACAACAGTTCATATGAATTGTAGGATATCAGATATGATCTTACCTGTGTTTTTCCAGCTCATTGTGTGATGACCTGAACAGGGAATAAATAGAAACATAGATGAGCATGTAAACCTCTTTAACAAAGCATATAAAAAAGGGGCAGAAGTGGAGAACTCTGTAGCTCTGAACAACTGCCATAGGATGTTTTTATAATAAAGGTGATGCTGTTACAATCTACTGTGGCAAAATAAAGCAGTGTGAAATAATGGTGATGTTCTTTATGAAATGATGTGCTCCAAAAGGAGCATTAAAGAGCTACATTTGTCTGTTAGCACACATGTGCACTTGGTCAAGATGTTGTCTATTAAGAAAATGAACAAAAATGCCCTTGTTGTATAAATATTCAATAAATTATCATTGCACCCAAAGAAGGTAATGCAACGCATTTTGAGTTTAAATTAATCTATGAATAAATTAATGATATGCTTTTGATGCACACTGGCCCCTTCCCACTCCACATGCTGTTATGCTCTGAATTCTTTATTATAGACAAAACACAATCATTTTGCATTCCCTTACTGTGTCTATTAGGCCAATATCACCCAACAGCATGCACTCAATGACGCAGAGGAAATTCAGCACGCTACAACGCATTGCTATTTTAGTCCAGGGTATGAATGCTGGGGTGTACGATAGGGCAATTACATGTTCTCCAAACAAACAAACAAAACAGAGAGATTATACTCAATGCAAGATAGAAACAAAATATATGGGTCACAGCATCAGTTGTTTATTGTATGTCGAAGCTGCAGTGTGCACTTTCTGCATGACTAGCATCATCATGTGGGACTGCAAAAATAATGATTTTACCTCTCCCTTAATGTGGAAGTATCCCTGAGTATGCATAATGAAATTAATGCAAATGGCAGGTATGAGGCTGCATAGCAAAATATGCTATAAGCTATGGTGTTGGGAGAAAAAAATATTTAACAATATACTACTGAAAGTCCACACATCAGATGTTTTTGTAATCTGTAAATCAATTAGAAAAGTACATTTTGGTAAAAAGTAAAAATAAAAAAATATTCACAAATTTCCTGGATATCCCATAGATTTCCCCTTTTCAGTGCTCTCTATGCATATGTGGGGGAAGGGCAGCACACTAGTCTCCTGCTGTTTTGCTTTGACATTGCAAGGAAAGGGGACTAATGCAGCAAAACAGATCCAGGGGTCAACTCTCCAGCAGCTGACTTGAGTCTATTCACACCACACCCAACAGTGAGAGTTTAACCACACCTTATCTACACTACTACAAGCCCACTGTCTATGACACATTAATGCTCATATTTAATAAAGTCAATAAAATTGCAACTTCTGAGAAAAACATTACTTCTGAAGTCACTGTTTGTTTTCAGTGTGCAAGAATGCATGGTCAAAAAATGGTTGACAAATAATTTTAAGCATGCAAACTTTAGTGTTTTAAGCTACTTCCCGTATATATTAAAAATCCTTAAAAATGTACTGACTTTGGCAGTAGTGTTTAAACAAATAGGTTTTGTTAATTAAATATATGCTTTTAAATGAAAATGATTGAGTAGAAGGGAGATGACAGCAGTGGAAAAGGGAAAGCAGCAGCAGCAGCAGAAAGTTGACGCTGTACGCGTGGCAATGTTTATACACAGCCAAGCCCATCAACAAAAATGGCGATTACACATAGAATAAACATAGTTTGAATGTATCCATCCATTAATATAGCAATGTCATTGTATTGCATTTACCTATTGTTGTGGTTTTTTCTTGAAATGGGAGAAGATTTCGTTTTCTTTCTGGACAAGTCGCTGTCGTACGGCAAAACAGACGCATAACCGTGTTCAGCTTCTAGTGAGAAAGTAAACAAAACCAGCATTAAATACAGATTTGTGTGATTCAGTGAACAACAATTTCGACGGTTAGAAAGTTAGACACTTTATATGTTTTCACGTCAAGCCGTTTAAAATGACGAATTGTGTTTCTCTTAACTTACTGTAAAGCACCTCATCCCCCGGGTTACATTGGACGGAAAATGAAAACGGATCAACATTTTGACATGGTTATATCCCGATTACTGACTATTTATTGACTTTAGTAACTCACAGTAACAAGATGCTATCGTCCTTTTGGGCTTGAATTAAACTACACTTGATCAGCTGGCAGGTTTATAAGTGGCATTAGACCGCAAAAACGAAAAATTGCAAATACTAAGATTGTTTTAGTTGACCCCACAGACATCCATATATAAGTTACCTCTGTCTCTTCTTTCCAAATACTCTGCTGCCTCAAGAAGAAGTAGAAGAGAATTAAGTTCCATCCTGGTGTGTTTACAGAAATAAAAACAAAACGCATTAACACTGTATAACAACAAATTTAAAACAAATGCAAGAAACAAAAACAAAACAAATAAACAAAAAAAAGTGATGACGCTCGATATGAACAGTTCAATTCCGAGTCGTAGAGACTCTCGACAAAAATTAATGCAGACTGCACGTAAACTAAAATCTGGAGCTCGATTGATGGCTTCTTCGCCCAATCAGATAACAGAAAAGTGTTAAAGGCGGAACTTAAAAACATTTGTATCCAATCAAATACTTCAAAGAGTGAAGTTCACGGGAAAGATGTTGACACATTGAGAAATGTCATTTGATTGGTTAGTCAGTGATAGTAACAAGGTTGAAGCCATGCCCTAGCAACAGTACGTGTGACTCAACCCCTAAATCGCTCATTGGACTGACGCACCCTATACTAGCAGCTGGTTGGCTAAATGAAACACTGGGCGTGTTTTCTAATAACCTCGTTTACTGAACTATGCTGGCAGTGACAAAGTTGTCTCTGGAAGGAACTCAGCGAAAGGAAATGTTTTTGGAAATCAAGTTTCTGATCGTTTACTGAGGCACTATCACATTAAAGTATTAGTACAGCTCGCTGATTCACGTGTAAAAATAAAATGTAGCCTAAATTAGCTTATATTTTTTATTAAATGAAACCATCAAAGCTGGATGATACTCACTGATATGACGCCAAGGGCGCGGTCGACTCTGAAATGGTCATTCGTGTACTATTTCTTTCAAAGTGGCTACTTTCCTGAGGTTCAAAACAGGCTATAACATTATATATATATATATATATATATATATATATATATATATATATATATATATATATATATATATCAATAATGATATGAAACACAATATCACAACGTGGTGTTCTTGTTGACATTTAGCAGAATTTGCAAAGACAGTTTTCATAAAACACATGTATTTTAGGCTCAAGACTCAAGGCTTTTAAAATTTGTTAACAGGAGGATATGAGTAAACTGAATTATTTTGTTTTGTTTTAAATAAGCAGTTCACCCAAAACTGAAAATGTTGTCATTATTTACTCACACACTCATGTTGTTTATGAAAGAATCATGGTTATGGTTTTGTGAACCATATCAAATGCTTCATTACAAATATCAGACTCAAAATAATAAGTCAGTCATTTCTGCCAAGATAAGCTATATGGGGTTTAGTGAATAAAGAGATGCCTCATTCCATTTTTTTTTTTTTTATTATTTGTGTGTGTGTGTGTGTGTGTGTGTGTGTGTGTGTGTGTGTGTGTGTGTGTGTGTTAAGGGGAAAAAAGGGGAAAAAATCATACAGTTTTGAAATGACGTGAGGTTGAACATAATGACAGATTATTCGTTTTGGCTGAACTGGCCTATTCCTTTTAACAATAATTCCTTTAGGGAAGAAAGAGTATAAATATTGAGCTGAGGTGTTATCATCATCATCATAAACCAGTGAAAAGAGACAGTTAAACACATTATTTTTTTAGACTGGTAAATGAGAGAGGGGAAAGAAGCCAGAGAGCAACAAGAAGAAGAATGAGAACGAAAGCAGAAATCGCTGACCTCCGCTCACTCTGTGGACAAAAAAACACAGCTGTTTCTAATTGGTAACTCGGCACCGACTGCTGACCTACATTCTGCTTTAGATTCTGAACTCAGCAAAGGAGAGAGAGGGAAAATAAGACAACACACAGAGGTGAAGTTGAAAACATGAGCATTGATTTGTGGAGGAGCTGAATAGGAGGTGACAGGAAAATATAAAATAAGAGAATTATTTGTCTCACTCCAGGTATTGCAGTTCCCCTGGACACACTGGTCAGCTCGTCCATGCTTGAAAACCTTTATACAGCCCTGTATGGTGTCCAAACGCCCATATGGTTAATCCGGCCCTGCATTTGTCATCTGTTATCCGAGCATTCTTCATTTCAGTGAAATGCCAAAATAAAATGCAATCAAATCAGCCAGTAAGGGAATTATTATTTTCAAATGTGTATTCAATCACTACCACTTCTTATACATGATTAATGTTGTTAATTATGACCGCCGCTAGCATAGCTAGCGAAAGCGGTCATATAGGGATTGTCAAAGTTTTTTTTTTTTTTTTTCCGTCATCTACTGAATTTTTCGTCAACGATACCAGGGTCACCAAAACACCGGGGAACATGAAATTTGGTGGGCATGTAGCCCCACTAGACTTTTACGGAAAAATTTCGTTTGGTCCCCGGGGGCCACCCCCCCCCCCCCGCGCTGGGCCCCCCGTCAATTTTTCGTCAACGATACCAGGGACACCGAAACACCGGGGAACATGAAATTTGGTGGGCATGTAGCCCCACTAGACTTTTACGGAAAAATTTCGTTTGGTCCCCGGGGGCCACTCCCCCCCCGCGCTGGGCCCCCCGAAACCCAAAAAATTCAGTTTTTCCTAAATAACTACCTGAACCGTGGCACCGAGGATGAAGAAATTTTTATGGTATGTTGGTCTTAAGGGCCCACATCAACCTAGCCCATAATCACTCATTTGTGATTTGCGCCCCTTCCCATAAAAAATGAAAATGCAATATTATTCTGCTTTAATCACCCCTATCTTCAGTTGAGATGTTCAGAACTGCACCATATTTCATGTGTATGATTAACTTGACATCCTCTGGGGAAATGCTAAGTTTCGTAGAATTTCATCCATGGGGGGGTATAAAATAAATTCATTTATGTGCACATTTAGTGACTGTACACTCATCGGCCTGTAGATGGTGGTGTTGAGCGAAGGGTTGCTGGTTTAGGATGATACTGTCACACACACACATGCAGGAATACAAACAAACGCAAGCATGCACACACACTGACATCCACACGCACAGACACACACCCATACACACACATACAAATCCACATGCACAGACACACACACACAAACACACACGCGCACACACATGTACGCACGCATACATACACGCACAGACACACACACACACAGACACGCACATACACAAACACACACACATACACACACACACAGACAGACATGCACATACTACTACTTTTTTTAGGTATATACATAAACACGCAATACAGCCAAATTGCTCCACGTCATTTATTTTTGTGGAAAGCCAGTGCAGGCCTGAGCGGCGGTCATATTTTGTACCGCCATGCGGTACATCTAGTTTTGCATGAGGTACAGCGGTTACTTTTTAATTTAAAGATTTGTTTTTGTTTTTGAATGAGCACTCGGTTCTGAGAACAGGTTGTTCCTGAAGGAAGGATGTGTGAACTGAGGAAGGGTGTGTCATTTACAGTATATGTTCTTTATGTTTAAGTTTTAGCTTTTTGATTTTATATTGTTTGTTTTTACATATATACGTGTGTGTGTGTGTGTGTGTCAATATTTTGAGAAAATTATTGTATGTTTCTTTCTGTCCCTCTTGCATGTTTCAAGTCTAATCTGCACTCTGTAGCCAAATGCTGTGAAAAAGAACTAAAAATACTTCAAGGTCAGTATGCTTTGTAAGAGCCTAGCGAGTCATAAAACGTTTCCAATGAAAAATTATTTACGTGCATCACAACATGGGATGATAAGAAAGACCAAGGTGGATGAAGATGAACTGAAAGTATACATGGTAAAAGAAAGTAGGAGGCCTTACGGTGATCTGTTCATTTGTTTATCCAATCAATTTTGAAAGTCTTTGTTTCATTGATAAGTGTGTATATGTATGATTTTACTGAATAAAGACTCATAAAATGTGTTTTAGCGCTCACTTTGGTAGCTCTCTGTTTGTAATAAAGCTTTACTTAATTTTTACCTTTGAGTGGCCTGACATTATTTTGAATGCCTACCACATACTGATATAAATCTACTGACCAATTAGTCATTTTATTTTATTTTATTTTATTTTAATATTCTGTCAAGCAAAACACAGATCTCTGGCTTGCTGGCAGATCTCAAATTTTATTGTGTTGACAAAAAAATACTTCTTCTTTTTTTTTTAAATATCTTTTGTATTCCACAGTAGAAAGAGGTTTGTAACAACAAATTATTATAGAATTTTCATTTATGGGTGAAATATCCCTTCAAAACAAGAAATACTTTTCTCACTTCAAAATTGACTTTCAGATAGTTGAGGTCATAGCATCTCAGTCAGGTTGAGGTCATGACTTGGCCACGCCCATGCTGTCTAGCATATAGGGCAACAAGAGCTCTCCACTGCGCACGATCAGACGCTCGGTCCTCGGCTTCCATCCAGCTGATGCCGAGTCGCTTCAAGTCGTCTTTGAACGTGGACCTCCAGTTGGTCTTGGGTCGTCCACGTCCAAGCTTGGCATCTAGCGGTTCCCAGTACATGGTGCAGTACATGGTCTTGTGATTTGATTCCGATTTTGATTCAATATTGACTATTTTGGATACATGTTTATTTTAAATTTTATTTAAAAAAATAATCTCACCTAATGCTGTAAACATAGAGGGCCCAATCTGCTGGTATTATTAAAGGTTAAAAATAATATTAAATTAAATATAATGCAGTTTTTGTTATAATAACAATTACTTAATGACATAAGTAAAAATATAATAAATATGTAATATAGTGCTCAGCAAAATCTCCTCTCTAGCTATTTTTTCTATTTAATTAACATGCTATGGTCGTTAAATGGCTTTCCTGAGGTAAATGTAACGTTATGTGACATAATTGTTCTCCTGCTGTTATATTGACCTCTTTCCGTGGTTGAAAAACACTAATTGGTCGATATTATGTATACTTTCGGTAAGTTGTACTGCATCTTTAAATAAAAAAGTAACAGGTGATCGGTTCACGTGCACTTGAACTGAGGCGCTCAGCGATCTGTCACGTCACATTTACAAGCGCCAAAGGTATTTTTGTCTGAATTTCGTAATAAAATTGACGGAATCTAAGAGCTGAGAATTAGTTTAATATTAAAAGTACCTCTGTGCTCCACAATTTTTCTGTGCGTGAGAAAATGGATGTGTGGCGTGAGAGCGTGTGAAAAGTGTCAATTGCGTGAGTCTCACGCTCAATGCGTGAGAGTTGGCAGCCCTGCATGGTGCGCCTCGTAATCCGGTGCCGGTCCATTCGCCGAACATGGCCAGCCAATCGTAGTCTCCGTTCGGCAATGATGATACTCAGTCTGCTCAATCCAATGGGCGTCCTGCTCTTCTTTGCTTAGAAGTAGTTTCCCGTGTTTATCTTTGATCGGGATGCTAGAGCTACTTCGTGCTCCAGTCAGCTCACGCACGATGCGATAGGCTACAGGGTCTTCCTATCATTCCTATTGGCGGCTTCCTGAGCTTCGATGCCTTTGTTCTCCAGCCATTTCTTCTTATCGGCTCTGCAGCTCCTCTTGACCTCTCGGTCCAATTCAGCGTATCGCCGTGCTTCAATGTTCAGCTGATCTTCCGTACGGGCCTGCTCGTGTCGCTTCTTCGCCTCCTTTCGCTCATCGATGATGGCCCATGTCCAGTCCTGAATCCACTGCTCCTTATGCCTCCCACGCCTTCGGCCAACAATTGCCTGCGCAGCTTCTGTGACCACCTGCTTGAAGCTGCCCCATTGTTCTTCGATATTGTCCAGATCCTGCAACGGCTGGAACCGATTTTGAATGTGTAGGATGAATCCGGCTACGACTTGGGGATCCTTGAACTTCTCCACTGCAAATGGGCGTATGGGCTGCGGACGTTTCTTCGGCTTGAGCTTCAACTGGAGGGTCCCTCGCAGCAGGAAATGATCAGATTCAACATCTGCTGCTCGGTACACGTGCACGTCTTGCAACGCCGATCTCCAACGCCTGTTGATGCAGATGTAGTCGATTTCATTAGAGAAGTGACCCCCAGGTGCTCTCCAGGTCTTTTTGTGAATGGCCTTGTGTTGGAAGCCGGTGTTGCTGATGAAGAGGCCATTAAGGCTACAAAAAAGCCGGAATCGCTCGCCGTTGTCATTGGTCTCGTCGGCGGATGAAAAGGGACCAACAATCTGCTTATGTTATTATTAATTATTATTATTATTATTATTATTATTATTAATCTGCTTAATAATAATAATAATAATAATAATTACAGTTATATGGCCTTCCAACCATATTTTACAGTTGGGATGAGGTTTATTTATTTATTTGTTAGTTAGTTAGTTAGTTAGTTAGTTAGTTAGTTTACATAGAGAGGAATAAAAATAATCACAAAATAAAAGCAAGGAAAATTCAAACAGTTATTCAAAAGCTTTACATAGAAACGAATTATAATAATCACACTATAGCAATTCATAGAGCTTTGCATAGAAAATAGACACAAAATAAAAGCAGGGGAAATTAAAACAGTTATAAAAGGAATTAAAAGAGATAAATGATACAGTTATACAATTAATTAGAGTAAAATGAATTAAAATAGTAAATAAACTTCTCATCTGGCAAAACACTGGTGTATCTTATTTTGACTCTGAGATTTCCCCATGACGGTCAGTATTCTTCTGTGGATTTTCATACCGTGGATTATCTGAGCCCACCAGATTAGTAATCTGTACCAATCCAGATCAGTAATCTGTACTAGTCACCACAGTGTTCCCTTGACCGTCATGAGTCAATCCCTCTCAAACTCCACCACAGAAAGGTGAGCACTTGCTCACAAATTTGGTCATCAGGACCATTGGGGTCTCCACTACAATCCACTTCACAAAACATCAGTGCCATTTGAGTTCAGTTTAGAATCAAAAGGAAGAATACAGTAGTTTAGAATCAAAAGGAGAATGCAGAGATAAAATACAGTGTAATCAGTCGGACGAACAGTGGCACAGTGCTCATTCAGCAAATGCACAGCTAAACAGATGTGTTTTGAGTCTGGATTTGAATGTGACTACTGTAGGAGCACATCTGAGTTTAGGGTTTTTGTAAACCAACATAGATATTAGCAAGTCTTCACATAAATTCTGCACTGTGCTCTTGCAGTCATCTTTGCAGGACGCCCACTCATAAAGAGAGAAGCAACAGTCCTGAACTTTCTGTATTTATAGACTATTAGTTTTACTGTGGACTGATGAACATCGAGGCTTTTAAAGATACTGTAACCCTGAATGTGTTCTAAGAACTCTTTTGTTTTTGACACATGGTTAACATAAGGCTATGCTTCCCGCAAATAGCAAACTAAAAATATGTGTTGTACAGTGCAGGCTCTGCCCAAAACCTTCAATATGTAATCTCATTGATTGAACGATGAGTCCTGATTCCATTTAGCTTTTGGAGAAGTCATTAGCCTTTTTTACATCACATCATTTTTTCCATCGTGCACTGTTCACCCAGTGGGTTCAATAAAACATGAAAACACACTGTTTGTGTGGTGGTATGGTATGTAAGCAGACTGTTTTGTCTGTCGCTGTGACATTTTTATGACTAATTTCTGCAGAAACCAGGTCAATCAAAAGGGTTGCAGTATGTTATTGTATTGTAACCATGCAAAGAAATGTTAGGGGGTTATTTTTGCTCTCTGTAGGCATAGATGAGAGCAAGGTGTCCAGTAATCAGTAAGCTCTAGACAAATAGGTCTCAAACTGTTATTTGCAAAATGAGAAGCCATTTAAAAGTGAAACTTCAAAAGAAAATTTTTTTTTTTCAAAAGTTGAATTACACTCTTGTATTATATATATATATATATATATATATATATTATATTATATTATATTATATTATATAACCATACAGTGTAACCCGTCTGGGCCAATTAAGGGACTGATGGCATAGTCTAATATGGTCCTATACTGCTTGTAAATATTAATTTACTCAATGCTGACAAATTAGAGCAAAAAATAAATAAATGTAAAAAAAATTTAACAAAATTCCAAGCATAGGAAGACTTGTTGTAAGTGAGAATGAAAAGAGAGCTAGAGCCCCACAGGCTTTGCGTGCCTGGGAATGTGTTTCCACAGCCCACAAGTGCAGCTGTGCACATCACCAAATAGGGGGTGGAGTCAACTTAATGGACTCAAAAAAATAAAAAGAAGACAGCACATAAATTTGCACATAAACTTATAGACAACCATATTTTTTTAAATTCTATGAAGTTTATACTTCTAGTTGAATGCAGCGGAAAATCACACCAAAACTTTTGATAATGCTTCATTATCATGCTTCAGAAATCTTCATTTTCAAATAAGTAAATAAATAAATAAATAGGTTAATTACATAATGAAGAGGTCTGCTTCAAATTGGGCCAATTGCTAAGTCATTTAAATAGAGAGACATCTCATTTGCTGAACTACTGAATTAATAGTCAGACATATTTATATCAATAGTGCAAGTGAATAGAAAACTGTTTCTGATATGCAACACATCACTGATACCATGATTTTTTTATTAGCATTCCACACACTATTAAACGCATAACCTAAATTAATTCATGTAAAATAATAATACATTTTAATTTATAATAAATAATTTATAGCCTAATAATGGGGTGCATAGGTGCATGTGGTAAAAAAAAGAAAAAAAAAGGATTAACCAAACAAACATGAGATCTAAGGTCAAACTGATTTTGATGATGAATTAAAAATACAAGTGTGAAGAAAAAAAATACAAAACAGTTACAAAATACAAAATTTTAAACAATACAGTTAACACAATATTTTAAAAACACAATTAAAGAGCAATTCATACACCAGTGTATATCATGATGTTAATTTTCCATCTGGAATAAGGTGGGAAAGTTGTAGTGGAAACATCACTATTGTGGTGATAGCGACATCTAGTGGCGTACTGGGAAATTTAAAGGCTCTTGTATTTCGTTGAAGGCGGAAGTCTACAAACACATTATAATACAGCTTTAAATCTTTAGTTTTCCTTTTCAATACATTCTTGTATTCAACAGTATTTACTTGAAAAACACATAGATCGCTACTTACAGAGAGAGAGAGAGAGAGAGAGAGAGAGAGAGAGAGAGAGAGAGAGAGAGAGAGAGAGAGAGAGGTGACTTATCACATCAGACAGAATGTGTGGATGCGTGCAAAGAAAAACTATAAAGATTGAAATAGCAATCACAGTTATGTTTGATGTCCAGAAAGCGACATAGATATATAAAATCCTGC
Source organism: Abramis brama (assembly GCF_963993115.1). NCBI lineage: Eukaryota > Metazoa > Chordata > Actinopteri > Cypriniformes > Leuciscidae > Abramis > Abramis brama. The sequence continues at coordinate 49,329,629 of NC_139964.1, forward strand.
AATTTATAGTAGCCTACGGCTAAAATGTACAGATTAACTAAATTACAATATCGCCTAATATTTTACGTTTTAAGTGATTTAAGTAAGTAATTTAGTATAGGCTACCACTTTTATTTTATTTTTACAGTCTATGGCTACAACACTGTATCAAAATCTGCACAACTCCAAACATTGAATTGTGTTTACCAAAGAAACAAACTCGTCAAACTCCGCCTAGTTTGCCATTGCTATGAGATTGGACAAAACGGTTTAATTCCAGCCCCTCCATTCACTCCCCATTACAAATCCAACACTACGGCGAAATTACTTCTCTCATGAATATAAATTTAGTGATGCTGACGTTGCTTAGTAGGCTTCCTGGAGCGTTGGACCATTCGGACCAGTCACGTAACGTATTTAATATTCATGAGTCACAAGTCACGTTCATTCGTCCACTTTAGAACAGTCCTACTAGACGAAACACACGTTGCGTAATTAATATGCATGAGGCTCACGCTACTCATGTGACGTGCTCTGAGCTGTCTGAAGTTGAAAACACTGTCCATGTTATTGCTTCCTCTCTGCAACGTGCACTTCTAATGCAAATATATATATTTTTGTAGACATTTTTGACTTGAATTTATTATTATTAAACAAGATATTTTTGCCGAATCTTCTAATTTTCCTCAAGGACTGTTTACTCTACCAGCTACCTTACTGCTAGATTTTAAGTGATAAGCGAGCCTTCAGTTTAAGGTGAGGTTAAGCTTAATGCATTTAACGTTACGACTGAAACGTAAATTACACCGGTCAGATCATTCGCTATGGTCAGACACTATATATCTTTTTGTTATTGTTATTTATGTCATCACGGGATTTTGCACGTTTGATATTGATGTGGTTACTACTTGTTTCCGTGATCTGCAGGCTTAGGAGGACGGTAAACAAGCGTATAATGGCGACTGAGATTGAAGCCTGGACCACTGCCACCCAAAACGATGGTACGAACATTTAAACCTCTGATTGCCTTAACAACTGCTCATTTATGTATTCAGCCTGCATTTGGCTAGTCAATGCATATGGTAGTTGGTCTTTTACGGTGTCGTTTTTGCAGACGACATGGGCTTTAGTTGCACTCATGTTCCACCATGTGCTCTGGCAGAAAGGCTTGTATATCGCATGTGTGGTGCAAACTTCTAGAAAAATAATCGGTGCATTATTGCATTAATACCATGATTTCACTGGTTGTTATTGTGAACGCATATAAGCAAGATAACTATTTCATGCAAAACTTTTTGCGGATAAGCATTTTATTTTTTAATAATTTCTCTGATACAAATAAAGTGGTCAAATACAAGCAACATTATTTCCCCATATTTTACACAAATTAACTATTGTTTATAATATAAACTCTACAACTTGGTACCAAAACAGTTAACCGCAAAACGAGCTAGCATTGTCATGTTTATTGCTGCAAATTTGGCTTATGAACAAACCAATATGGAATGACCGATTGTGTCATTAAATACGTTTCCTTTCTAATTATATCTATTTATGTTTGATCTTGTAGCCTATGCGATACAATCATTAAGCTTCTTTGTTATGGGGAAATTTGCTACAATATTAAAACATACGCCCCCTTGCTGAGATACCCGGATGTTTTTTTTTTCTTGCCACATGAGTTTGAATATAAATATTTCATGATTTGTTTTCGCGATTTTCATAAAAACAGCGTCCAGATCAGTGACCCAACACACACACACACGCACACACACACACACGCACGCACATATATAAAATATTATAGAACAATAATATGAACAGTGAATGTAACATTAGCTCTTACAACAAATTTTAACAGGCATAATTAGACATGAAAATAACCAAAGGACATATCTATTTGCTAAGCCAACTAATTTGATTCATATTCTTTTGGTTTCTCTGCCCAATATTTTCAAAAATTTCAATGTATTATTAAAAATACAATGAAAATACAAGTATCGGTAGTCGGTACTCAGCATTGGCAAGTACTAAAATAAAAGTATAGGTATCGGACTCGTTCTGGAAAAAGTGCTATGGTGCATCCCTACTTGTCATATCACTTTTTATGCCTTTTAAATTGTCTTTTATTGAGTTAAACACAAGTCAATTACACAAATACATAGAGATACAAGAGAACATTTTTAATGCTGTGTTCACCTTCAGTCATTTTCATTACTGGATTGGTTCTATTAATTTAAAATCAGGCGTAGGCCTACATTACAATACAGAAATATATATAGTTTATCTATAGTATAAATATATAATAAATATTCTAATATGACACAATATACATTTGTAATATACATATATTTTGTCCCTATGACACTGTTATTATTTAGCTGTTTTTTCCTTGCATATTTTCAGCAGACAGTAAAACGTTAAATGTTTACCTCTCAAACATTTATGAAAGTATATCACGTGTCACCATGTGCAGTTCTGGAGGAAAACAAGCTGATTATAGCTTAGACAATAAATGCACATAAACCAATGATAAATTAGTAATATATTTTTTTAGTATACCTATAACTTTTTTCTAACTGATGAAATTTTAATTTGATTAAAAAATGTCTGATACATCAGAGCATCTCTATTGGAAAGACATGTATTATATAAAAAAAAACATTATGTTGAATGTGTGTCTTTGTTCAGCTTGCAACAAACAAATGAGATATTTTTGACCCCATTCTATGAATACCAGCCAATTTTTGGATCCCTATAATTGTTTAACAATCATACTGCATAATATGTAATGCACAGACTAGAAAGGCAAATTTGCCCTACTAACTGTATTTGTTGTTGTAAAGTGGGACTAATGTACACCCCAAGAAGATGTCAAAGGGTGAATAAGCCATAGTTGTCAAAATAGATAAGACGTTTTCCTTTTATCATGTCACATTTTCCTTAATGACAGTTAAACTGCTGGTTAAACACACCCACCACACCTCCTGTTCTCCTGATTGCTTAATACTTAATACCAAAATGAATCAACATTGTTAATATTGAGCAATTTGTGGGGTTTTTTTTTTTTTTTTTGGATGTAGTTTAGACCTCTGGTGGCCTAGTCAAAAACTTTTACAGAACATAGCTACAACATTTTGAAGTAACACTTTTGATTTGGCCCTGCTGTGCCCATTTTGTGTTGCTGTTCCTGGCACTTTTAACAGGTTTAAACACTGTAGTAACTACAGTGTGGTTTCTCGTCTGATCAGAGCTAGTATTTTAGGACGGGAGTATTTATTACCATGAAGGCCACTCCTACTCCTCCCCATAACCCCCCCCCCATGTAGACCGTACACTGCCATATGTAGTCAGGCTTGGCAAGAGCACCAGAGAGGCATCAGAAAAAGCAAAGTCAGCTTTTCTGCCTCCTTGTGCTGCTGCTGCCCTCTTTATCTCTTCATTTGCTTGTCCTTTTGTGTAGTCCAGTGAAAGCAGAAAAAACACTTTTACACTCTAATGTTGTTTCAAACCTGTATGCATTTTTATTTTGAGTCTATCCCTTTAAAACAGAGTAGCATATGGTTTGTCAAGACATCTGTTTTTGGATGAACCTCAGCTCATATTTATTGCAGCTCTGAGATTAGCTTTGAGACATTGACTTGAAAGTGGACTCACTTTTTACATTGTGTTCTGGAATCATTTTTTACATTATGAGAAGTACTGCATTTCATGCATGTTTTCACTACAAGTATTGGGATATAATATCATGTTATTAAATTGCACCTTCATAACACATGCTCTTTTTGTTGCATGCCACCTTATCTCAGTGTAAACATGTCAGTAAGTTTATATGCACCTAAAGTCATGATTGATTGTAATAACCAAAACAATGAACGGGACAAAACAAAGTTCAATAGCATTTACAATAGTTTTTGCTATAGTACCGGTATAGGTACAGCGAACCTTAAAAGTATGACCAGTTGAAGATTCTTCATATCCCTTTTTGGTGTAAAAAAATTGCAATTTATTTTTGAGTGAATTATTCCTTGAATGTCAGGTACCTTCTCCTTCCATATTGGTGACACAAGAAGCAGTGCATTGTTTAAAATCTGCTGCTCAGTAAATGACAATAATGTGTATAGTTTTTCCCCCCACATTATTTTAAACGCCAAGATTGTGCAAGAATTTTGGCTGACAGTTCCAGAGCCTGAAATTCAGCAAATGAAACCTCTTGAATTAAGATGCTTGCATGCTTTTAGGGCTGATAACTAGAACTTTGTTTTAAGGTTTATCGGAGGTGAATATGAGACATGACCAGGTGTGCAGAAAAGATAAACATTTCTGCATGATAAAATTAAAGCTAAAGAAATTAAAGCTGATTGATGATTAAAATGCTTGGGGTGGTACATGTATGTCACTTGAAAATGTCAATATTTTTTTTAATTTTTTTTATTGTTTAGTTCTCTTATCCCCGGTTTCACATACAAGGCTTAAGCCTAGTCCCAGACTAAGATGCACGTTTGAGCTGTTTTAACTGAAAGCAACTTGCACTGACATATATCTTAAGCCCTGACTGTAAAAACCAGGCCATAAAGTGGTATGCCTGATTGATGTTTAAAACATATTTTTTGATGCATTTAAATGACAAATTGTGAATTTTCTTTTGGGCTTGTATTTTTCAGGAGCCTTAATTGTATATTTACATTTAAAGTAGTTTATAAAAATTGAAAACCAACAATATTCATAGTACACAATGCCAAGTTTTGAAGTATAAGCTAGATTAGTGCACAAGCTAGGAGTATCTTATTAGTGTTGATTCTGTCTGTGTCTGGTACAGGTGTGTTCTCACTTGAGAAAGAGCAGGATGGGGTGGATGGGATGTATGGCAGTGAGGATCTGAATGAGTTGGAGGTGAATGGGAACTGGACCCCTCAGGAAAAGGCCCTGCATGAGGCCAGACTGAAAGCTAAGGCTAAACGGCGCCTGCGTAAATCATCCTCCCGGGATTCCACTCGGGAATCACTTTCTGAATCGGTTTCTGGAGAGCTTTCTACCGATCCACACAGCCCCAAGGGTAAAAATGCTGTAAATGATCGAAAGTCACGGACTGGTAAAGGTCGAGGACTGCCCAAAAAAGGTGAGATTGTGAAATATGAATTGTTCTCTAATTATTTGTTTTTCCAATATATCAGTTAATTAAAGATAGATGGATACCAAATTTAGATGTTAATATAAACTACAAACCACCATTTAGTAACTTTGGTTATTTGTGTGGTATGACCAGAATCTTACATCACTGTTACAGTATTTATCATCATGATATATTTATTTAATGGATACAAAAGTTTATAAGTATATAAAAGTCGCCTCTTATGTTCTAGTTTCTATTGGATAAATGTTTTATATTTCAAATTCCTTCCTCCCTACCTTTTGCGTTTTTGGCTATCTTATAGCTGTTTTATTCTTATTGCCCCTATGAATAGGTGGAGCAGGTGGTAAAGGTGTGTGGGGAGCAGCAGGTATGGTATATGAGGTGGAGGAACCTGACGCAAAGGACCCCAACTATGATGAATCTGCACAGGTAAGAGTACACCTACTATTTACCTTTGCAGCCTATACATGAAGAATACTAGTACACTTTCATGCCAGTCAACACATGCACCTGCACCCAGATATCCCTGTTTATTTGTCAGCAAATGTCTGCCAAATGCAAGTAGTTTGTCCAAATTTATAATACCATATAACAGTAGGCGAAAAGTACTTGGATTATCTACTACTTCCGACAAGGTTCTGAAGTGTGTATCCACTGGACACTTTACTATCTATACTTTTTTTTACTTTTTTTGAATGGGTCCTATTATGCTTTTTCAACTTAAGTTAGTGTGTAATGTTGCTGTTTGAGCATACAAAAGATCTGCAAGGTTACAAAGCTCAGAGTTAACTTCCAAAGGGAGATATTTTATTTAACAGAATCCACTTTCCAAGAATTACAATGAATGGCTCGTTTTGACTACAACGCGTTTTTTCCGGATCTTGTGAAATCATAATGTTACTCATTTAAATAATCTCCTCCCATAGAATGTGCAAAAAAGGTGCCTGGTTGAGCTGCATTAGAGAAGACAGTGTTGTCGCTATGTCAAAGAGACACTGTTTTTTCCACCCGTTTCCAAAACTCATTTGTTTGACCTTCCTAAAGCTGACGAACTTAGAGTTGTTAAAATTAATTTTAAACACTGTTCCTGAACATTATAACCCCAACGTTTATCTGTGTGCTGCACATTTAATGGAGAACAGCTTCCAGAAACTAAGAGAGTACAATGCAGGCTACGCACAAAAGCTTCTCCTGAAATGGAGCAGTTCTCACTTTGTCGGGACAATCTGTTGTTTTTGGATAACAACTTGCAAGTATGTCTTATTATTTCTAGTTGCGTTTTCTACCAACAGTTCCAATTATAAGTTTTATGTTGTTGCTACAATGTAAACAAAGGGCAAAGCTCTTTAGCTCCGCTCGCCTGCTAGCCAAAATGAGTGTTTATATATTGTTTACTGTAGCATTTGTAAGCTCTCGCTTTTGTAAGGATGTTCACCGCCCCTTAGGAAAATTAACCATGGTTTTGTGATCGATTACTCTTTGTATTGCCATAGTTTTCTGACAAGTATCATGATGTAGACGATGTAGATGAAATACTCCAAGGCAATCACATGGTAAAGTAAATGGCCTTTAATGAACTGGGCTAAATCATTAAAACCAGTTGAAAGTAGATCTACGCGTTTCGGCAACACAGCCTTCTTCAGGACTGTCCTGAAGAAGCTGTGTTGCCGAAAAGTGTATATCTTTTTTAGATCTACTCCTTAATATTTACATCTGAGTCGAGCAGCTCATGGTAAGGGGCGTGGCATTTCCTGAACATGCGCTTAGCGGTGCCAATCACAACATTGGGCCAGCCAACCAATTACAACACATTTCGTATTTAAAGGGGTCATATAATGCCATTTTTGTACAAGCTAATATGATTCTTTAGGGTCTAAATTAAAAGTTTGTAATATACTTTAATTAAAAATTCTCATTAGAATTGTAAGAAAATACTAATTTTACCTGGTCAAAAACAGCTCTGCTTTCAGCACGCCGTTTCAGTGCATGTGTCTTTAAATGATAATGAGCTTCGCTCTGTTCTGTGTGTACACCGTTTGTAACACAACAACCATAACACGTTGTTCATTATAAACGTGGGATTATGAATTATATTGAGAACGTCATACATAGAAAACATGCCGTAATGTACCTTTAGTGTAAAAATAGCTGCATTCATCGTGAAGCGTGCCAGCAAGCGATTTGCAAAGATTAATATAGGCCTAAAGGTTAAAAAAACGTTACACTCACTTCAGTTCTTCTGTAGGTTCAGCAGGAACACGAATAGTTGGTACAGACAATACAGGAGCAGCTTCTTAGCAAAAACAGCTTTATACTGACCTCGTTTGTAAAGCAGTCTCGAGTCTGGTAAAATGATTCACGCACATGAAAGCATTGACGTTGATCGTGGGGAATATTCCATTCGAAAACAAACTCAGCCACTGCATCTTCAGCTATACGGTTTTAGGAACATCAACATGACTGCTGTGTTCCTTATTGCACCCAAGAACAGAACACCACAATCGCTTAGACGCCATTCTGCAGTGCTCCAGCTATCACAACAATGACGCGCCGGTCCGTGCGGGCTATGATTGACAGCTCACGAGCGAGGGCGGGGCTGTGTTGAAACGCTAACTGTCAATCAACAATCGTGGGAGGGGCGTCGATTTTGTGACGTCAAAAATTCGAACAGCTTGATTTGAGATGAGGGGAAACATATAAGAAGATTTAAAAAAAAACACTTGATGGATTTCTATCATTTTATGATGGTTGTGTACAGGCACTGCCAACACACATTTCAGTACAATCAACTTGTAAAAGTGCATGTACCATTATATGACCCCTTTAAAGGAGGGGCTTCATTGAAACATCAGTGTGTTCAGGCCAGACTGGGGAAAGAGGTGCTGTAATAATGTAAAATATGTGAAAAATACTGTTTTTTTGAACAATCAAGCATGAAAACATATTCTAGTACACCTCAAAAACAAAATCAAGACTTTGTAAAAGGGCGTAGTAGGACCCCTTTAATGGTCATGAAGTACATTTCAAACCAAATGTAGCACTTGCTATACAGTATGCGATTTCAGACACAGCTCATGTATATAGAGCCCAAATCAAATATGGTGATGTCAATAATATCATTCCTGCGTCATGACATGACCACCAATGAGGTTTGATGTTTTGAATGGCATGAGGGCAAGTAAATAATGACAGCATTTAAATTTTTGTTGAACTAGTCCTTTAAGAATCAGAGTCAGTGTTTCTCTTGTTCAGTTGAGTGGGATGTGAGCTAAAAGTGGTTCTGGCAGCCCTGCTGATATTCATGCTGTTTGAATACTGCTGTTATGCTAATCAGTGCACTGTATCACCCAAGTGTTTAACAAACACAGATGGGCTGCAGCAATGACAGTTTACTGGAGAGATCTACTAGGGAAAATAAAAGATGATTTTTTTTTTTTTTTTTTTTTAATGATTTAGTATTTGTTTAATTGATTTGTTATCCCTTTGTTAAAGGTGTTTTTTCTAGTGTCAGACTCTTGTTTGTTTATCAGGGAGACACGGTATATGCTACAGTAGTACCGGAGCTGGACGAGAGAGAACTCGAGAAGACCATCAACCCCATTGTGCAGGAGTACTTTGAGCATGGAGACACCAAAGAGGTGGAGGTGAGCTATAGCTTAACACAAAGCCAGATGCCAAATAACAGAAACTTTGTTTCAGTAGTGTTAGTAGCTAAACATTCCATTCCCATTCATTGAATACCATTAGAGCAATGCTTCTCATCCAGGAAGCTGGGGCCCACTAGGGGAAATTAAACCAAGCCTTAAAAAAAGATGAAAAAAATCTAAATCAAAATATGACTTATTTATAATTCACCCCCTGTTCACACTGATGATGTAAAAAAAAAAAAATTGTCTTTGTATTTGGAATCTAAATATTTTTTTTGTATAAGACATTTTCTACGATAATGTGTGCAAGCTCCTCTCCTGGTTGAACTTTGATATGTTTTTGAGCTTAGACACTGAATTAATTTGTTTATCTGTTAATTCAGGGGTGCAAAACACAGTCAGGTCCACACAGTCCTGTAGAGTTTAGTTCCAAACCTGCTCCAACACACATACCTGGGCTGCATCCTTGAAGAACATTAATCTCTTAGGATGTCTGGAATCCTGAAATTTAATTTACAGAACTAGGACTGTCGGGCCTTTAAATATTGAAGTCAAAAAAGTTAAGAACCACTACATTAGAGCATCATACTGGTCTGATATACAGTATTCTAATTGCTCCTCAGAATTTAAACCAGTTAAATGAATAGTTCACCCAAAAATTATCCCATAATTTACTCCCCCTCAAGCCATCCTAGGTGTATATGACATTCTTCTTTCAGCCAAACAGCGATGGGTTTTTATAAAACCGGCAACGGCTGTACACACATTCACAAGAGCGTAAATTATGGGATAATTTTCATTTTTGGGTCAACCTTTCCTTTAAACCTCTGGGGTCGGCAAACGCGCTGGCGCATTTTGCTCGATTTCTTTTCACATAGCAGCAAAATAGACTTAAAATACAAATTTATGGTCATACAGACTTAAGAAATATGAAAAAATAAACTGTAAAATGTCTACTTTTTTTTTGTCCACTTACAATTGAAAAAACATTGTGCTTTTGTAAAGTAAAGAAAATAAACAGGGTGTGCTTTCTGCCTCTTCGTGAACTTTTTATCTGGAGCACGTCTCTAAACTTAAAACTCAGCGAATACTATTCACCCAGGCATGAGCTATATGTCTTTATAATCATTTAAGTGTCTACTTTTAAAGATCTAATTCAAAACGAAAACAAATATTCTCTGTTTATGTAAACTGTATGAAAAGGGAGAGATGTCAGTCGTTCTCATTACAGATCATTACAACTCATTATCTGCTGATGTGAACACGTCCACAGAGCGCGCGCACTATTCAAACGCAAATGATCTGAGGCAATCAATGCAAACCTATCAACGCCCACATCAGCTGGATAAAACACATCGTTTAAATAAGAATCATGTACTTTACGTCGTCTTGCGATGCTGTGAGGAATAATAATAGCATTATAGTAATATAATCCTGGAAAAATTTACCTCAGAAGTGCTGGTTTAGTTTCATTTCGAGGAGCGGGCATCAGTGCAGCGGGCATCTGTGCAGTTCATTCACACTCGCCCTTACATTAGTAAACATGTTATTTTTACATAAACACATCTACTAGTTTAGCTTTTACCAAACTGTATTGCTATACTGAGATGAGTAAAAATCGACTGAAATATGTTGAAATAAAATGTCTTTGTATAAGCAACGTATTAAACTGCAAATTACCATTTATATGCTCTAAAATATCATAAAAACGATATTTTACAGACGAAATATGAAAGACAACATTTTGTTGACTAGTTTTGGATAGATTTAAAGTTTTTACTGTAAAATAGACTACTGCCACATCAAATAAGCTTTTGTTCGCCAATTTCTGCTCATATGTTAAATATATAGTATGTTTTGTCAAAAATAAAGTCATCAACTAAAATGCTATTATAGTGTTTGTTCCAATGTAGGCTATATTCAAACTAATGAATCCTTAACTTTGAAATACGTATGATAAAATGTATACTTTTTAAAAAGAAAGATTACACTTGAAATATTGTTATGATTTACATGTGAAAACTTTTTAATAAAATAGCAAAACAATATATTTACAAGGTAGATGTAAACAAAACCTTAATAGGTCAATATAAGCCTTCTCATTAAATTATTTATTATTGTGTTTTATTAGTGACAAATTTGGGGAGAGGATACATATTCCAAGACTTTCTGAAAATACTGTATGGAAATTAACTGCACAATTACTAGAAATGTTTACCTTGGATATTATACAATTTGCATGCATACAAAATTTGTGGAAAAGACAAAACATTTTCAAGATGTTTCCAACTCTAACTTTGAACCAATTCTGTAGAATGGCCCATGTAGCCTATTTGAACAGGATTTGTTTCCAGGTATGACTATATACTGAAAATGTGCTTTTGACTTTCATTTATATTTGGATTTTTTGTATATATATATATATATAATATTATTATTATTATTATTATTATTATTATTATTATTATTATTTTTATTTATTTTTTTTAATTTTATTTATTATTATTATTATTATTTATTTTTTTTTGTCCTCGCATTCTTTCTTGTGGTACCCTCTCAGTGACATACCTGACTGAAAGGCTCATTATGCGGGTCATTGTCTTCTCAGATGTGAATCAGAGCATTTTTCATGATCATTCACGCTCCCACGCATATTGCCTTTCCAAACAAAAAGTGTCTTACAAAATTTAAATCAATGTATTGTTTTATGTGAATGATTAGGCAGGATGATTTTCAGATCATTTTGAAGCAAAAACTCTAGGTGACAACATCCATTAGTCAAAAGTCTTGTGGACACATATTTAGTATGTGTTTTGTGGCCTTATTTCAGAAACTTTCATTTTTATTTTTTTCAATAACCATGCATAAACATTATTCTCTCAAAAATACAAACATGTACAAACATGTTGCTCACATATTATGGTAGCCCTGTTTGTGCTGAATAGAGTGTAATGACAGCTTTGCCATTAATATGTTTATAAGCAACTGAAAAAAGCACAAATGTCAGGGCATGTCAAAACATCTCAAGGACCCCAAAAACACCTTAGACCCCAGAGGGTTAATTCACCTCCCAGCAATTTTCCACAGTCTTTGTAAGTTGTTGATCTAAACTTTTATTTCTGCTTCCTTCTTTGTCTGGTAGATGCTTCTCAAAGAGCTGAACTTGGGCCATCACAGATATGAGTTCTCCTCTCTGGCTGTTTCTCTGTCTCTGGAAGGCAAGGCCAGCCAAAGAGAGCTTACATCACGTCTTCTCTCAGACTTATCTGGAAAGGTGCTCTCTGAAAGGGACATGTCACGTGCGTTTGACAAAATACTTAAAGAACTGCCAGACCTCATCCTGGACACACCGGAGGCCCCACAGGTAAGGGAAAAATGTCATATGACAATGAAAAATTCCATAAAAAGGATAATATTATTAAAAGATTAAAAAATATTATTATTCAATCAAGTTCACTTTTTATTTCACTCACTCATTTGTTTATTTATTCATCCTCATGTCATTCCAAACCTGTATGAGCACATTCTCTATAATACCTGGTTCCTTTCTTTTCTTCAGATGCTTGGTCAATTTATTGCACGAGCCATTGCTGACCACGCTTTACCCATGAGTTTCCTTGACTGTTACAAAGGCAAGGTGGATTGTGACCATGCCAGGTGAGCTTGATGTGACAGTCTTGGTTATTTGGGTAATTTGCTTGGATATTCACCAGGCAGTCTTGTGTCCAGATTATAAATAAGTATTCTGTTACTCAGTACATAAACCTACATTTTATGCAGAACCTTCATTGCATCACAGACCAAATTGTAATTAACGTGAAAAGTGTTGAATGCAGGTGCTTTAAGGTTTCAAGGTTTTGACGACCATTTTTAGTTAAATTCAGGCAGTCACGATGATAATGGGATTTTGGGTCAGTGTGGGATTTGGGGTGGGAATTTACCATCTGCCACCAGCCAAATGTGATAACAGTGGCAGAAAGATTTGCCTTGTCACTACGTAACGGTGGTGACTGCCTCTGATTGGCCCTTGATGAAACATGCTTTTGCTTTGTAACAGTGAAGCATGTTTGTAGAAGTAGCATTTTATTATCTTGTAGCACAGATGGAAAGAAGCACATCCCAATAAGACTGAACCCACAAGCAGCCTAATCGACTAGGGCTACTTGTCGACTAGTCACTCAAGCAGTTTTCACATTCCTAAAAGGGATTTATGAATGGCGTGTATTTGAATTAAAAAGTTAAAATGGCTACTATTAGAACTAAAGTGGTAAATTGTGCTTTTACCAGTCATTGTGGCTTGTGGGCAATGAAGGTAATTTAGATTGAATATGCAGTTTTATCTAATGTGTGAAATCATTCTTTTTGTTCTATGTTCTGTATTATCTGCTTCTGACACACTGATATGCTGTTCCCATGTTTGTGTGTTCATGCCTTTTATTACTGTTAGAGCTGCACTGGACAGAGCATCAGTTCTGCTCTCCATGAAGAGGGAAATCATGCGGCTTGATAATGTGTGGGGAGTTGGTGGCGGACAGAGGCCTGTCAAACATCTCATCAAAGAGGTAAAGTGAGGCCGGATTTCAAATCCCTCCAGCATTACCGATGATGGTACTAATGTAGGCTTATCCAATGATCATCCAATCATTAATTCAAGTACTTTTAAACAATTCAAGCGCAATAGGGCTTTATCACACTTCCGCGTTCGAAAAGCAGAAGCTTCAAATAGGAGCGTAAAAAAACTTCCACTCCAGCCTGTATCAATGGCTGTGCCCATAGCATGGGATTGGTTTGATTTTGTTTTTGTAAAATTCAGCACAAATACCTCTTCTAAAGACACCAGCCTTAGTTTACAATCATTAATTGAGTATTGTGAAACAAAGAAAAAATGTGTCATCATATTCCAACGCATATTTTGTGATTTAAAGGGGAGCACGCAAGCCATACTGTATGTGTGAGCGCAATACTTCAGAATCCGATCACCTTATTTTATTGCATAACTACAAGAATAGAATACAAACAACATACTGTATCACATTAAAGATCATTAGAATTAGGCAAATCTTAAAATATTAATTAAGACTGAAGTCTGTTTTATGGGGATTCAATTAAAGGTTGGGGAAAACTTATTGTATTAAACCATAATGTTCACATTTTTTCATGCACTTACTTTATGATGCTTTCTTCAAATTGAATTTTCCAGCCCATAGACATTTATTCCAAAATAACTGTTTTGATCATCGTAAACGTATCATCCGTGTTTGAGTGCAGTGATACTGTAGACAATAATGGGTGGTAATATAATGCAAAAATAAACTAAATAACATTAAAAATAAAATGAAATCATTCCTCTGGCAGTAACTTGAGCTGTGCGCTGCTCGTTAATATCGGCAGCGCTGACAGTCACGTCTCTCAGATCATGTTACACATTAGAATGAAAGATGACATGCATGGTGGGGTATCATGCAAGTCTAAATAAACAGTTTTGAACATTGACTTTTTTTGTTAAGTGAAACTAAATGAGTATAATTTTCTTCTCAAAACTGCCGTCCGTCCATTGACAATAATGCAGGGGGAAATTCCTTTACGCTACTAAGTGGAGCAGAATGTGACGACACGCGGACTGTGATAAAGGCTTTTTTAATGACGCAAAAGAGAACTAAATTCAGTATTGGCGTGCTGTCTATGAAATTTGCGCACAGAAAGACACTTCTTAGATAGCCTGCCAGTACTGATTTGAGTTGTCTTTTGCGTCTTATCTCACTTGAATGAACAAAAACAAAAAGTGATATCAAAATGCCAGTATCAGGTGACATTTAAGATGAGAATGAACAGGCGCAAAAAAATATTTAGCCAAAAATTATGCAGTGCTGAGCCAAAAGAATACATGTAAAAGAAGAACAGAATACAATGTACTTAGCATATCACAATAAATTTGAACATTGTAACATGCTAGAGTCAGAACCTTCAGTTCGGGAGCTTGCTGCTTATTGTGCTTGTTTGCCACATTGAGGACACATTTGTCTCTGTGCAAAGGAGAGCTTCCAAGGTGAGAATGTACATGCAAAAGCATTAGCAATGCTAACTGATTAATATGCTAAACTAGAGTATTAACCATTAACAAAGTTTACTGTTAGTTTGATAGCTGAAGAGCCACATTAGAAAGAATAACTAATGGTTAGCATAGTAAACTACATAGCATAAGACAACAAATACAAATTTTGGAATGTTGTTTTACTGTAACAGTAGCAATAATCAAACATCTATTTGGTCCTTTTTGTGTGGCTCAGTCCAAAGATCATCTGAGCCGATTTTGGACAAAATTGGACAAGATTTGTAGTAGGAGTTGACAACAAAACTTTAAAATGACAGACAAGCAAAATTACAGAAAATTATAAATAGAATATTGTTGGAATCAGCATAACCCATGGAATATAGTGAGACAAAGAAAACAAAAAAGTTTGGGTAAAAACACTATCTCTTGAAGGCTAGGTGAAGAATTGAATTATCTTCAAACTTCTTGGGCACAAAACATGTAAATGAAGAAACTCAAATTTTGTTCAACATCCTACACCTTATTTGCCGTTTATATATTCTGTTGCTGTTTGTTTTACAGATGAACCTGCTGCTAAAGGAGTACCTGGTGTCAGGTGTGCTCTCTGAGGCTGAGCACTGTCTGCGAGATCTAGAAGTGCCACACTTTCATCATGAACTGGTCTATGAGGTATGGATGAACATTTCACATACTAAAATAGTCAATATATTGAATGCACATAAATTGTCATCTTTGTCATCATTGTCATATATGACAATATATAAAAATGACTATATACAGTTTATAGTACTGTCCTAAATAAGTTATTTTACATAAAAGATGTTTACATAAAGTCCACAAGACAAAAAAAATAGCTGAATTTATAAAAATAACCCTTTTCAAAAGTTTACGTGCCCTTGATTCTTAATACTGTGTGTTGTTACCTGGATGATCCACAACTTTTTTTACATTTGTCCTGAGGAGTTAAACTGCCCAATGTTCTTCAGAAAAATCCCTCAGGTCCTGCAAATTCTTCAGTTTCAGTATCTTTTGCATATTTGAACACTTTCCAGCAGTGACTGTATGATTTTGAGATCTTTTCACATTGAGCACAATTGAGGGACTCAAACACAACTGTTAAAAAAGGTTCAAACATTCACTGATGCTCCAGAAGGAAACATGATGCATTAAAGGCCAGGGATGAAAACTTTTGCATTTGAAGATCAAGGTAGATTGTAATAAAATGTTACAAATTTACAATTAATTGAAATACTAATTCATTTGTCGTCCGTGAAAAATATAAGTATCTTCTGCTGCTTTCGAAGGGCAGTGCTAAAATATATATATTTTTATATTTAAACAAAATAAGAAAATTTGGACATCTTCATCCTGTTCAAATTTTTTAATTTCCCGGCTCTAAATGCATTGTGTTTCCTTCTGTAAAATATCTTATTCAGGACAGTACTAAATAAAAAATAACATGCATTTTGTATGATTCCTCTCATTCCTCTTCATTCTGATTTCTCTCACCTGTTTTTCTGTCTGGTTGATATAGGCTGTGATTATGGTACTAGAGTCTACAGGTGACACAGCCATACAGATGATGGTCAAACTCCTGAAGGTGTTGTGGCAAACCGGCCTAATCACTCTGGACCAGATGAACAGGGTTTGTACAAACTTGACTTTCTTTTTTTTTTTTTTAAAGCTATTATGCAGCTGGGTGATATACTGTTACCAATTAGCTAAAACTGTCTAAACATTCTACCATTATTCTTCTAGTAATTTCAGATCCTAATTATTGCTTACTATTATTGTTATTTTAATTATTAACCAACAGATGGTACTGTTTATAATGGCGTAAAACCATTGACATCACAGGGAAACACGTCTTCGGTGATTCTAGATCTATTCTGAAAATTAGTTTTTTCCACATATGTGCGATGGCACTTGTATGTGCTAGAGACAGCTGTGTTCTGCTTGCTGCCAGTTACACACGCACAAAACCGCTGAACGAGTATATAAACTTGCATAAGGTTTCATGGTCCAAACCAAATTAAACGGCAATCGTGGACTTCATTGCACAGGATATATGCGGTTTCACCTGCTGGTATTCCAAATTCTCTAACAAGGCATCATTTATGCCATTTGAAATTGTTACAAATTACTTTGTATTTACTTTGTGTTTTAAAGCTATATGTAATAATGAACTTAACATACAATTGTTTTGATTTGAGTATGTGTATGTTTTTTTTTTAAATAAAATGCATTTAAAAAATGAATTTATCGATCGGAGAAAAAAAGTACCGTTTTAGAATTGAATTGTGATTCCTAGAATTGGAATCATAATCGGATAGTGAGGTGCCCAAAATTTCCCACGATTCACTACGATAGTGGATGGTGATTTATTCAAAGTTTTTTCCAGTCATCACTAAATTTGGGTCTGTTAATCTTTGGATCATGGTTGTATTCAAAATGGTTTGCTTTTGTAACGTCAGCAGAAGTTTCTCAGCGAAGCTTGTTGTATTGATATCCAACTTGACCTGGTCATTTGAAGGTTGCAGGTTCAAACCATGCAGAGGAAAGTCTGAGAGCCATTATTGTTGTGCTTGTGAGCAAGGGACATAAACCCACATAGTAGTCACAAAGTAGTCTTTATTTATTCATTTTCCATATTTGTAATAATCTGGCATTAAACTTGTTACAGTTGTAATATTTTAGCTTTATCTGCTCATAACAATGACTTTCAAGTCAATAATTGAATTCCACATAATTCAATAATTTGGATCTGACCAGGTTAAATATGGAATTGCTCCAACATGGTTGGCAACATTTTCCATCTAGTTGTTTGTGAGAGAATTAATGGGTTTGCGTGTTATACACAGGGCTTCCAGCGTGTATATGACGAGCTGCCAGAGATTAACCTGGATGTGCCTCATGCACACTCCATTATGGAAACCTTTGTGGACCTTTGTTACCAGGAGTCAGTCATCACTAAGCAGCTGAGGGATTTCTGTCCAACCAGGTCAGAGACTTGCATCTTCCCTGTTTATCGATGTTCTTTAGAGAATAAGGATTTTTAGTTTGTTACTGTCTGATATTTGATGGTAATTCTCTTCCTGTGAACACTAGCATTATGACAAATGTATTCCTGTGGCCAACAGGGGGCGTAAGCGCTTTGTGAGTGAGGGCGACGGAGGGATCGTGAAAAGCTAGAAGAATCAGGAGAGCTCCGCAGGACCCTGATGCTGAGCAGGCTGGGATCTCCTGCACTTCCATGGGAGTCTGTCCTCACTGTCTTGCTCATCTTCCGAGTACACAGAAATATTCAGCCTCAGAAATGATATCATGTAGAAGAGTGACAACTGAGAAATGCTGTTCTCTCCTCTATTACAGGCTTTGTTTCATTTGTTTGTGAATTTATGTGCGTTTGTATGCAGCATAAATGCTGCAGTGAAAAAAAGAAGTGAGGGGAAATCAGCAGTTTCAGATGGCCATGAAATACAGTTTGGGTTGAGGGATTAATTTTGCTTTATCTTTTTTAGCTTAAGTTGTTTTTCTGTTTTTGTTCACAAGTGTTCACTTGTTAGTGTTCACAGTGATCTCCCAGTTTTTGCAATGTAATGCATAAAATATGAAGTATTTAGAATAAGGTATTAAAAGAATTTGTGCTATTCAACGGAAGTGCTTAATCTAACTGTTGGGCCAAAATACAATATTTTATGAAACGATTGGGGTCACTTCTAATTGTTTTCATTTGATTGCATGTTTATCTTCAAATTTGTCTTATTGCATAAAGAAATCATACGTTTACAGATTCACAAGGATCTGGTAGATTTTTGGTTAGCTGCATACAGACTTTTTTTTTTCTTCTTTTTTTCTCAATGCTTATTCATGGTTTATGCCAAATGCATGTCAAGAAATTCTAATGTTTCTGGCTAGTTTTGACATCTTTGGATGTTTTAGCTGCCAAGGAATGGAGGAGAGAGAGAGCATCATCACCTCTCAGTCAGGCTGATGCCTGTGAGACTTTTGTCTCCCATCTTCATAGCAGCCTAAAGTTTTGTACCCCTGTTTGATGAAGTTCAGAACATCCATTTTCATATTTAGTCCTTGTATTTATTTGGACAAAGAGAAGCCAGCTGAGACATTTAATTAAAATATCTATCATTTTTGAAGTGGTAAACTTTTCAGCAATCAATACTTAGTCTCAGTTATAATATGATGGGTGAACTTTTTTTTTTCTTCTTTTTTTTTTACTTTTGTCATGCGATCAGTCTTTGTGTCTGCTTGTTCATGGGACACTTTTTCAAAGCAAAAACATTATTTTTGTCAACCAGCAGTTCCAGAGTTCCAGCATTGAATACATTTTGACACTAATTATTTCAATAAAATTCATAATGCTCATATTCCTGTTTCTTTGTGATAGTTTTACACCCCCCCCCCCCTCCCCCCCCCATAGATTTTCCAGTCAATTTATATGTAGACATGTCAAAATACAGTACTGATTTGAAACTGGCTACAAGACCTAAAATTATGTTATAACATGAAACTAGTGATAAAATCACTTATCTGCTAATGTTGCACATTACCTTTCAAAATTTTAGGACTTGGAATTTTTTTTAAATGTTATTTGATTGAAAGAAGTCTCTTATGCTCACTAAGACTACATTTTTTTGATTCAGAATAGTGTAATAGCAGTAATATTGTGAAATACTACCATTTAAAATGACCATTGTAAAATGCCAATGTAAAGCTGAATATTCAGCAGCCATTACACCAGTGTTGTGTACTTCAGCAGTGCTGAGTAGATTACTTAAAAATTAATCCATTACTGAATACAAATTACATGATGAAAATCATGATTAGTAACGGGATCTATTACATTACACATTTTAGGTAAAATAATCTGATGACTTTTGACCTAACTCATTTATCACATTGATTTGTATAGAATAATCTTGTAGCATATTGATATAAAAATGCAAAGAGAAAGAAAATGTATTCCACTCTTTGTTAACGTGAAGTGCATTAAACATATGTCAGGCTTTCTCAAACTGGGGGTTGTGTAACTAGGGGGTTCGTAAATTAATGAAAAGCTAATAATTAAATCTTAAAAATTTTAAATTTAAAGAATTGTTTTTAAATAAAAATAAAACACTAAAAAAAAAAAAAAAAAAAAAAATATTTTACTTGTTTATGCTGAGTGGCCTCTCAAGCCGTTCTTGTGTGTGTAATTCCACAAAACTCGAAGACTTTCTGAATGTATAGGCTTAAGCAATATAGCTTCTTTTTTTTCTTTCTTTTTTTTGAAAGGAATTTTTAAAAGATAAAAATAAGAGAATTAGGAAGATTCTTTAAATTATGAATCATCTACAGCCATTTTGTGAATATATAGTGACCATGTAATCAATAAAAAAAACAAAAAAAAACTGTAGGCTTAAGTCTATAACGAGTATTTTAAAATCAAATTACAAGTAACCTAGACTTGTAACCTATTTCATTTTAGGAATTTGATTACATAATTCAGATAATTACTACCCACCAGCACCCTTCAGGAATCATTCTCCTGTCTAATGTGTTGGAAGAAACATTTCTTATTAATAACGCATACGGCATCGTGGTTTAAACCGTTCATTATTCAAACAGGGCATTGACAAAAATGAACATGTGGAGTGTGGACACACCATTTAATCCTTAAAACCTACTAGTATCTATTTTCATTAAGTACTAGTGCTTATTCTCTAGGTACTAGTGCCTATTCTTTAGATACTAGTACCTTTTTAAAAGATACTAGTAGTTATTCATTAGATAGTTATTATGTTTTTTAGAGACTGGTATTCATTCATTAGATCCTAGTAGGCCTATACCTATTAAATAGACACTAGTACTTATTAATTAGATTCTAGTGCCTATTAAATTGGTACTAGTACTTATTTATTAGATACTAGTACTTATTTATTAGATACTACTTATTCATTAGTTACTAGTCCTTATTATTAGATACTAGTACGTATTCATTATATACTATGCTTATTTCAATAGTGACTAGTAACTATTCTTGTGTTACTAGTGACACATTTTAAATTTTGCCATTGACTTCTATGGGGATCTGTCATTCAGATATCAACTATTTAGTTCTGACTGTATTCCAATTGTGACTAGTATGTATTTATTAGATACTAGTAGTTATTCATTAGGTACTAGTACTTATTTCTTAGCTACCTGATATATGGCAAGCCGTTTTATCTTAAATTGTACCCAGCGTTACTCGTCGTAATTCATTTTTACTAGTAAGAATTAAATTTGAGAGCTCTACAATTCAGTTCTTACTAGTAACAATTCCAATTAGAGAGCTCTACAAATTAATTTTTACTAGTCATATGTCTCCATTGACTTCCATTAATTTTTAATTACGGAGCTCTACAATTGAATTGTTACTAGTAAGAATTACAATTAGAGAGCTCTACAATTGAATTGTTACTAAGAATGCAATTGCAGAGCTCTTTAATTCAATTCTTACTAGTAACAATTTAAATAGAGAGCTCTACAATTCAGTTATTACTAGTAACAATTCCAAATGGAGAGCTCTCTAATTCAGTTGTTACTAGTAAGAATGCAATCGCATTTAATTTGTTAATTTATCGTTAATCTAGTAAATTTAATCCACTGAACACTGATGTGTGGTAATATAAAAACACTCTCCCAACAGCATACTGTTTCTTTTGAGCCTAATTCCTAGTCAAATTAAAATAATATAGTTGTATCACTTGTGATGGTGTTTTGTATAGATGTGGCCAGATGAGCAGTCTACCAATAACATTAGAGCGACAGCACTACCAACGCCCACAAGCGACTTCACAGTATAGAGACTAGCGACATACAGCGACAAAACCGCTGGCTGTGTGAACGGGACTTATGGTTCCACGTGGGTCACTCAATCAGCAGACATGTAACGTGCGATTAGAGTGATTGACAGAAAACCTGACAAGTTACATAACAATATGACCTTTTCAGCTCATCATGAACCTGAACATGAGAGGCCCCTGAACTTGGGAGGCCCCTAGGCCTCAGCCCTGGTAAGCCCGTGCATTAATGCGGCCTTGGGCACTAGTACCTAAAATATCTAATGACTTAGTAGTATTTATTGAATCTAGTAATAGTTACTGGTATCTAAAAAATAAGCACTAGTACCTAATGAATAACAACTAGTATCAAATATACTGTATATGTACTAGTCACAACTGGAATACATACTAGTCAGAACTGAATAGTTGATATCTGAATGACAGATGCCCATAGAAGTCAATGGCAAAAAAAATAATTTGTTAACAAAAGAATAGTTACTAGTCACTATTGAAATAAGTACTAGTATCTAATGAATAAGTACTAGTATCTATTTAATAGTTACTAGTATCTAATTAATAAGTAGTATCTAATAATAAATACTAGTAACTAATGAATAAGTACTTAGTATCTAATGAATAAGTACTAGTACCAATTTAATAGGCACTAGAATCTAATGAATAAGCACTAGTAGCTAATGAATAAATACTAGTACTCAATGGCATAGATACTAGTATCTAAAAAATAAGTACTAGTAGCATGAAAATAGATACTAGTAGGTTTTAAGGATTAAATGTTTTAAGGATTCAAACGGCTTGCCATAATAGTTGATATTTGAATGACAGATCCCCATAGAAGCCAATGGCAAAATAATAATAATTTGTTACTATAGTAACAAACTAAAGTATTTGTTACAAACCAGTGTATGGTTTGTTACTATAGTAACAAATGAATAGTTACTAGTCACTACTGAAATAAGAACTAGTATCTAATGAATAAGTAGGCTAGTATCTATTTAATAGGTACTAGTATCTAATAATAAGTAGCCTACTAGTAACTAATGAATCAGTACTGGTGGTATATAATAAATATGTACTAGTACCAATTTAATAGGCACTAGAATCTAATGAATAAGTACTAGTACTTAATGGAATAGATACTAGTATCTAAAAAATAAGTAGGCTAGTAGGTTTTAAGGATTAAATGTTAAAACGACTTATACACCCAGAGGCTGTTAGCATGTTATCATTGCATGCCATGCATATTATGCATATCTCAAAATAACTAGGCTATTATTCACAATTTAAATAGTGATGGGCGTTTTCGAAACACTGCTTAGTGAAGCTTCGGAACCTTTGTGAATATTTTGTTTCGAACCAGTGATTCGGAGCCATAGACTGTAAAAAAAGAGCTGTATCAAAATGCAAGAGTCACGTGATTTCAGTAAACGAGGCTTCATGACTTCATAACTGTTTAGAAATGTCAATGGTTCAATGATTAACCAAACCAGTGTATGGTTTTTACATTTTTACAATTTTACAAAATTGATCTCTGATCGATTTTGTGGACATTTTTGTTGACATATTTGTATAATACAAAGGAAAAATTGTTGTCTCTTATTGGCCTGATTAGCCAAGCTCTCCATAAAAAAACAAGAACAATTTAGTAACAACAATTTAATAAAAAGAACACATTTATACCGACATTTCATATTTAATGGTATTAGATTATTTGTTAATTGCATTTAATAGATTACACTTTCAATAAAACATTTGCAATTGGTTTGTAAAATGTTTTTCACTGAGTTTTCGATGCATTTACACCATTCTGACCAGCAGGCGTCACCAGCGTGTTTGGCGTTCAGAGAGCTTCAAAACAGTGAATCATTTTGCTATGGTTGTTTCCATTCTCCCATCAGTTTAAACACTTAATACTCCAGACCAGTTGGTGGCAATCGTGCACTTTGGTCGCCAATAAACATCACAACAAGAAGAGGAGCACAGTGTTTGTTTACCGTACGTGTAGGTTTTTTATTTTATATTTTGTTTAATTTTTCTGGATGTGCTTACACAGAGTGGGAATTATAGTCCCAAATTCACGCGCAATTAAAAGTGTATTGTTATTTCTTTCCTTTGATTTATTTTATGTAAGTTAATTATCCAGATTGTGGCTGTGTAACTATTGTACATCTCTCTGATTTGTGGAATGCTAAATGGCACAGTGACTATAATAACACTATCAATATCTAAGGATGTAAATCCATTTATTTAGAAAATAAGAACTCTGTGTCCATTACTGATTTGATCTAGTCTTGATCAAGTTTCTTTGATTTAATCATTGCTGTTAATGAATTTATTTCAGAGATAATGTTTAGCTGCCCATATAAAGCAAGACGTTTAACTGACCTAAGAAATGAGAAGGCATTGAATATTTTAAAGCTTTTATTATTTCTCTTGGGTTTAGTCTCAAAGACATGAGCAGCAGCCCCATCAGATATTTCCTCTTTAGCAGATACTGTGTGAAAGATGAGCAAACCAGTCTACTTTACCAGAGCTAAAGAGGAGGAAAATCTCTGGATAGAAAGAAAGAGAGAAGACAAGCAAACACTTTCTGGGGAGGAGGCCAGAGACTTCTACCAAACCGTGCTACAAGAGAGAGATGGAGAAAGGCCAAAAGAGGGAGAAGCAGCAACCATAAGGAGAGTGAGAAGAAGAGCAGGTAGAGATGGAGATAATACGTAAATTGAGAATTATGATCACAGCATCTAAAAAAATATTGTTTCATTTTGATTTTATTTCCTTCCCAGTTCTCCTGGTCACATAACTCAGCTGAAGTTGGAATCCTTTTTTGCATGATTTAAAAGTATTTAAAGCGGTCAAATGAAAAATCTAGTTATCAGCTGGCACATTGCTACATTGATACAACTGATGATTGAAAGTAAAAATAATAGTGGTGTGAAAATATTCTGTAACACTTTTTTGCAAAAAAAGCTGATAAATACATTACCATGACCACCAATATTTACACATTTATTACTTATAAAAACTGATAAGAGTTAGCTAACCATATATTTTTCCCTAAATATGTTAGCACCCACGGCAACCAGTTACGCTTTAAAGACACAGCACCAAAAAAGCGGGAAATGGTCATGAAAAACTAAACTTTGACAGACCTAGTTTCTATAATTTATTCTGAATGTCTTTGCATAGGCCTAAACCATGGTTTTGCTGTAATTGCTCGTTACTTCATAACTGTTAGAACATTCAAACTGAAATTTTCCATTTGAGCTTTGACTACAAGCATATATGTTTAAATTATGTCTTAAAGTATGATTCCATAAATAGATTGCACATTTTTTTTAAGTTGCATTGATATTTGTCACAAATATATTTATATAATTATTGGCACAGTGTGACTTCTACTAAACTGCCTTTTTCATAAAACTATAATCTATAGACCTTATGTAGCCCTGCCCCTTTTCAGCACTGCGCTCTTTGTTTTCTGTCTTCCGTTTTGTATTTGCACAGCATAAAGGTAAGATCTTACAGATCTTATAAATTAACCGTTTGTTTTAAAATCTAACTAGTCAACTGACATTTTTTTAAGACATCTGCTTCAAACGTTATAATGCTCATGATAACTTTTGTAAACTCTATAATAAGTAAACACACTTTACCTGCTAATTACTCTTCTATTTCACTGTTCCAGACCACCAGAGACGGTCAGTACATGGTGGAAGGAGTCGCGTCTCATGCATCACATCAAGAATCTCGTATTAATTCAGTTACACGTGACTTTGACTTAATGGAAGCTATTTCAGTTCTGACTATGTCACGGTCTGTCTCTTTGTCATTCTCGCAAAGAGATCTTGCGAGTGTACACAGCTCTTTGGTTGGCATTTGTTCCCTGTTATAGCTGTGTCTCGAGAAAGCAAAACAACACTGGATTCGTCGTTGGTTTCGTTATTGGATTTATATTGGATTTTAAATTGTTTTGGACCCATTAGTTATCCAGGGTCTTCACTTAACGTGTGTTCCTGTCAGAGAAATTGAGGTGAGTGTTTGTATTAGAACTCATTGGCCGTAGATGCACTCACTGGTAAACCAGGGCGTCAGTCATTGTGTGTGGTTACCGTGACAACCAATTATTGCACCTATCATTGCAGTACCATATTCATTGGCCGTAGATGCACTCACTGGTAAACCAGGGTGTCAGTCATTGTGTGTGGTTACCATGACAACCAATTATTGCACCTATCATTGCAGTACCATATTCAGCTCTGTTAATTAACCCATTGGTTTACCAGGGTTTATTTTCTCAACGTGTAGGTAATATAGCTGCCTCATGTACCACATGTTCAGGCCCTATGGATCTTATGGATGCCCATATACAATGTCCTGTCTGTCTAGGCATCAATCATCTCAGGGAGGCCTTTGTTGATCCTTTCCCAGAATGTAATTTGATGCCTTTTGAGGTTAGGCAACAGACTGGCCTGAAGTTCAAAATTAATCAGCACCAGCCAGAGCCAAGGTTCAGACTGGTAGTAAGCGTTCAGCTAGCAAAACTTAAGGGCCTCCAAGGAAGAAACAGACCACATCTACGACACTATCCCACCAGGTGGCTGAACTATAATGCTGTGCAGGGCATTCAAGCTCTATTGGCAATGTAATTTTCTTCTGCCACTCTGAACGTAAATGAGGAAATGGGGGGGATCCGTATCTACCTCCTCATTGCCCAGGTTCAAACCAGCAGCTGAATGTTCCAGGGAGGAGTTGGACACCTTGTCTTTAGCAGCATCAGATTCATTAATTGCTCATGAGCAGGAGTGTTTTGCACCTTTAGAGGAGGCTTCATCTTTACATTCTCAGTCTCAACACTCTCATAGTGATGAGGGCTCAGGTCTTCAAGGTGCTGATTCTTCAGTAGTGTTCTCGCTGCAGGACACAATCAAGATGGCCGTTGCTAGGCTGAACTTGGACCCACCTCTTCCTATGTTGGGTCCTTCAAACCTCTTGCGTTTTCCAGTTGCATGGCCGGAGGACTTCCAGATACCTTGCTGTCCTGACTTTACTTAAGTGGTCTTCTCTGCTTTTCGCTCAGCTCCGTCATCCAGGCCGGATTGAGTAGCGCACACTCTAGCAGCAATGGCCGAAGCCTAGGAGAAAGGGCTTGATAGTATGCCTCCTTTAGAGCCATGTATTTCTTCCTTGAAATCTTTAATCTTCCATTGGTATCTCCAGATGAAGCTCTGAAACAGGAAATCCGCTCCCCCAAACCGTGCAGGTGTACTGATGACTTATTAGTGCATATTTATAACACTGTCTCAGGGTTGAGTCGTATGGGGAATTCAATGGCTCATCTGTTGCTGGTGACGCTTCTCAGCAGGCCTTTGGATCGATTGCCTTCTCCAGTGGAAAGTCTCTTGGGCTTATTACGCAGGCCAGGTGGCAAGTGTGCTTTGCTCAGTCCAAGCTTTCACCGGCATGCCGTAACAACCTTCATCAGTTAGCTCTAGCAGCAGAATCCCGATCTCAGCATATTGGGCGCAGTGTGAACCATCCTGCACTGACTGGACTGGACTGGGCTATTGTCTTTAGTTCCGTCACAGACCCCTAGTGAGCACCCAGGTCCATTCTACAGTGGTCCAGGTCCCTTGTCAGTGCCCTTGCCCGATGGAGGTCCAATGCATTTTGAAGGATCCGATAGAGCCAGTAGACCTCCACATCCACCCTGGGGGATTCCCAGGGGGCCAATGTTTCATTAAACACTGAAGCTTCCCCGGGCGCCGCCATTGATTAGCAGACCCCCACCTGCTGTTAGCATTCCATTGACTCCCATTAATTTTGGCGTCACTTTGACAGCGAATAACTTTACATCTGAGGCGTTTAAAGACTCCCATTTGTCCATTATTTATTTCTAAAGAAACACAAAAATGTATAAAATTACCTTGTATCTTACGTTATGGCCCCGTAGAAGCCATTTTTGTAAAAATAGGCTAACGATTGCGTCATAACCACGCGACTCTCTGTCGCACAGTAGATAAATTACCATATGGACAGGAGGAGAAGCTTGCGGGCAATCGGGGGAACGTGGAGGAAAAATTACAAAATAATGAATCAGAATACTTAGCAAAAGTTTCTCCTGCTCCTAGCTCATGGACAGCTCTACTCACGCTCTCCGTCTCTGCAAGTTTCGGAAGGGAATGATTCAGATTTCTCTTGGCACAGCAACTAGAAAACAGACAGGTTGCTCACGTCACATCTACGTCATCAAGCTCAGTTTGAGTCTGCGCAGTACGCTCGGCCATCAGGAAGTGAGTGCTTCTAATTGACTTCACTTTTCTCCGTTGAATCCAATGGGGTTGCTGTGTCCATTTTTTTTACTGTCTATGGGGATTCCACTCAAAATATTTTCTTGTCCTTAAGAAAGATGGGAACTTCATGCCCATCCCCTGGACCTCAAGAGCCTCGACCGTCTTCCTTTCTGCATGTTAGAGATTGTAGATGCCTGGGAAGGACTTTGGCAACACCGAGGTATACAGGGCAGTTGGGGGCACCTCACATCAAACTCCTGGAGCTGTGGCAGTACTCTTTACTCTGAGACATTTCAGGCAGGAACTCTCAGGGAGACACATTCTGGTAAGGACGGACAATACCACAGTGGTATTTTTAAACAACCACCAGGGAGGCATGAGGTCCCTACCCTGTCTCCAGTTGACAAGAGTGCTTCCATTGTGGGCAAACAAACACTTCCTGTCAGTCAGAGCAGCACACATTCCGGTTGCTGCAACAGTGTGGCAGACTTACTTTCACGTTCAAGGCCGAAACCAGGGGAGTAGTGTCTGCACAAGGAGGTTGTCCGGTCAATCTGGATAATTTATGGAACAGCAGCTGTGGACCTCTTGCCAGCAAGGCAACGACACATTGCCTGTTATGGTTTTCAATTGATTGCCCTATCAGTGTAGTCTTGGACTTTCTGCAGTACTTATTTGATGCTCCCCAGCCACTCTTAAGGTGTTTGTGGCAGCCCTGTCTGTCCATCGAGATCCTACGGGGCAGGTGTCAATCAGTGCAAATAGGCTAGTGGTGGCTTTTCTTAAATGAGCTATGCGGCTTAAGCTTAGTGTGTTCCCAGTGGGATTTGCAAGGGATTGCAGGACAGTTGGAGAGTCCGCAGTGTCTCAGGTGGGGGCCAGAGAGCAATCAAGTTACACTTTGGCCAAACCCAGCTTTCCTGCCCAAGGTATTGTTATCTCAGTTCACAAATCAGCCTATTCAACTGGAGGCGTTTAGAAAGGAGGACAAGGCTGTGGCTACTTCTTGGGCAGCATTACGTGGCGTGCCCCTCTCAGAGATATGTGTGATAGCCACATAGGAATCATCTTGCACATTCACAAGGTTTTATATGCTTAATGTGGCTCCTATGCCTTTGATTGTCTCCCCTGTGTTGCCAGATAACGTTTAAGTTATTTTATCCTCGTGACTTGGCTGTATTCATCTTCCTCCATGTACTGATCGTCTCTGGCGGTCCAGAGCAATGCCATAGTAATATAAAGAGCTACCGCAAAACTGGAAGTTCAAACACAAAATTTGAAAGATGGCTGTGGCCTTGTTTCTCTGGCGCATAAAGTCTAGGCTATACAGTAATTGTGCCCTTCAAAATCCTATACAGTATGAGTAGTCTTCATTTCCATGAATTTCCAGGAGTAGTCTGCGCTTTTCCAGGAATTCCGCCCTTCATACAGGCCTATACTTGGGAAAAAAACTTTCCGAAACTTATACGAACCCTGATGGAGTGTATTTTGGCACAGAATAATGTTCAACTCGTATTTTAAAATTTTGGCCATGTTTAGCAGGAGAATCCAACTCTTTAACAGTGTAATGACACTCAAATATATATTTCATCACGGCCGGATGAAAACGCTAAATTATCCAAATTGACAGAGTGTGTTAAAGATATAAAAGATTGGATGACGCGTAATTTTCTTTTATTAAATCCAGACAAGACAGAGGTAATACTTATCGGTTCAAAAAAACGCCCACAGAACCTCTCACAATACAACTTTGACATCGTAGGATGTCCTGTTACTTTATCCTCTACAGTAAAAGACCCCTGGGGGTCTTTTGAAAATCATATTTCATATGTTACAAAAACAGCCTTTTTCCACCTTAGAAACATTGCTAAGCTACGTAATATGCTATCAGTTTCTGATGCAGAAAAGTTAGTTCATGCATTCATGACCTCGAGACTAGATTACTGTAATGCTTTATTAGCCGGTTGTCCTGCATCCTCAATAAACAAGCTACAGTTAGTCCAAAATGCAGCCGCTAGAGTTCTTACTAGATCAAGAAAATATGATCATATAACACCGATTTTATCATCACTGCATTGGTTACCTATAAAGTTCCGTATTAATTACAAGATATTGCTACTGACTTATAAAGCCCTAAACGGCTTAGCTCCAGTCTATTTAACGGATCTTCTATCGCCCTATAATCCATCGTGCTCTTTAAGATCAATAAATTCGAGGCTCTTGGTCATACCTAGGATATCCAGATCAACGAAAGGAGGGAGAGCATTTTCACATTTGGCTCCGAAACTCTGGAATAGTCTTCCTGATACTGTTCGTTGCTCGGACTCGCTCTCCCAGTTTAAAACTAGATTAAAGACGCATCTCTTCAGCCAGGCATTCATATAATATTTTTAATCTTACAGTTCAAACTACAATCCGGCCTCTAGTTCATAAATGCCAGAGGAGAACTGGCCCCGACTGAGCCTGGGTTCTCCCAAGTTTTTTTTTTTTTTTTCTCCATTAGGTCACCTGATGGAGTTTTAGGACACCATTAGGTCACTTGATGGAGTTTTTTTCGGTTCCTTGCCACTCTTGCCTTTGGCTTGCTCAGTTGGGGATATTTTGGGGATATTTAATTTTATTTGATCAATCAATAAATTCCACTAGAAACAAACCTTGTTGTATTATTTTATTTTAACTTAATACTGTGAAGCTGCTTTGATACAATCTGTATTGTGAAAAGCGCTATACAAATATACTTGATTTGATTTGATTGATTTGTAAATAAGTCAGTATGCATGAAATAGCATTAGACATCCCCTTTAATTTACAATAGTTGTAGACACATTATTCTATAGTTTTATCATGATAACCCATTATCTTTTGACATGAGGACCCAGTCGAAGAAGAACAGAAGCACAAAGACAAGAAGCTTCTTATGTCCAACCGGTCAGGACCTCAGAGCGTGATGGACACAAACTTCTCCGATATGCCCAGGAGGGCAACATTCGGGCCTTGAAAGACCTCTTGCGGTGTGGCTGTGATGTCAACTTCCGTGATGATTTTTACTGGACGGGTGTGATGTGTGCAAGTAAGGCAGGAAAAACAGAGGCTGTTCGGTTGCTTCTTCAACACGGCGCTGCTTGGGTGGGAGTAGTGGACAAACAGGTGCATAACATTCAATTATGAAAAAATCTCTCTGCCTCTAACTTTTTGAAAAATAAAAGTGGTGGAGATAAAGATGATTTACTTTTTTCCCATCGGCTTCTACTTATTTGTTAACAATTTGTCAATATGGTCAGTTGATTGATAGTGGAGTGATGATAAATAGATCAGATTGTACTGTTGGCCACTCTAACTACTAAAGTACTTTGATGATTATTTGATCTGATTGTAATTATTATGCACTTGAAATATCAGTCACACAATAACACCCCTGGAACTAGACTTGTGTGCATTATTACTAATAAGTATAGTAATACTAATATTATTATTAATAATAAGATGTTCTCTTTGGGAGGTGTTTAATTAGCTGTAGTTAAATGGATGGTTTAGATGTTTAAAAAAAACTAAAATGTGACTTCATTAAAGGAAAAAACTAATCAAATTAGCGTATCACAGACTTTTATAACACTACCAGTACTTTTAAGGCCCATTCAAGGACAATTAATACAGATAACTAAGTATAATTGCGGTAACTGTTCAAATTCTATGACAAAAGAACTTTTCAGAACTTTTTTTTATCTAATGAACTGTAAAAGCATTGACAGCTAATCAGAATCATTAAAGAGCTTGAGCATTTAAAGCAGCAGATGACATAACCTTTACTATCATTTATATACTAATGTAATTTTTATTATTATTTTCAATTACCTGTTGTTTTTATATTTTAAGATTTAATTTTAGTTCACTTTTTAGTAATTGTATGAGCTTTTGTCATTATTATTATTATTATTATTTATTTACAATTAGTAATTTTAGTGCTTATTTTAGTTTGTTTTTCATCTAGTATTTATATTTTATTTTATTTCATCTTTATTTCAGTTTAAATATTTTAAATAGTTTTAGTTTTATTTAACGATATTGACACTGAATACGTCAAAAAGAGAAAATGTGAACATTTAACACAAGGGCAGTGAAACATTTACACAATACATTGTTATTCATAAAATTACTTTAAAAATAGTTATATGTCTGTAAGCTAAACTAATTAAGTTAACCTATTATGATCCCTAATGGAAGTAGTCCTGCTACTTCAAACACAAAATCCTGAAACACTATTGATGTAATATTTTGCAAATCATTTCCTAAACATTATCTCTGTTTATGTCTTGTTTTGTCTCATTCCTTCTAGTTTTATCTCCTTCCTTTTTTCTTTCTCTCTCAGGGCAGAGATGCTCGGGATCTGGCCCTGCAGGCAGGTCATCAGGATGTAGTGAGAGACCTGGAGCAGTTTAGCGTGCCAGAGACTACAAACACACCTACTACAAACAATGCAGACAGGTTAGATGGTTTACAGTTATAACTTAGTGTCCAGATGTCCAAACACAACAGAAATTCACACTTAAATATAGCAGTTAACATTATCATTTACATGCATGTTCTTAACCTGATTTTGCGTAAAGGTACACTTTTTTTTTTTTTAATTAACAAAATTAAAATGAGTCAATACATCATCATTCCTTCTTCCATAAAATGTTTTTGTCTTACCCTGATTCACTATGGTAAGCCTATTATAAGTGTTTATATTTTAGACCTAGTGGGTATTTGCGTACATGCATCACTCGCCCGTATGTGTCTCTTCATATCTGTAAATAGTAAAAAGCTGCTCTGGCTACTTTGACATGCGTGTATGGTGTGGGAATGGCATAGGTTACTTGTCACAATGAGCGACAAGTTTGCTAGTTTGATGGAGCACGCTAAATCTCGAACCTCTGGGGAATCACCCGTTTTAAAAAAAAGAAAACGAACAGAGGAGAGTCTGCTGGCAAAAAGAGAATGCAACTGAGCTCGTAATAAGAGAATCAACATTGGCTTGGCTTTTATCTATTAATGAGTATATAGCCACTGTAAAGTCTTCAGCTAGTCAGCTTGAGATCCTTTCCATCTAAGCTGGTTTTTATCTCTTAAGCCTAGTAGTGAATGTTTTAAGAGCAGTAGGATAACCATATTCATCCGCACAATCAAGAACAGCCGAAGCACAACCAAAACAATGTTCTTTGTTTGTCAAAATTTAAATAGTGTATAAGCCGACAATGCATGTGGTCATATTGTGAACTATTGGTAAACTTTGCCCAGATGTCGGTCAGAAACCTTGTATGACCAAAACTACTACTTTTCAGGAAATTGAAAAACACTATTCTTTAAATAATTAAACACTGTGTTGTCAAAGCTGATATTGTGGCTTTTTATATGATTATATACTTGCATTTGACCAAAATCAAGCTCAAATTAAGTTACAAAGTTTTTGACCAGCGAATGTCATGTTTTTGTCCGTCATTAGAACGGCCGCATCTGAGGCAATAAGTGCATCGCATTGTGTTTTCAAGTTGCAGGTTATAAAGTTTACTGTTGCTATGTGTGCGCAGAGTCATTTGGCCAAAATCTCATGTTATAAAAGATGAAGTGCAATGCACAGGCTATTTAAAACAGTATTGGCTATGACTCTACTGCAAATGCTAGACTATGACACTCTTCTTTGCTCCTCAAATACATAAAACATTAGCCTTATATATGTATATATATATATATATATATATATATATATAGCACTGGAATATATATGCACTGGAAAGAATCAAAGACGGCGCAAACTGCATGCAGCACTTCTTTGATGATAGAGGAGGGGTGTACCGTAAGTTTGAAAAGCCAATGGAGTTACAAGGTTTAGTCACAAGCTCTTTTTAATACTTTTCATTTGTTAAAAATGTGCAAACCCCATAGATAGATGTAAAGGGTGACCAATAGTAATACATATATGAAAAAAAAAAAAAAGCTGAAATATGGTTTTCTGCCCAACATTGACGATATTTTAAATTTTATTAATTTATAAAGTAATTGACTTACAAAGTTTTAACATTAGAGTGAAATAATTAATAATAATAAAAAATATATATTCTCCTCGTTGTAATAATACAAAATACTGCTTATTTATTTAACATAAAACCGTACATAACAATTGGAACACTCAGTCACTTCCAGGGAATAAGTCTTGTAAACACAGTTTACTTGCATTGGCGTTTATTGGTTTGCATGTAAACCAGGACAATGGTTTAATTAAAAAAAAAAAAAAAAAAGATTTTTAGGAGCTATCAGCATATCAATGTGATTGTACAGTAAACATGCTCAATGCTGTGCTTTTTTCTTTTCTTTTGTATTTCCCATGTATAACACAGGTATTTGACATGATGTTCCATTATGTTTATTAAAAGTTTTCACTAAAATGCTGTGACATTTAATAAGTCTAAGTTTTTTTTATATACCTATTTATACTTATGTGTGTGTGTCTGTTTCCACAGTGTTCATTCTCAGTGGTGCAATGTGTGTGCTGTTGATTACACAGACAACACTGAAGCACACAACAGGTCCACAATGCATCAGTTCAGTGAGCTCCGCCCCCCAGCTACCCCTCAATACTGTCTGCCCTCTTCCAGCACTAGCTATAAAATGATGCTTCGCTTGGGGTGGGACCCCTCCTCTGGTCTTGGACCTGTCCACTCTGGCCGCAAAAATCCAGTAAGCACAATACTAAAGAGAGATCAGGCGGGACTGGGATATGGTGTGACCCCACAGCCTAAAGTCACTCACTTCAAGGCCAAAGATCCTCAGGCAGTGCAACACAAACATAAAGAAAAAAGACTGAGACAGGAGAGAGAAACAACCCTCAGTGCCAAACAACTTGAGAGGAAAGAAGAGAGAGAAAAGAGATGGGAGAGAAACTACCGTTCTTCATTTAACTTTGACTTCTGAACTACCATGGCTCTTGTGCGGAATTTCGTAACACAAACATTTTTATTTTTCAGTGAAATTCAGTGGTCTTTTTACTTTTCTGCTGTAACTGAAACTTGATCTGTTGAACAAACTGTAGCTTTGGCAGTAACAAATTTTATTCAGCCTACATGGAACTCTAGAAATGGAAAAAGAGTAGAAATGTTTACAGAGGACAAAACGGTTGTCTTGACAATAAACAGGAACTGGATGACACTTTATGAAAAAAAAAATTGTCAACAAATTATAATTACATAATTAGATTAGAAAACATGAATAAACAAGCATTGTTTTGTTTTTTTTTGTATTTAATGCAATCAATCTCAAATTTTAAATTGTCATCTTTTGTATTCAGTTTTAATGCATTCATAATGTATATATGTATATAAAAGTATAGTTTCAAATCCAGATGTATGTACTTGCTCATGACACTCCTCACACATTAGCTGAGTTTCCTAACTTCTCTTTTTTCATTATAGTAAAACTAGGTGATGATAGGAATGTTTAAGCTACAAAAAAGACAAGAAGTTCCATAAAATTAGTTGTTGACATGCACAATCATACACTATGGAAGCCTGTTTCCGCCACAGTTGAGTAAAAAAATATAATTCTTTAAGTCATAATGAGAAATGTTCTCATTATTATGACTTAGTATCTCGTTATATTGAGAAAGTTTCTCATAATAATGACTTCATTATTATGACATTCTAAGTCATAATTACGAGAAAGTTTCTCATTATTATAATATAACTTTCTTGTAATAATGAGAATGAGAAACTTTCTCGTATTAATTATTTATTTTCTCATACTTCTACGCATGCGCAAAGCAGCGGAGCAGAAGGGAGTGGCATAAGGGGGTGATCTGCTTATGGATTTAAGCCCTTTACCCTGATTTTACTCTGTTAACTCCTTTTCTGGCATGTGTGCATGTCTCTTTATGCTTTGATTTCAAATCAATCTAATTTCAAATCAGTTTTTTATCTTGTGTAAAAGCATTTTTTTTTTTTTTTTTTTACATTGGTGGATTTTAACATTATGCAGATTTCATTTTTTGTGTATAGCTGTTGCATGTTCATGCACTCAATGAATGTTTTAGGTTTACACTAGATATGAACATTTGACTGGAAATCCTCCATATTATTGTTATTACTCTAGTATTGGGAATGTTTGTCCTTGTGCTGCTCTCAAATGCACCTGGAAAAGTTCTACTTAAGAGTTGGTCGGTTGTATTACAATTTTGCATGTCAGAAAGACATGTCAGTGCATCATTATTATGCAAGTTGATATTCTGATAATAATTTTTTTTCAAGCACATTTTTTTTCCAATTCCAAACAACATAACTCTTAATAACTGCTAATTATTTTGTATTTAATCATTTATAAGTGGTATATAATTAAGGAAGGCTGGATGTGAAAAATGCTTTATATTCAGGTGTGCATAAGCAGGTTTTCTTTTACAGGTAAAATGGGCCAAAAAACTAATTTCACACACTGAAAAGTCAAAAATGATTACATGCTCATGAGAAGGATGCTATACTAGAAATTGCTAAATTAACGTATGGCCATTATGGACAGCAAAACGATTATTGGTTCAGCAGGGTCATACAAAAACAGGCAAAGAAGAAAAGACATGCAAAAAAAAAGAGAGAGAGAGAGAGGAATTAAGGTGAGGAAGTCAGGAACCCTTTAGTCTCCATCATTTTCTAGAACTGCAGTCTACCTGGAGTCTCAGGTATCAAGTTTTCTAAGGTAAAGAGTCCTGCAAATATGACCTACACTTAATAAGAATCACAAGCTAAAGTGTTGTGAAATACATGAAGACTGTTTTTTTAAAGGCTTAATAGACAGATAGGTTGAGAGTAGGGTTGCCAACAGAAAAGGAAAATAAGGGACGATCGTGGTTCTTTAGGAAAATAAGGGACATTCAAAGTATTTGTACTGTATCATACAGTGTATGTCATTTCAGTGTCTGCAGTTATGTGTATAAAAGGTTCTCAGACATAAACACAATTTTGCTTAACCCATTATTTAAAATTTAATTTTAAAAATAATTTTAATGTCATACAAAAAAAAAAAAAAAAGTCACATTACACACAAATCATCATTCATAATAACAGCATTTATCTGAAATAGAAAGCTTTTGTAACATTAAAGTTGAAACGTTTGGAGTCAGTAAGATTTTTTTTTTTTTTTTTTGGAAAGAAATTAAAGTAATAGCCTAGCCTACTTTTATTCAGCAAGGATGCATTAAAGGGATGGTTCGGAGTAAAATCAACCTGTTTTTTTGCACCATGACCTCGAGCCAAACACCCCCCAGAGGCCTTTTTTCCCTTTGTTGAACATTATTAAAGTTAGAGCTTATTTAGAGAAATCAGCCGGATGGCTTAGTGCAGGCGCTAATGGATCCAAGGATCTGTCTCGTAATTTACCCCACTAATAATGCCCAGAATGGTACCAAACTTCTACAGTAGTTCAAATAGGTTCTGTACTCATAAAACAAGGCATTGGAAAGTTTGTAAGTACATCAGGAGTATATTTAAATAACACTTGCCTGACGGCTCATGCTACTGCTAACCCGGACGCCGACGCCACTTCAGTGGTTTGGGAAAGGCACGTAAAAGTCCTGACAGAAAGCGATGTAAGTACATCACTATCAGAGGCGGACAGAGTACACAGCTACAATTCTTGAGTAAAAGTACAGATACCCCTTGTTAAATTTTACTCAAGTACAAGTAAAAGTACTACAGTCAGATGTCTACTTAAGTAAAAGTACTAAAGTACTTGTTTTTAAAAGTACTTGAGTATCAAGAGTACAAGAGTACATTTTCTAAATATTGCATTACTACTACCACAGTGCTTACATTGGTAAACACAGCAAACACTTGAAGCGAAAACTATCATTAACTTGTTCAGAAAATTGAAATAGTCTGGCGAGGTGGGGCCACGGCTTGGCACATTCCCGGGATGCAATATTTTTTTTTCCCAGGATGGTAGGGGAAGACTCATGAATATTCATTAGGGAAGTCATCCCTGATTGGTCTGATGACCTACCCCTAACCCCACCCCTAAACCTACCCATCACTGGGGGTCTTATGACCTCCATAACCCCGCCCCTAAACCTACCCGTCACTGGGGTTAAGACCAATCAGGGATGACTTCCCTAATGAATATTCATGAGTCTTCCTCTACCATCCTGGGAAAAAAAATATTGCTCCCGGGATGGACCTGCTGCGTCTTCATCCATTGTTTTGTCCATGGTTTCGTCTCTTATCTAAATCTGACCATGGAGTTGACTTTGGCGGAAAGCTGAAGGTGATTGCTGATAGGCTGTCCCAATCAGTGGCGCCTGCACAATCCAATCACATTTGAGAGGGTTTCCGAGATGTTTCTTTTTTCCTTTTTTTATTTTTTATTTTTTATTTTTTAGAAGAAGTAACGGGTACTCACAGTTATGGATAGAAATGTAGTGGAGTAAAGAGTACAATATTTGCCTCTCAAATGTACTTGAGTAAAGTCATGAGTACTCCCCAAAAATGATACTCGAGTAAAGTACAGATCCCTCAAAATTGTACTTAAGTACTGTACTCAAGTAAATGTACTCCGTTACTGTCCGGCTCTGATCACTATACTATCCATATAGTGCCTGCTATCCACTATCCACTATACTATCCATATAGTGCCTGCACTAAGCCATCCGGGCCCTAGGTTGATTTTACTCCAAACCATCCCTTTAAATTAATCAAAAGTGACAGTAAAGACATTTAGGGCCCTGGGCCCTGGGCCCAGCAGGCCGGAGTACTGCCTGCCATGCTTTCGTACTAAGAAGGCTGTGCCTTCAATCCAGAAAATTGTAACCTTAGCATCACTGAACGGAAAACGATCAACTCTTGGCCTTCTCGACTCACAACAGCCATGTGCTCATCCGGAGAGAGAGGACTCTCTCTCCACCACAACAGCATCAAGGACAACCTCAGGAGTTCAACATCTTCACAACTCCCACCATTTGCTCTGCGTGTCCTCTCCGGCCCAGGGCTGGCAGGCCACAATCTGCACTTCAGTCATGAGAAAAGTGTCGAACTAACCACGAAAGTCCAGCATATCTTCTCCATCCAGCGGAGAAGAAACGATTGCAACTTATACAGTGACATTTGACACTCACGGACCCATCAACGAATTCAATCTTCAACCACTTCAAGAATTGACCATGCAAGTATCAATTTAATGAGGTGCTCTGAAAATGATAAGCTTATGGTTCTTTTCAATGTTAAATAGATATTTTCCATGGTTCTATTTCCTGCTTCCGGTTCCACATCACTCACCCCCTTTACCTATGCATGTAGGCTATGTATGCAAGTATGAATGTATGTATGTTTGTTTAGTGTTAGTTATGTTTGTGAGTTAGTTAATAAAACTTGTGCACAATATGGATTTGATTTCTAAGTGTCTCTGCTTGCATACAAAGTCCCTTTTACGATCTTGATCTTGTTACATGCTTTAAGTGCTGTACATGCTAAGGAATAATTATTTTTCAGTGACCATGAAAGATACACTTTTCTTAGAATAAATGAATAATCAAAAGAGTTCTTTGGAACCGACCCAAATATTAACATCTTAACATCCAGTGTTGGTGATGTACTATTTTCGGCTGACAATTGTTCCGTGCTTTTTGTGATTTCTGAATGACAGTCTAACATTTGATCTGCATGTCTTTTCCAGCTTTGTGAACTGTCCACCTGAACTGTGTACGACACTGGTCCTGACTGAGAAGAAACAGTACCGGTTTTCCACTTCTCCTCTCCCCGTCGATAATCTCTGACCAGCACTGAGTCACCCACATTGAAGTCTCTGTGTTTGGCATGGAGGGCACGGTGAGAACATTGTACTTTTTGTGCTTGCTCCACAGTCATTTTCACTCTTGGTTTCAGTAGATCCAGCCGTGTCCTCAATCTGCGATGCAAGAATAACATAGCAGGTGCTTCTTTTGTTGTGCTATGTGGTGTATTCCTGTACTGTAACAAGAAAGAGTCTAATCTCTGCTGTAATGATACTGGTTCTTTAGATGCTTTAAGTGAGTGTTTAAAAGTCTGCACGAAACGCTCAGCTAGCCCGTTGGTGGCTGGGTGGAATGGTGCAGAGCATACGTGTTTAACACCATTTGATTTCAGAAAACATCCAAACTCCTCTGAAGTAAATTGTGGGCCATTGTCGCTAACTAGTGTTTCAGGTATACCGTAGCGACTGAATAGACCACGCAGCACTTGGATTGTCTTGGAGGAAGTTGTCGAATCCATCACATGGACCTCTGGCCATTTTGAGTGTGCGTCAACAACTACCAGAAACATTCGTCCTTCGAATGGACCAGCAAAGTCGATGTGAATTCGCTGCCAAGGAGCTTCTGGCCATGCCCAGGGATGTAGAGGTGAGAGACACGGAGATTTTTGATTTTGTTGACAGGACATGCATGTCTTTGATTTCTCTTCAATCTGCAAGTCAATATTTGGCCACCAGATGTAGCTATGTGCTAGAGCTTTCATTTTTACTACACCTGGATGTCCTGTGTGTAAATCCTCCAACACTCGTTGTCTCAGATTTGATGGAACGATAACTCGCTGTCCCCACATCAGGCAGTCCTGCATCAGTGAGAGTTCCTCCTTTCTTGTGAGGTATGGCCTCAGTGCATTTTCTGAATCTTTTGTAGATGGAAATGATCCAGTGGATACCATCTCTTTCACCCGACAGAGGATCGGATCTGCTCTGGTTCCTTTACTGATGTCGCTGCTACACACTGGAAGTGCATCCATTTTATTTATGAGGTAAGTGTCCACTGCATCTTTCTTGTCTCTGTGTTGTACCGGCAGTGGCAATCTCGATAACCCATCAGCATTCCCATGGTCATTAGCACTTCTATATTGAATTGTGTAGTTGTGTGCAGCTAGCAGAAGAGCCCACCTCTGAAGTCTTGCAGCAGCCATGGATGGAGTTGCTTTGCTCGGATGAAGTATGGTAGTAAGCGGACGATGGTCTGTTAATAATGTGAAATGATGTCCATATAGGTAAGTATGAAACTTCCTTACTCCAAAAATGATTCCTAGCGCTTCACGTTCTAGTTGTGCATAGTTTTGCTCAGGTTTACTCAGAGTTCGGGACGCGAAGGCTATGGGCCTTTCCCGCCCATCCGGCATCATGTGGGAAAGTACGGCTCCCACCCCGTATGGTGAAGCATCACAGGCCAAACGAACTGGGAGTCTTGGATCATAATGTGTGAGTACACTGGGTGTTAACAGCTGAGTTTTAGCATCTTGGAACGCTTTCTCACACTCTGGCGACCACATCCATTTTACTTCCTTGTGTAGCATTGCATTCAGGGGGTGAAGAACTGTGGCCATATTTGGCACAAATCTTGCATAATAATTAACCAGTCCCAAAAAAGATCGTAGTTGGTTAACATTAACAGGAGCTGGTGCTTCGGCAATGGCGCGCAGTTTGTCTGGAGACTTGTGAAGTCCTGATGCATCTATCACATGCCCCAAATACTCCAATGAAGTTTTGAAAAACTCACTCTTCTCTCTTTTCACACGAAGTCCGCATTTCTCCAGCCGACTTAACACAGCTTCCAGGTTAGCTAAGTGATGAGCATTATCTCTTCCTGTGATCAGGATATCATCCAAAAAACAATGTACACCCGGTACTCCTTGAAGCACTTGTTCCATGACTCGTTGAAATATCGATGGAGCTGAAGTGATACCGAAGGGTAATCTGTTATACCCAAACATCCCCTTGTGGGTCGTGATGGTCAGATATTTACGTGAATCTTCATGCACAGGAATCTGTAGGTAGGCATGTGAAAGGTCTAGTTTGCTAAATCTTTGTCCTCCAGCCAGTGACGCGAACAGATCTTCAATCCGGGGTAATGGATAATGTTCTGCACACAGAGCTGGATTCACGATTATCTTGAAATCACCACAGATCCTAACATTGCCGCCTTTTTTTATTACAGGTGCGATCGGGGTTGCCCATTCACTGAATCGCACAGGTGAAATGATTCCTTCCTTCAGTAAGCGATCAATTTCTTCTTCCACCTTGGGTCTGATGGCGTACGGTACCACCCGAGCTTGGAAGAATCTTGGTTGGGTTCCCGGTTTCAGACTCAAGGTCGCTGTATACTCATTGAATGTCCCTAAATCTTCTTTGAATACTTTGGCATACCTTTTTAGGAGACTCATTCCTTCATTAACTTGATGCACTGCTCTTACAGTTTTTACCTCACGCTAATCTAGACGAATTCTGCGAAGCCATTCTCATCCCAACAGAGGAGCTGCGTTTCCTGAAACAACATACAAAGGTAAACGTACGTCTTGTCTGTTTAGCTTGACACGCACTTTGATGACGCCTTCTGGTGGGATGACCTCGCCTGTATACGTCTTGAGAACAACGTTTGTCTGGCGTAATCGAACATGACTCAGTTTATCTCTGTACAGTTCACTTGAGATAATAGAGACCGCCGCTCCAGTATCCACTTCCATATCGACTGGCAATCCTTCAATTTTTGGTTGCACTTTTATTACAGATGACACTAAATCAGTTTCACTTTTCATTTTGTTCACCTGTGGAGAATTGTGCGATGTTGCTGTTACTTTGTGTAAAGTCAGTTCGGTATCCGTGTCCGAATTTGGCTCTTCCTCACTCTTTTCCATATTAGCATCCACTCTGTGAATTGGTCTTTTCTTTGTCTGTCCCTTCCATTTTGCACTTTTCCCCTTTACTGTAGTTTTAAATGTTTTCTCCTCTGTCTTATTACCTTTACACATTCGTGCAATGTGGCCTTTCTTCCCACACTTGTGACACACTTGATCTTTGTAAAAGCACTCATTTTGGATATGGTTGGCCTTCCCACATCTATAACATTTTTCCTTTGACGATTCTGACGACAGAGACATGGCATTTACCTTCAATGAGTTGCTCAAGTGCTGTGATTCTCTAGATACAGCCTCCATTGACATCGCTATATCCACAGCCTTTTTATACGTGAGCTCCGATTCAGTCAATAGCTTCCTTTGTATTGACTCGCTACTCAGCCCACACACGAATCGGTCTCGCAGTGCGTCATTTAAATTGTCGCCAAACTCACAGTGCTCCGCCAGTTTCTTTAACACCGCCACATATTGTGCGACACTTTCCCCTTCTGCTTGATTTCGTTTGTGAAATTTGAACCTCTCTGCAATCACAATGGGCCTGGGGGTAAAATGTGCTTGAAGTGTGTTCACAATCTCCTCATATTCCATCGTCCCGGGCTTAACTGGTGCAATTAGACTACGCAACAGTCCATACGTCGATGCTCCCATTACACTGAGGAAAACTGACACTCTTTTCTCTTCACTAATGTCATTTGCCTCCACAAAGTGTTCAAAACGTTCAACATACGTAGGCCATTGTTCTCTTGCCTCGTCGAATGCCTCGATCTGTCCGATGATCGTAGTAGCCATCCTTTTTGCTCGGCCGATGACTCGATATTTGTAGTGGGAACTTTATTCTCGTCGCCAATTTATGTTATGGATGCATCAATATGCTATAATAACATATATTATTCTATTTGTGTTTCAGAATACACACGAGGGAAACCGGAGATCTGACTGCACTGTTTCAACTGGTTTATTCGGCACACTGCAACAACAACAACCAACAGTACGGGGGTGCCCTCTAGTGGCCCTCAGGTATTGTAACAACTCAAATACATTACAATGATCAAGTATCGTATTTAATGGAAACGTATTTTTACCATTAGTAACGTGAGGCAAAAGAATGAAGGATAAACTGAAATTCACACCATTTCAACACAACATCTGCTCACGTATTTGAAGGCTGCTATTGGATCATCGAGGCTAAACGTCATATTATGCGACTACGCATTACTTTACGGAGAGCTTACGACCTACTAGCTACGTTCTGCCTTACGAACAAATGGTGCAACGGAATAAAGTACAGAGTTAGTTACAAACTAGCTAGGAGTTACTAAGTCTCTAGTGTGGACTTAACTTACAATTTAAGAAAGAACTTATGAACGGCTGGTGCAACCCTACCCTGGAGACTCCAGGTAGGTTGAAGTTCTGGAAAATGGTAGCACTGGAGACTAAAGGTTCCTGTGCTTTTTTGGCCCATTTTAACTGTAAAAGAAAACCTGCACACCTGAAGGCATTTTCACTTCCAGTTTCCTTAACAATTCTATATCACTTATATAATTGTAATAGTAAAAATTAATTACAAAATTAATAGTAGTTATTAAGATCTGTCAACCAACTGTCAGGTCTGTTACCAAGCAACCAAATACACACAAGCTGCTGCTGTGAAGTAAACATAAGATTAAAATGGAGAAAC
Source organism: Abramis brama (assembly GCF_963993115.1). Lineage (NCBI taxonomy): Eukaryota > Metazoa > Chordata > Actinopteri > Cypriniformes > Leuciscidae > Abramis > Abramis brama. Next base: position 49,373,914 of record NC_139964.1, read on the forward strand.
AACATTGGCATTGTAATGAGTAATGACGGTTTTTTTTTGTTATGGGAAGAAGGAGGCGGGAACCGGCGAATGTTCAGCAACTTTAATGATGTACAATAACCAAACAACAAAACGAAAGTAAAGACAGCAGCCCCTCACGGACGACTGCTGTCACGTATAATAAAACAAAACACAACATAAGTCCAGGCCTGTTCCTCTTTCGAGCTTCACTGTCATTGCTCCTCCTTTTATGCTTCCGCTTCTCCGTGAGAGATACGAGACCAGTGCGTCGCGTAGGTGTCGCTCATTATCAATCTCGCGGCATTCTCTCACGGGCCTCTGCCTCGTCCTGCTCGCCACAGGCATGCTTTTAATTTCAGTGTGGCAGATATAGAATTTTGGTAACACTGTAGAATACTTTTCTGTCATTAATGAATAACTAAACAGGGACAAATGAGTCAGTCTCTGACGCATATGGGGAAACTCTGTTTTCTTTGAATGCTGAAGCCTGATTGGCTCACGTCTGTGCACTTGCACAGACATATGGCTTTTTAGCCCGCCAGAAAGGGTGGGGCTGAATGCCTATTTAAGTCGCGCATATGTGCAGTATCACGGCAGGATACGCAATGCTCATTTCTGTTTTCTCAGGGAACCGAGGTTACGCTAGTAACCGGAGGCCATAGGTGGAGGCTCCACAACTCGGGTTGGGGATGCCAGATTGATCCTTTCGCTTGGGAAAGGAGGACCCTCCTCAGAGGGATTGGCTAAGGTGCTGCAGAGGCAGCGTGCCAGTCTGTTTAGTAGACGGGACCTGAGACCACCCTGTCATGTTGTCAGACCGGACCAGGACATGGTGCCCCCCGAGCTCCTGCTGAAATTCCCTGAAGGTCGCAGCACTGCCATCATTTCCAGGCATTTGATGTGCCAGCTCAAAATTGGGCTTGTCCCAGAGCCAAAGGCTGGCCTGCCATCACACAGTGTGCCCCAACCCGTCTTGGAGGCATCTGTCATGACTAACTTCCTTCTGGAAACTGAGCCAAGTTCCACGCACCTCTGATACAGATGGGGCGATTTCCAGGGGTCCAGGGGTCTCGTACAGCCATGGCTCACCCTGAGAATAATACGGCCTTCGCGCCACGCTCGAGGTGGAACACAAGCCTTCAAGCTGTGTTGCAGAGGCAGCATGTGTAACAGGCCCAAGGGAACTACTAAGGTGGCTGCTGCAATAAGGCCCAGTAGCTTCTGAAATGTTTTCAAGGGGAGGTTGCTCCCCAATCTAAATGCTGTTGCTAGCTGTTGAATTTTCAGGGAGCGATCCGGCTAAATCCAAGCCTGCATTTCGGATGAGTCGAGTACTGCCACCAGGAACACGACTGCTCAAGTTAATTTGAACCCCAAGCTTTCTAGATGGCTGAGGAGCAGAGACCTGTGCGCACAGTTCGAATGGGCTAATTTCGTTAAGACGTGTTGAGCCAGATACAGTCCGAATGGTAGGACTGTATATTGATAAGCCAACCCCTCGAACATGAATCTCAAGAATGGTCTGTGATGGGGAGCTATCTGGATATGAAAGTATGCATCCTTCAGATCCACGGATAAAAAACGGATAAAAAACAATCCCCATGGCAGATCTGCAAGAGGATTTATTTCAAAGGTAACATCCTGAACAGCCGTCTCTTCAGAGTGCGGTTCAAAGATCTTAAGCCGAGGCATCTGTAAAAAAATCACCACATATCTTCAGAGAGAGAGAGAGCAACAATGAAAACATTTAGAACCTCTGATGCCTCAAGCTATTGTCTGATGCCCCAAATTTACCCATTGGCCTCTATCCATCATGGCCTCCTAATCATCCCCATATACTGATTGGCTTCATCACTCTGTCTCCTCTCTACCAATAAGCTGGTGTGTGGTGGGCGTTCTGGCGCAGTATGGCTGCCGTCGCATCATCCACGTGGATGCTGCACATTGGTGGTGGTTGAGGAGATTCCCCCTTCCATGTAAAGCGCTTTGAGTACCCAGAAAAGGTATAAATATAAAATGTAAATATAAATATAAATGTAATGTTACACTATATAAATGTAACAAATTATTATTATTATTATTAATTATTATTATGTAATGTATTATGTAAACGCCTTTCCAGAGCAAATGTTTTGTTCATACTAAATTTATTAAGCATAATAGTCAGTTTAAATATGATCTCTTAAAGTGAAAAGATTGTTTAATTTAAATCCTTAAATTAAATTTTAATAAAATAGTATCTTCTATTTATCTTCCTAGAAAATTACTGTATCCATCTGATGCCCAATGATTTTGCTTAAAGTTAACCTAAAGTATAATTTTTATTAAACAGCATCTATTCAAAAACTTTAGATTGTTGAAAATTTTAAAGCAAAAACTTAGATCTCAGTCATACGGAAAGATTCAATCCGCATTTTTGTGAAGTAAAGTTTGTCACATTGATTCTTTTTAAAGAAATCTGTTTTTCTTTTGTTTTTTTAAATACAACTAGATTTTTTTTTTAAAGATTCCAAATGTGAAGGCGTCTGTGTGTTTGACGCAGCAGAGATGCAACTCTCATGTCACCTCAAATGAGGGCTCAACAATGCTCTTGTTTAGTTTAAGTTGTATCTTTAAGAAAATCACCACACACACACGTTTTCTATGTTTTATGGGGGGTTTTCCATAGCTTTAATGATTTTTGTACTGTAACTGTATATTCTATCCTGTACACCTAAACACAACCCTCACAGAAAACGTTCTGCATTTTTACATAAAAAATAAATAAAAAATCTTTTAATATAATGTATAAGCGGTTTTGCTCAGGGCAAAAAATGTTGGTATTACTAACCTTTTGGCCACATTTTGTCCACACAGCGTTAGGGAATACCTGAAAGTAGAGTGAACCTTTGTAGAAATAAGAAAAGTACATTTTTAAAACAAAAAGACAACTGGTATGAAGATACGTTTGATTTTAACTTTTTATGCAAATTTCAAAGCATGATTATCCTTTGAAAAAGTGTATTTGATTTTGGGGTAAAAGTTGGAAACTAACTTATGTAGTGTTTTCACCCATTGACCTGAACCGTTGGCCTTCTTTAATGGTTTCATTGTGACAGGAACTTTTTGGAGTATGTAATCCCTATTTCTTAAAAACATTGCAACAAACAGTTACGGAAGTAGACACTGGAAAGGAAGATGGAGGGTAAACAGTGAGGTTTATTGACAGCAATGGGGCAGTGAGCAGGTAGCCTAAGTGAGAGTCCAAAGGATGATCTTGAGGGAGACACAGAGAAATGGGAGACACAGAGAAATGGAAGACACTGGAGACAGGTTGTGAGAAGTCCACTTCGTATGAACAAGATCAGACAATGAGCTGGGGTGAGGTGAGTGCATTTATAGTGGCAGTGATGAGGGTGATGAGGGTGATGAGGTGCAGGTGTGAGTGATAGGGAATGACAAACAGGTGGGAGCCAAGGAGGGTGATGAGGAGGTGGAAGGAGAAACCAGACCAAACCTCAACTTTTTGGGATGTTTTATATAACTATATATATAATTCGCTATCATGAATACCGTAAAACAGGCATAATGCTAGATAGTGATTTCAGACTACACCTACTTACCCTTACGAAAAAGAAGTGTAGCCTACTGTACTTCAAGTTAATTTTATGAAGTATACTTAAGTAATGTTCAAGTATATTTTTAAGTATACTTTATGTAGTAAGTATACTAATATCAATGTGTACTTGTAGTAAACTTGTAAGTGTACTATTTTAATACTGCTTGGGACTAAATTGGCCCACTTTTAGTATATAAAAGTATACGTTTAAGTGTACTATAAGTGTAAGAGTAGTAAACTACTTATTTTAATACAAGTAGTACATTTTTTAGTTTATGAAAGTACACACTGAAGTGTACTCTCAGTAAACTACTAGTTTAGTAGTTTTATTGCAAGTATACTTGTAAGTTTTCTTTAAGTGAACATAATATTATACTTATAGTTTACTATTCATATGTTATTTTTGCACTTGCGGTATACTACTAAATGTTCAAATGTAGATATTTTTTATACTTGAAATACCTTTAACTGTACTTTAATTTGAAAAACATTTTATTAGCTTCATGCATCCTTTTTAATCAACACTTGAATGTCGGTAAATTTCATAAAGAAAGGCAACATTTTAAATGAAGCCTTTCTTTATGAAATTTACCGACATTCAAGTGTTGATTAAAAAAGGATGCAGAAGTACAGTTAAAGGTATTTCAAGTATAAAAAATAATATCTACATTTGAACATATAGTAATAATATCTACATTTGAACATATAGTAGTATACCGCAAGTGCAAAAATAACATGAATAGTAAACTATAAGTATAATAAATGATGTTTTATTAACAAAGTTCGGGAGGAGCACTTTCGGATAATTAACACGAGTGGAGAGCACTCAGCAATCAATGATAAGAGGTATATATAGTTTCAGCAATCTCACCTCAATCCCTTGACAATTTAGCAGCATCCGTCCACCACCCCTCCTCCACACTTCTAGTCCAAACCACTTACATACGGGGGGAGTACTCTGGGTTCGGGCAGAACTCCGAGCTCGGAGCCCTCCCCCCGGACAGCACGCCAAATACGCTTTAAACTTTACCCCCTCTAATTGTATGTAAGTGTGAACTCGTGAAACAAAAAAGTTGAGAAAATCGTATTTTTGTCAAAGACTACACCTTGATCAGATTCAGAACGATGATCAAAACAAAGATGGAGTAGATCGAGTCCAACAACCCCAAAGCTTCACAGTCGTTTTCCTTTCATGGGTTATGCTTCATTTCATTTGGTAATATTAAGCAGTTTTTATTTACACGCTGTTTAATGTTTGATGATCACGTTATTTTACATTTGAGGGAGCAATCTTCTATCACTTGTTTTGGCTTCTTCTTCTCCTGTGTTTTGATCCAGAGATTCTGTACTAGAAGATGTCATAGCGCCCCCTACCGTATAACAGTGAAAACATGGATAGCTGGAAAATTCAGTCAATGGTGGGGAAAATAGTAAATTCCTATACCACCAGTGGACTAGCCTACACAAAAATTCAGATACGCAGAATTAGAAACATATCTGTTTATATCAATATTCTAATCAATATTTTCAAACAATGTAAGTTTCATAAGACTGAATATTAAAAATTATGTAAAAAAAGTATATTTAAAGGGATGGTTCGGAGTAAAATCAACCTATGGGTCCTTTGCACCATGACCTCAAGCCAGACTGTCATGATAGATACTGGAAGCAATTGCGGGTGAAAACAGTGTTTATTTAGAACAGCAAACTCAATGGTAATATCACTCAAAAGTCAAAGATGTCAATCTCTCAGGGGGAGCGGCGATCAGGCTCTCTCGCAGGGACTTCGATGGTCAGGTGAAGTGGTGCTCAGATGAGGTGAACCAGTGGTGATATCCCGTGCGTGGTGCTCGATGCAGTGAAACGGAGAAGACAAATCCACAGACAAGACAAGATCCGGAAGACTCGGCACGACACACTCAGCGGGACTGCAAACAACGGATGGACACTGGAATGGAGAGATGAGTGAGTATTTATGGAGAGCGAGAATTGATAGCAGCTGGAGTGGGGAGTGAGTGTGATTGATATCAGCTGGAGCACTGAACAACCACGCGAGCGGGACAACGCCCACTCACGCACACTCACAGACATGAAAACAAACAGTGACACGAGACACAGAGGAAACAGTGCATAACCCAACCGTGACAGTACCCCCTCTCCTAGGAATGCCTCACGGCATTCCCAGGCCTCCTTACCTGTCGATTGTAATCATCGATAAGGGAGTGATCCAGGATGTCACGAGCAGGAACCCAACTTCTCTCCTCCGGACCGTAACCTTCCCAATCCACCAAGTACTGAAATCCGCGTCCCCTCCGCCTAGAATCCAGGATGCGACGAACCGAATAAGATGGTTCCCCGTCTACGAGTCGCGGCGGTGGGGGAACCGGGACTGGCGGATTAATACGTGCAAAAAACACGGGCTTTATCTTTGAAACGTGGAAAACCGGATGAATTCTCCTGTACGCCGGAGGAAGGTTGAGGCGGACTGCCACCGGACTAACGATCTTGGTGACAGAAAACGGGCCAATGAATTTAGGAGCTAATTTATTCGATACGGAGCGGAGAGGAATGTTCTTGGTAGAAAGCCACACTTTGGAACCGACGACGTATACGGGAGGCCTAGACCGGTGGCGATCGGCTTTGGCCTTGGTGCGCTCCCGCACTTGGAGGAGTGTCTCCCGGGCTCTCGTCCAAGTACGGTGACACCTCTGGATGAAGGCGTGGGCGGAGGAGACCGCGACTTCGGATTCCGTACTAGGAAAAACAGGTGGTTGGTACCCTACACTACACTGGAACGGAGACAGGCCCGTGGATGACACTGGCAACGTATTGTGGGCGTACTCCACCATAGAAAGTTGTTGACTCCAGGAGGAAGGATTCCTGGAGACCAAACATCGTAGTGTTCTTTCCAAATCTTGGTTGGCTCTCTCAGTTTGACCATTGCTCTGGGGATGGAACCCAGAGGACAGACTGACCGTTGCCCCCAGCAATCTACAAAACTCTCGCCAGAATTTGGACACAAATTGGGGTCCCCTGTCGGAAACCACGTCTGTCGGGAGGCCATGTAACCGAAAGACGTGGTTTACGACTGCCACCGCTGTCTCCTTGGCTGAAGGCAATTTGGGCAAGGGAATAAAGTGGGCCGCCTTCGAGAACCGGTCCACCACGGTCAAAACTACCGTGTTACCCTGGGAGGGTGGGAGGGCGGTTATAAAATCTAGAGCGATGTGGGACCAGGGTCTCGAAGGCACCGACAGCGGTTGAAGTAACCCATCTGGGGGTCGATTGGACGACTTACCAGTGGCACAACTTGAGCAAGCCAAGACAAAATTGTGAACATCACGATCCATAAGTGGCCACCAGAATCGCTGTTTAACTAAATAAATAGTACGACTCACCCCTGGATGACAGGCTAGATTAGAGCAATGACCCCACTGGATAACGTCTGATCGTAATCCCTCCGGCACAAATAAGCGGTTAGGTGGGCACCGGATCGGAGGCGTTACCCCTTCCAAGGCCTTCTTGACCCTCGATTCGACCTCCCATGTGAGCGAAGAGATAATTAGGGTCTCTGGAAAAATGCGCTCGGGAGTAGGTTCGTGTTCGGGACGATCAAAAATACGCGACAAAGAATCGGGTTTGATGTTTTTGGACCCTGGACGATATGAAAGAGTAAAATCGAAACGACCGAAAAAAAGTGCCCACCGAGCCTGCCTGGAGTTCAATCTTTTGGCGGTTCTAATATACTCCAGATTCTTGTGGTCTGTCCAGACGATAAAGGGTACCCCTGATCCCTCCAACCAGTGACGCCATTCCTCCAACGCTAACTTGACTGCCAACAACTCTCGGTTACCAATGTCATAATTTCGTTCGGCAGGAGATAGACGATGTGACAAAAACGCGCAGGGATGCATCTTGTCGTCTGAAGGAGAGCGTTGTGAAAGAACTGCGCCTACCCCCACCTCTGACGCATTGACCTCCACCACAAACTGACGTGACGAATCAGGGGCAATTAAGATGGGAGCTGAAACAAAGCAGCTCTTGAGTTTGGCAAACGCAGCCTCAGCTGCGTCTGACCACCTGAACGTAGTTTTGGGTGAGGTCAAGGCGGTCAGAGGTGCGGCTAGTTGGCCGAAGTTGCGAATAAATCGCCGATAGAAGTTGGCGAATCCCAAAAACCGCTGCAGGGCCTTGCGGGAATCTGGGATTGGCCACTCTACCACAGCCTTAACTTTGTCAGGATCCATACGCATACCTTCAGCCGACACGATGTGTCCCAGAAAAGGAACCGACTGTGCATGGAAAACGCATTTCTCCGCCTTGACAAAAAGCCCATTCTCTAGCAATCTTTGAAGCACTCGTCGGACATGTTGCACATGCTCCTGGAGAGACGAAGAAAAAATCAATATGTCATCCAGGTAAACATATATGAATTGATCGATCATGTCTCGCAACACATCATTGACGAGTGCCTGGAAGACTGCGGGACTATTGGACAGGCCAAACGGCATAACCAAATATTCAAAGTGCCCCCTAGAGGTGTTAAAAGCAGTCTTCCATTCATCCCCCTTCCTGATGCGGACCAAATGATAAGCGTTACGTAAGTCCAATTTTGTGAAGAGCGATGCTCCCTGCAACCTCTCGAAGGCTGAAGACATCAACGGCAAAGGATAAGTGTTCTTCACCGTGATGTTATTCAGCCCTCGGTAATCAATGCAAGGTCGCAGAGAACCGTCCTTCTTCCCCACAAAAAAGAACCCCGCCCCCGCAGGAGAAGAGGAAGGTCGGATGAACCCGGTTGCTAGAGAATCAGAAATATATTTCTCCATAGCCTCTCTCTCAGGAACCGAGAGTGAATAAATCTTGCCTTTAGGCGGAGACTTACCTGGCAGTAAATCTATTGCACAGTCATAGGGACGATGCGGAGGAAGAGAAGCAGCCCTTGACTTACTGAACACTTCACTCAGGTCACGGTACTCTACGGGCACGTTTGACAAATCCACTGCTTCCTCCTGCAACACAGGGACAGAAACAACAGAACAAGCAGACACTAGACACGAATTATGACACTCAGTGCTCCAAGCCGAAATAGTTCTTAGTTTCCAGTCAATGCGGGGATTGTGTAAGCTTAGCCAGGGGTGTCCTAAAACAATGGGGGTGAGATGGGAGTCCATGATGTAAAATGAAATGGTTTCTGCGTGATTACCAGATGTGATGAGTGTGAGACTCTCGGTAACTTGGGAGATGGCTGGTAGTGATTGTCCGTTTAATGCATTGACGGTGATTTTCTGAGGGAGAGTTTGGAGAGGAATTTGAAACTGTAATGCAAAACGGTGATCCATAAAGTTACCTTCGGCTCCAGAGTCTATAAGTGCCTTGCAGTGGTGATCGTGAGTTGACCATCTCAGTCTTACCGGGAGGATGGTGGAAGTGGATGAGGTCTTTTCTGCGGAGATCCCACCCGATAGTAGCCTCATACTTACTATCGGGCTGGGCCTTTTACTGGACAGCTATGAGCGAAATGTCCGGCACCACCACAGTATAAGCAAAGGCCCTGGGATCTCCGCCTTTCTTTCTCCTCCCGGGAAAGCCGAGCTCGCCCTATCTGCATGGGCTCGGGATCGTGGGAACCGAACGCGTCCATGCCGCTGGACCGCTGGTGTTCCACGCTGCTGCGGATTCTGTTGGGTGACGTACGTTGGCCGATCCGAGACAAACGAGCGTCCACCCTCAGGGCCAGATCCATGAGTGCGTTAAGAGACGGGGGTAGGTCCAGGGCGTAGATCTCTCTTTGGACGCGTTCGGCCAGCCCATGCAGGAATAGATCCCACTGCGCCTCCTCGTTCCAGCGACATTCGGCCGCCAGGGTCTTGAACTCAATGGAATAGTCCGAGACGGAGTGATCTCCCTGGCGCAGATCTGCCAGAACCCTGGCAGCCTCTCTTCCCGCGACGGCACGATCAAAGACCCTCCGCATCTTCGCCGAGAGCGCCTGGAACGAGGAGCAGCACTGGTTTTGATTCTCCCAGACCGCCGTTCCCCAAAGCGCCGCTCTCCCCGTTAGTAGCGTTAACACGAATGCCACTTTCGATTCCTCCCTCTCGAAGGTCTTAGGCTGTAGGGAGAAATGCATGCTGCAACGTGTTAGAAACGGGCGGCAGTAGTTGGGCTCACCAGAGTATGACTCGGGGGTAGGAAGTCTGGGTTCCGATTGGGAGAGCGGCACAGCTGGTGTGGGGGGAACGGCCGGTGGATCTGGGGGTGCTGGCGCAGTGGGAGGTTGAAGTTGATGGAATCGCTGGGTGAGCTCGGACACCTGCGAGACAAGAGCCTGAATCGCTCGTCCAGTCTCCCCCTGGCTGCGTTCCTGTGCATCCATCCGGCCGATGCACACTCGAATGAAATCCTCTAACGAGGCCGAAGAATCACCCGCTGCTCCCATGGATTGGTCCATCCGTTCTGTCATGATAGATACTGGAAGCAATTGCGGGTGAAAACAGTGTTTATTTAGAACAGCAAACTCAATGGTAATATCACTCAAAAGTCAAAGATGTCAATCTCTCAGGGGGAGCGGCGATCAGGCTCTCTCGCAGGGACTTCGATGGTCAGGTGAAGTGGTGCTCAGATGAGGTGAACCAGTGGTGATATCCCGTGCGTGGTGCTCGATGCAGTGAAACGGAGAAGACAAATCCACAGACAAGACAAGATCCGGAAGACTCGGCACGACACACTCAGCGGGACTGCAAACAACGGATGGACACTGGAATGGAGAGATGAGTGAGTATTTATGGAGAGCGAGAATTGATTGCTGGAGCGGGGAGTGAGTGTGATTGATATCAGCTGGAGCACTGAACAACCACGTGAGCGGGACAACGCCCACTCACGCACACTCACAGACATGAAAACAAACAGTGACACGAGACACAGAGGAAACAGTGCATAACCCAACCGTGACACAGACACCCCCCAGAAGCCTTTTTCCCTTGGTTGAACATTATTAAAGTTAGAGCTTATTTAGAGAAATCAGCCGGATGGCTTAGTGCAGGTGCTAATGGATTCTATGATGTATCTTGTAAATTACCCCACTAATGCCCAGAATGGTATCAAACTTATACAGTAGTACAAATAGGTTATGTACTCATAAAACGAGGCATTGGAAAGTTTGTAAGTACATCAGGAGTTTATTTAAATAACACTTGCCTGATGGCTTATGCTACCGCTAACCCGGACGTCGACGTCACTTCAGTGGTTTGGGAAAAGCACGTAAAAGTCCTGGCAGAAAGCGATGCATAAGAATATAGCGTAACAACGCCCAGTTCCAGGAATGCACTAATATTTTGTTGGTAGTACCTGTTTGCAACAATTATTAGTTAACACTAAGTTGTCAACTGTCACAAGCTGGGCTCAAACTCGGGTCTCAGGTGTGGAGAGTTGAGTGTTCTACCACTTTGCCACAGAGGAGGTAATGTTGGACCCAAATGAAACACTCAAGCCAATACTCCAGGCAAAGTAGATTTAAAAAATAAATTAAAAAAGGTACTTTGCAAGTCAAAAAAATCCAACAAAAGTTCTTCTCAGGAAGAGGAATTACTAACAGAGATAATGCAAACAATAACAGGAGACAACAGGAGAGACAACAGGAGGCAAACAATAACAGGAGAGCTCTGCTCCTGTCTGCCTCGCTGCCTGCTGTGAGTGTGTTTGATTCGGTGCTGTAAGCTCCGTCTTAGCCTCGTATTTCTTTGTTTTGAACCATCATTTACTACAATTTCTAGTTGTTTATACTACTACTAAATACAGCTTACCCAACATCTCAGATTAACCTGACATCGCTAGCTTCCGTTACTACTAGCACAACAAGCTAGTAATTCGCTAGCCTGTAAACGCGCCACCCGTGCGCTCAGCTATTTTTTATTTATTTTTCTCACGCGCGCCCGCGCCTTTGAGTTCATAAAAAGCTCAGGTGAGTAAGAATCAGTCAACAAACACGGTGAGTAATGTCTTGTCCTGTTATTGTCACCTGCACTTCATGTCACATGTTTAGCATAGCCTTCTCTGTTGGCAATATAGGATTTATATGTGATAAATGCAAGGAGTCAGTCAGGCTGACGGAGAAGATTTCAGAACTAGAGACACGCATCCAAACTTTAATTGAGGATAGTAAGAGTGCTAGAGCTTTAGATACTATTTTGGATGCACCTAGCATAGTGAACTCTTTACATGATTCGGTTCCAGCTGAATTAGTGCCTGTGCAGCAAGGCAAATGGGTGACAGTGAGGGATCGCTCTAGTCGCGGATCAAAAAACCACTCTTCTGTTCCGATTACCATAACAAATCGATGTGGCCCGCTCAGTGAAACACCCACTGAGAATTCTGTTGATTGTGCCCTAGTTATTGGTGATTCGATCACACGGAACGTGAAAATAGAGACACCAGCCACCATAGTCACATGTTTGCCGGGAGCCAGAGCGCCTGACATCAAAGCAAATTTAAAAGTGCTGGCTAATGCTAATCGTAAATTCTCTAAGATCATTATTCACGTCGGCACTAATGATGTTCGACTCCGCTAGTCGGAGATCACCAAAATTAATATTAAAGAGGTGTGTGAACTCGCAAGTACAATGTCAAGCACTGTAATTTGCTCTGGCCCCCTTCCTGTTCGCAGGAGTGATGAGATAGTTAGTAGATTGTGTTCACTGAATCGCTGGCTGTCTAAGTGGTGTCCGCTTAATAATAGACAATTGGAAAAGTTTTTGGGGCAAACCTGACCTGTTGAAAAGAGATGGTATTCATCCCTCCTGGGATGGTGCTGCTCTTCTCTCTAGTAATATGGCACATAGTCTTAGAGCTCAAACATGACAATCTGGGGCTCAGGTCAGGAAGCAGACAGACTGGCTAAACCGACCGTCTGCTAGCGGCCTCACGTCACCAAGGTCAGATAAATCCCATCACATAGAGCCTCTTTCACCTAGCTATCATCAGATAGAGACTGAGTCTGTTCCCCGAATTTGGAAATCCAAAAAACGTTTAAACCCATCTAAGGTAAAAATTTAATTGATGTTCAACAAATAAAAACCAGCTATAATACAGATGAGCAAATGCTAAAGCTTGGGTTGCTGAATATTCGATCGCTTACTTCAAAAGCACTCATTGTTAATGATATTATTTCAGATAATAACCTAGATGTGCTGTGTTTGACAGAAACCTGGCTAAAACCAAACGATTACATTACTTTAAATGAGTCCACCCCGCAAGATTACTGTTATAAACATGAGCCTCGTCTGAAACGCAAAGGGGGAGGTGTTGCTGTAATTTATAGTAATATTTTCAAAACCACTAATAAATATAATTATTTTGAAGTGTTAGTGCTTAATGTAAAAATATATAGTATAAGTGATAAATCACGTTTGAGATTTGTGCTGGCTACTGTATACAGGCCACCAGGGCACCATAAGGATTTTATCAAAGAATTTGCGGACTTTCTATCAGAATTAATATTGACTGCAGATAAAGTACTAATTGTTGGTGATTTTAATATACACATCGATAATGAAAAAGATGCATTGGGTTTGGCATTTAAAGACATTGTAAACTCAATTGAAGTTAGACAACACGTGTCAGGACCTACTCATCGTCGTAATCATACTCTAGATCTAATATTATCACACGGAATAGATGTTGATGCCGTTGAAATTCTGCAGCAGAGCGATGACATCTCAGATCATTATCTAGTCTTGTGTAAATTTCATTTAGCCAAGGCTGCAAATATGTGTTTCAAATATGTTAGACCTATCACTTCTGCCACTAAAGATTGCTTTATTAATAATCTTCCTGATCAGTTTCATCATCTCAGCATCCCGGATAGCTTAGAAGAACTTGATATTGCAACAGAAACTTTTAACTCTCTCTTTTCCAGCACTTTAGACACAGTTGCTCTGTTGCGCTTAAAGAAGATTAAAGAAAATAGTCCAACGCCGTGGTACAACAAGCACACTCGGGCCCTTAAGAGAGCAGCCAGAGAGGCTTTAAAAGCTGCTAGATCTGCTTATTTTTCAACGCTATTAGAAGAAAATAAACAAAATCCTAGGTATTTATTTGAAAAGGTGGCTAAACTAACGAAAAAGAAAGCTTCAAGCACCAAAGTTTCCAAGCAGCACAGCAGTAATGACTTTATGAACTTCTTCACTTATAAGATTGATAATATCAGGGACAAAATTATAACTATGCAACCGTCTACTACAGTATCGCATCAGACAGTGCATTGTAGTCTCCCTGAGGAAAAATTTTATTCATTCGTTGCTATAGGAGAGGAAGAATTTACTAAACTTGTTAAATCATCTAAATTTACAACATGTATGTTAGACCCTATACCGACTAAGCTACTGAAAGAGATGCTTCCAGAGGTCATAGATCCTCTTCTTAATATCGTTAATTCGTCTTTGTCTCTAGGATACGTACCAAAAAACTTTAAGCTGGCTATGATTAAACCGCTTGTTAAAAAAACGCAACTTGATCCTACAGAATTAGTCAATTACAGGCCGATCTCGAATCTACCTTTTCTGTCAAAGATATTAGAAAAAGCAGTATCTTCACAACTGTGTTCCTTTCTTGAAAGAAATGATATCTGCAAGGATTTCCAGTCCGGATTTAGACTGTACCATAGTACCGAGACTGCTCTCATTAGAGTCACAAATGATTTGCTCTTATCATCCGATCGTGGTTGTATCTCTCTATTAGTGTTGTGACCATGGCCTGCGAGGAACAGGTAAGGGATGGAACAGTCCCTGGGGTCGCTGACGTGTAGACTTTCCCTGATTGCACACAGGGCAGGCCTCAACATAGACATGAACGTCCTTCTTGATGGACGGCCAACAAAACCGCAGCTGGAGGAAGTCCAGTGTGCGAGCACTTCCTGGATGGCATGTCAAGGGCGACTCATGACCCCACTGCAAGACCCGGGCCCAACAGAGAGAGGAATGTACAGGCGTCTGGCGGGACCACTGCCTGGATCGGGCTCATGGACAAGGGCCTCTCGTACCCCTTTTTCTAGTTCCCACTGAAGAGGTGTGACGATCCTAGACCTCGGAATAATCGGTGCCAAGGGCTTCTCTTGTATTTCGGGAGAGTAGGCTCGGGACAGGGCATCCAGCTTGACATTCTTGGTGCCAGGTCTGTAAGACAGGAGAAACTGGAATCGATTAAAAACTATCACGCTTGATAGGGACTATCACGCTTGCCGAGGGTTCAACCGCTTTGCCTGCTGGAGATATTCCAGGTTCTTGTGGTCTTTGGGAACCTGTAAAGGATGCTGAGCCCCCTCAAGCCACTGGCGCCACTCTTCCAAGGCCAGTTTTACTGCAAGCAACTCTCAATCCCCCACGTGGTAGTTGCGCTCGGCCTCAGACAGACGGCGAGACATGAAGGCACAAGGGTGTAATTTTCCATCCTCACCCCTCTGTGACAGGACGGCTCCCACCCCCACCTCTGAGGCGTCCACCTCCACCACGAAAGGTCTTACTGGGTCAGGGATCACCAGAATCGGAGCGGAAGTGAAGTGATGCTTGAGATCCTCAAAGGCCCCTGCTGCCTCCGGACCCCAGTGAATCTTGGTCCCTCCTCCCTTGGTAAGCGCCGTCAAGGGGGCTACCACAGAGCTGAAATTCTTAATAAACTTCCTATAGAAGTTAGAAAAGCCAATGAAACGTTGAACCTCCTTGACTGTGGCAGGTGTGGGCCAGTTGTGGACCGCTTTGGCCTTCTTGGGGTCCATCTCCAGGTGGCCAGGAGTGACGATAAACCCGAGAAACTGAGTCTGGGAAACATGAAATTCATACTTCTCAGGTTTTATGTAGAGATGATTGTCAAGGAGTCTCTGGAGAACCCTGCTAACATGGCCCTCATGCTCCTTCAGTGACCTTGAGAAGATGAGGATATCGTCCAGGTATACGAAGACAAAAAGATTAAGCATGTCCCGGAGAACATCATTAATCAGGGCTTGGAATACTGCGGGGGCATTGGTGAGTCCGAACGGCATCACCAGATATTCATAGTGACCTGTGGGGGTGTTGAAGGCCGTCTTCCATTCGTCTCCTTGCCGGATCCGCACGAGATGGTAAGCATTGCGGAGATCCAGTTTAGTAAAAATGGAAGCCCCTTGAAGCAGCTCAAAAGCAGTGGCCATGAGAGGAAGGGGGTATCGATTCCGAACCGTGATCTTGTTGAGGCCACGGTAATCAATACAAGGCCTAAGACCCCCGTCTTTCTTTTCTACAAAAAAGAAGCCCGTCCCAGCCGGGGAAGTAGAGGCACGGATGATGCCGGCTGCCAAGGACTCCTTAATGTAGGTATCCATAGCTGAGTGCTCGGGGGAGGATAAGGAGAAGATCCGACCCCTAGGAGGGCAGAAACCAGGAAGTAGATCAATGGCACAGTCATAAGTGCGGTGAGGCGGTAAGGAAGTAACTCGGGTCTTGCTGAACACTGCCTTGAACCGATGGTAGACACTGGGGACTCGGGAGAGGTCGACAGACTCTTGAAACTTGGTACTAGGGGCTAAATCAGGTTTTAATGATTAACATGTTATTTTCGTGCATTTTTTGAGTTTCGGGTGAAAGAACGTGCTAAAAACATGGTAAGAACGTATTGGCAACGTCAAAGACGAAAGAAGTTTCTGCAACGTTGTGAAAATACACATTTATAACGTAAAAAAACCTTTTCTGCAATGTTGTGAAAATACGCAACGTTGAAAAAATGTTGTGAATGTGGATGGACAAAAATGCTGATTTAATCTTTTCGTATAAATCTAATACAACTAAGCACAGTTTTTGCTTTAAAATTTTAAACAATCTAAAATTTTTGAATAGACGCTGTATAATAAAAATTATATTTTAGGTTAAATTTAAGCAAAATCATTTCTACCAGGGTTTTTATAAAACTTTAAAGATTTAATTAATTAATTTTAATAAGATATAATATAAACGTTTTTAAGATTATGTTTTGAAATAAATTTAGTACGACCAAAACATTGACTCTGGAAAGGTGTTAGCAGACTAACTTAACATATGCTGTGACATGATAAACAGAGGCTCATCTGGTCTGTAACTGTAACTCTGTGAGGGTCTGAAGATTTAATTTCACTGTGTAGTTTATTCCTGGGTAGATCTAGGAGTGTTTTGTTTATAATACAACTTAAACTATTTGCAGTTTTTTTTATATATGAGTGGGAGACATGACATGCAATTCTACCCGTCCATGATGTCATAACCTAATAAAAATGGGTATTTGTTAAAAATATATATCTTCATGTTGTTCCTCTGACAAGATATTATTACAGCATACCATAGCTGTAGTTGGTGTATAAAGACCTCTACTTCAAATTTTTATCTAAACATCAAAATTATCATGTGGTGTGACTGTCCGGGATATGTGTGACCTTACTAATATGACAATATATATCAGCAAAGTATAAATAATTGATAGATTTACAGTTTAAGTATTTAAGTATATATATATAATTGGACCTTTGCAGCTGACTGCTTCAGCTCTCTGAAAATGTAAGGTGCTAAATTGGAACCTCTCCTAAATGATTTATATGTTTCAAAGGGGACTGACAATGTCTCAAAGGTAACTGACAAAATTGAAATATCTATGGACGATCTTTTAGTTGCACGACTCCAGAAATACCACGCCAGAGAACTTCATAAAGCTAAGAAAACGGAGAAGAGGAAGAAGAAGGACCCAACACCCATGGAACGAGCTCACTTATCAAAGCCGACAAATGATGAGGATTCTCAGGCAAATGGAAAGATTGCATAAAAAATTACTTAGTATTGTAAGGTAAGGGGAGTTATGTTAGAGAATCAGTTTAAATGTCCAAATTGTGAAATATCCTGTTTACAGGAGAAGTTTGAATCACTTGATACAAATGTGGTGATGTAATCAGCCATCATAGGGTTAATTCCCAAATATGGTGTTCCGCGAGTATAAAAAGAGATGCGACAGACATCTAGGCAAGCGTGCTATAGAGAGCCTAAGTCCCTCCCCTTCCGGTTGACCACCATGGGACCTTACTTCGGAAAAATATTGTATGGTAGCCTAGTCAATGGCGCGAGACAACAAATATTTTGATCTCATTTGAATTGTGCCCTGAATTACACATATGATGTTTGTCAATTTAAAAGATACATTTTAAAGTCAAGAAAGTCGCAGTTTGATGTAAAACTGTTGAGGTATAAGACTGTGAAAATACGTAATTACAGAGACTACAAACCCAAAAGGCGCACGTGTGACGTCATACCTTTTCTCTCATTAGGCTTGTTTGAGATGCGCCTAGCCTCGCCTGAAATGTGTGCGAGAGTAGGCGGCTGCAGTGAGGGGAGGAGTGAAAAAAGCGCAGGCAAGACGGACAGTTCTCTCTTCTCGCAATGGATCTGACACCTGTGAGATCAAAGATGGATATTGCGGGATTCACGATATTCACGCTCGTGCACGGTGTTGCTAATAAACTGGATGTAATTTAAGTTCTGTTGCTTTTATATTAAAATAAATAAAATGAACAAGACACCCAAAGTAGGCCTACTTGTTATTTAATTCCATTCCAAATACATGTTTAACAATATTTTTTTCTTTAATACAGATATATGTGTTTTTATTTTTTTTATTTTTTTATAAAAATTAAATTGCATAACCCAAAGAGATCGCACTGTCAGATAGTTTGGGAATATTCACACATAAAATATACACATAAAACATGATATTAGAGTTTTAAAATCAAACATTTTAAAAGAGAACAATACATCACAGTTGTTTAAACCAATGAGCATTAAGCTGTGTCGTCAGCAAGTCGTTTCCCATCATGCTTTTGATCAGCGCAGTCAGTGGAGAGCAACTGCGCTCGCCTGCAGAATCCACACATCCGCCTTGCGATCGCGAGAGATTTTTGACATACGTCAGCATGACATCAGAGCAAGGCGGACCGCACTCGGACACATTTCTAACCGGCATGCATCTCGCGCTGATCACCGGTGATCGATTCTGCGCAGATTTTGCTCATCTCAAACAAGCCTATGGAAAATGCCACGCAGCTGACACGCAACAGAAACGCCACGCTCACGCCAGGCAGCCAGTGTGTCACCGGCCTATTGAGAAGGGTCTGACTGCAGAGCCACAGTTTCACCCCGCGCATGCGCAGTTTTGGTTTATATTAATATGTAAAAAGACCTATATTTTTGTGAATTGGTGAATATTCCGGTGAATATTGTTTCGTGGCCACGAATTAATAATACCTCAGCAGGTTATACTAATTTGTTGAGGTATTATTAATTCGTGGCCACGAAACAATTCACCTGAATATTAACCAATTCACACAAAAAAAAAAAAAAAAAAAAGGAATAAAAAGCTGTACGAGAATAGTCGGCCTTCACTGAAGAGCTATCTTCACAGGTAAGAAAAACAGTTTAATAATTATTATTAATTCGTGGCCACGAAATAATTCACCTGAATATTCACCAATTCACAAAAATAGGTCTTTAGCATGCACTAATTAATAGTATCAAACTGTTTTTGGCCACGTTGTAGCCTAATTCGTTAAATCAAAATGAGGGAGGGAATTAGTTCAACGTGTCCACGATTTATTAAAACGAGGGAACAAATAAGTCGTCGTAACAACTATTTAGAATAGTTATATATATATATATATATATTGAATATTCATATATATATATATTCATATAATGAATTATTTAGATCAGTGGACAGGGCGCATAAGAACAAACAGAGAGAGAGAGAGAGAGAGAGAGAGAGAGAGAGAGAGAGAGAGAGAGAGAGAGAGAGAGAGAGAGAGAGAGAGAGAGAGTGAGTGAGAGAGAGTGCCCTGGCCGCGCGAGCGCGCACTCTCTCACCGCCTTCAAACAACACGCTGCGCTCTCTCTCCCTCGCGCATATCAACACAATAGTAAAAGGTCGGAAGACTGATTGTGTTTTATAGATTAGTAGTTTGTTCATATAAAGTGTTTGATTAGCAAGTACATGTTAAGGAAATGCATAATACAAATTTGTATGGGTTAATGTAACGGTAAACGGACTCTGCGGGTAAAACTGTTGTGATGAAACTGCGCATGCGCGGGGTAAAACTGCTGGGGTAAAACCAATAGGCTTGTTCGACTTCATGCAGCTCTGCGCAGACCGATCGGCGGCTGACTTAAAGCAGTGCATGCCGGTTAGAAATTTTGTCCGACTTGATACAGCGCCGACGCCACGTGACTGTGACGTATGCCATCAAAGTACCGCGAGAGCGATTCGAGAGTAGCCGGAGAACTCAGCCAGCGCAGCTTCTCAAGAGCGGCTGCACTGGGCTGCAGGAGGGCTGATGACGACACAGCTGTTCCACCATTGGCCGGATTCACTGCATGACAACGATCACGTGTGTTTCGTGTTTATTCGAAAACCTTTAGTTCCTCTAAAGCTCTCAAATCAGTTTATTATAACAGTGAACACTCTTTTCATGTTGTTGTCATGTTATATTGTGTCATGTTTATCAAATTAAAACTGCTTAAAAAACGTAGACTCCACTTCATTGATAGTAGCTTATGTTGAACTTTATTCTTGTTCAAACAGACGCTGGATGAAGCAGTAGGCTACATAAAGTATTGAATTAAAATGTCTCTGAAACATCTGTGCATTATTTGGCAAATATTGCATTTATTTCACTGCAGCTGTGGTAAAGTATGCAAACACCACGTGAGCGGTCACTACGGGAACCAGAAAGTGTCCGACTTCACGTCTCCGTTTGCAGCTCCTCCCCGCCTGCACGCGGCTACTCTCGCCGATCGGGTGCATCCAGCCGCAGCCGATGTCGAACACACCTATAGACTGTAAAAAAATATGGACGTAGTGTCCATGACGTCACCCGTAGGTTTCTGAAGAGCATTTTTGAAGCCTAAAGTGGGCGGAGCCGGCCGTCGCCATCTTGGCCTTGCGTCACTCCCGGATAACAGAAAATGGGCATAGAGGCTGAGAAAAAACGCCCAAATAGCTCGACGTGATCGAGTTAGCTCAGGCTGTTAACGGCTCTGGGTAATGCTATTGACAGTACCAAGTCTGCTGTGAAGTGACACTTGATGATGTAAAGCCAATTAAAAGTTCCTGTTTTTGCCCTTCAAAATATTATAATAGTTAAAAGACATGGCTACAAGTGAGACTGTGTATCGTGATTCTGTACTATTCTGCTAGTTGAAAATGTATTATGCAGTAACTTAATATTACTCTGAGAGTGTGTGTGACAGTGATTTATGTGCATAGTGTCAGTCACTCTTTTTTATAGTCTATGGTCCGTCAGCGCGGCATAGCTCGTAAAGTTCGTAGAGAGCTTATTCAGTCCATTTTAAATTCTGATTTTGGCCGCCTCTCAAATGGGTTAAACCAGAGCCATAGAGAGAAAGAGTTGCGACACTCCCATAGACCTCCGTTGTAAAAAATGGCGGCGCTTTTAACCGCCTACTTCCGGGATTTGAAGATCGGATTAGTTCCAAACACTGTCATTTGGGCGTTGGACACCATTCTCTTACATTGCTGCGCGTCGAGTTGTTCCAGAGTTAAGTTGCTGAAATATCGACCTCTTTTGAATTGTCAACTGTCTATATTGTATCAGAGGCCCTTTGCGATGCTTATACTGGTCTTCATTTGTACATGCACAGCGTAATTATTTATATTTTATGTTGGTTGTTTCAACCAATTTTCAAGCACTGCCTGCTAGCTAGTTAGCTAGCGCGATTTCGTCAGCTGTGACAGTAAGAGTTCGGTAATGAATCGCTGCCACCTTCATAGCAACTTTTATTTAATTTAATTTTGTCTGTCATTGTTTAATAAAAAATATTTTATTTGAAAACCTTCATTTGTATCAGCCATGCTTAATTGCTTAATTAATAGCTGTAACAGAAGTTACAAGTGTTTTGTTAGTTAATTGCTTAGTGCACTAACCCAGAGCCATAGAGAAAAATCTTCACGCACTAACCTATAAACCCAAACATAAAAGCGTAAATTCGTTTTTAATCTGTTATAGTTTTGATAATGTGTATGGCTTAATCTTAAAATAATATTCTTAGTCTTAACATGATCATGTTTCACGTTGTGGTCCTGGGGGTGGCCACTTTCATCAGAAGAAGTGAGCTAGCTTCTAAGTTAAGCGAATTCTGAACGGACCGCCACGGCAGACCTCTTTGCGTGATCACGAAGGTAGGCTAATAACTGAATAAAAATTTATAAGCAAAATCACAGGAATCAATAGCCTAATACAGCCCAGTTGTGCTAAAATAAATATCATGAGACGTCCATCATCAGATGAATGATATGGAAAAGTTAAGTTAGAGCCGCTAAAGCCAGTGCTACTACCCATGCGAACATGAACACTAAGCTTTTCCCTCCAAAAATATAGCCTAAAACTTATCTCCAAATGCAAAACTGACATTAACAAAATGCAATAATGCAATAACAGCTGAAAAAGTACTTGGGTGTGTGTTTTATTTTATATTTACCGTTCAATAATGCAATAATACAAAAGGCTAGTAACAGCAGACAAACGGCTAACATTGACATCAGCGACAACCCACCTGTCACTCAAGTGGCCACACCCTTAAATGCAGAAATTTAAATATTAATCAACTAAACGGATGAGTTATAAAAAAATGCACCCCCCTCACAGTTGTTATGAAGGGCAAAATTAGCTGTATAGACCAAAGCCACATAGAGATCCAGGCTGTAAACATGTTTTTTTCTGCTGTAAAGTTGGTAATTTTAACATGGGGGAGATACAGATTTGACTCACTTCTGCAGCCAGCCCAAGCGGCCAGTTAATGAATTGCAGTTTAACTCACTTCCGTGTTGGTTTCAAAAGAGAGAAGGGGAGGTTGCCACTTGGGTAAAACTGTGGCTCTGCGGCTCTGCAGACAGATATTATTGGAGTTATTTACCGCAGTGGTACGAGGCATGGAAGTGTTGCAGCAGGCTTTGCAGATTGTGGAAGCTTTGAAGACGCTGTCGGCTCGTGCTACTTTCTGTAACCCTTATCTGTGTGTGACACTGAACGACTCCGGACGGATTGGATGGTGTTTCACTCACAAGTCGCTGTGTTCGCCCGCCCTTCCGTCTCCGGTGGAGGATGACGTCTAAGCTGGGGCCTGTTTCAGAAAGGAGGTTAAGTGAAAACTCTGAGTATGTTAACCCTGAAATGAGGGAAACTCTGAGTTTTCTGTTTCAGAATGGGAGGTATGTTAAACCTGAGAAAGCAGAGTAAGTCAAGCCTGTTTCAGAAAGAGAGGTAACTTATACTCAGAGTCAGTTACCATGGTAACTTACTCTGTGAACCTAACCTGGTTGGGAGCATGTTTTCTTCAGTTAACCCAGAGTTTCTTTCGGTCTCCTCCCCTTTTTTAAAGAGGAAGTGGTGTTTAAACACCTCATTCATTCTTTCAGTACATTTTTATTAATAAAATTAATCTTTTATTAATAAATAAAATAAATAAATAAAATTTTTTTTTTTTTTTAAATAAGATGAAGTCTATATAACTCCTTAACTGGCAACTGAAAACACAGTAGTAGATTAGAGTTACATAATGTAGTTCTAAACAAATTCTACAGAATTAAACTGTGGCATTTACTGGAAATCACTGAACTGTTCATCTGTGCAACAGAAGTTGATGGACCGTCCTCCTGCTGTTCTTCCACACTCTGGGGGCAGGGGGTAGAGATAAGAATACCCGTTTATACTTAGATTTAAACTTAGATTCTATAGGCTACTCCACATAAAAATGTGAAAAAATGTGAATGTGTAGATTGTTTGATGTGTAGACACATAATGTTAACATTACCTCTGTAGGCCTCTCTGTGGCAGCAGAAACTCTTTATCCCCATGATGAGCATTTGGTTGAGTACACTTTATAACACTATTTGTCATAATTTCTGGTGTATTGAGTAGGCGACTTACAACTGCCTGGGGTTCTGTTGGGACAGGAGGCTCCAAAAGACAGATATTACCATCAGAATCTATTGGGACCAACAAAAATCCTAACCCAAAGTAAAATAACTGGAAATATCATAAATAGCCTATATAAAAAATAACACATGTAAACCTCTTACATTTTATGAAGGCCCTTGGATCTTTGGGACTGGCTCTGAAGTCCGTCCAGGAATTCCCTCAGCCAAAAATGCTGCTGCACTGCTAGACACTGGATGCTTTATTTAATATGTCACATGTTTGTAAAGTCAGGTAGCCTACACCCATACTATGCTCAAGCCTTATTTGACTGAATTATGTTTTTATATTTAATTTTCAGCTGCTGCCATGTTCTTTTAATGCCTGCTGGATTGCACCTACATGAAAATTAAAATTAGGTTGAATAACATACTGTTCTTCCAGTTTCACCTCTGATATTATAACAGCTGGGCAAGTTACTTGTATTACTAACTACAAATGACATCTTCAACAGTGTAATTAGATTAATGTTATAATGACTATCTTTAGAAATTATTGGTCTACTTATTACTAATTACTAAATCCCACGTCAACCTTAAACACTTGAACAATACAAGGAGAGACAAGAAACAGCACTTTTAATGCTTTCAAATAAACAATATGCAATTGCATGAATTATTATTGAATTGACCAAAGTGTGCAGAGGGAGAAGGTTAAATTAAAAATATAACTTTTAAAAATGTATGTTTAACTTTAAATTACAGAAGAATTAAGAGTAATCCCTTTAATTAAATTACAGTATTTAGATTACTTGGTAATTAATTACACCCATCACTGTATAACAGTAATTAAAATGTGAAGAAATATGAAAACCTCTTTTTGTCTGGCGCTGTTGCCATGGTGACTCATAATATCTGTGCTCCATTGATAATGGCTTTTTATAGTTGTGGTGCACACGCTTAACTCGGAGTCAGTCAACTCAGAGTTGATTGAACTAACTGAGTTTCCCATCTCAGGGTAAGTCAACTCAGAGTTCAAGTTTTAACTCAGAGTTGGTTGAACCTCCTTATTGAAACAGGCCCCAGATCAAAATACGCGTCGAGCGTACAGCCTGCCAGGATAAATCTAAATTGGGGCTGTGACAGTGTTCCTCGACGGGTGGACTGAGGACGGGGGGGTAACCTTACAGTGACGAAGGTCTATGTGTGTCACCCTTATATTTGTATATTATTAGGAGCGTTTTTGTTGTTGTTGCATTTTCTGTTTTGTTTGTGTTGAATTGATTTTCTGGTTGTGTTGAATTGATTTTCTGTTTGTGATTTTTGGATATGTGTTTGTCAAGAAATAGGGGAATGACCCATTATCGCCCGCTATTGTGCTGATCACGGTCCACGAGCATCAGCTGGTAGGCTGGTATCGCTATTGAGAGAGACAGGCCTTATGGCCGAGTGTGATTATACGCTTCATTGACAGAGTTTTATGTGGAAAGTGTATGTGTTTTTTGTGTTTTTGTTTATTGTTATTATATTGATTGTTCATGTCTTTTCCCTTCAGAATCTGGGGTACCCGTGGTTCCTGAAGTCTTCTGGGTGTGGTGGTGGTTTGACTGACAGTCTGCAGTGTTCACAACGGGTGGAGTGTTGTGAGAGAGCACGAGTGGTTGCTGTGTTGATCTGATAGTCAGGACAAATCCCCCAGGTTCTGAAGTGGTAGGTGTGTGTGTGTGTGTGTGTGTGTGTGTGTGTGTGGGTGGGTGTGATGTTTGACCTATCTGACTCTACGATTTATTACTGAAGATCGTGTTGTATTTTATTAAATGTTGTTTTTTTGAATAAACTGTTTTGTACTATCATCGTTGTCTGTTATCTGACTCAGCCACTACGTATCTGCGTGCTTTGTGTACCTGAACAATCTGTGAGGCGAGAAGCGGGCTGTGGTTTTAACACCTGTGGGCCAAGTAACGGTCAAAATGTATATTAAGCTCCTTAGCGTAGGTGGTGAATATGAGATAGCCTATACACACATGTTTATTGCATAATACCCTTAAGACTGTGGAATTTTCCAGGCCAGTTGTTTTATTCTTTTAAGAATTGCTTTATTGTAAGGGACAGCCCTAAACGCTTAAGACGGCCCCCATCAAACCATATAAAAGGTTTTGTTTCCAGTTGCTCGGGGCTGCACTTCGAGGTGAAGACCTATACGCATTTCTGTTATTTTTTCCTTTTTGAATTTATTGTCTTTGTATTGTTCTGAAACTTTTTTTAAGGAAAACGAAACCAATTTTTGGTGATTCGAAAAACTTTTAAAATAAGTCTCAGAGTGATTTTTTCCTAGAGATATCTTTACTTTGTTATAGTTTAGATATTAATACTAAGCAAAAGCCCAGTGAAACGGACCCCGGACTGAACACCGCCGAGGACCCTGAAGCCATTTATAGCATCTTTAACCGGCAGGTAAGGACAATCTTTGATTGTAATAGGTTATTGGGAATGTTGCAGAAGGTCTCAGATGTTACAGCGGTATAGAAACACAACAATATATATATATATATATATGTATATATGTATATATATATATATATATATATATATATATATATATGTATATATGTATATATATATACAGTGAGGAAAATAAGTATTTGAACACCCTGCTATTTTGCAAGTTCTCCCACTTGGAAATCATGGAGGGGTCTGAAATTGTCATCGTAGGTGCATGTCCACTGTGAGAGACATAATCTAAAAAAAAAAATCCAGAAATCACAATATATGATTTTTTAACTATTTATTTGTATGATACAGCTAAATATAATATATTTAAATATTTTAATTTAATAAAACAAAACACTGAAACCCAGCGCTCGCGTGCGTGCGTGTGTGTTGATTTTCTTAAAGATACAACTTAAACTAAATAAGATCATTGTTGAGTCTTCGTTTGAGGTGAGAGTTGCATCTGTGCTGCGTCAAACACAAGCCTTCACATTTGGAATCTTTAAAAAATATTTCTAGTTTTTTTTTTAAACATACATTTCCTTAAAAAAAACCCAACAACAATGTGACAAACTTTGTCATAACAAAAATGCTGATTGAATCTTTTCGTATAAATCTAATACGACTAAGCACAGTTTTTGCTTTAAAATTTGAAACAATCTAAAGTTTTTGAACAGACACTGTTTAATAAAAATTATATTTTAGGTTAAATTTAAGCAAAATCATTTCTACCATCAGGCATCAGATGGATTTTAAAAAATTTAAAACTTTAAAAATGTAATTAATTAATTTTAATGAGATTTAATATAAACATTTTTAAGATGATGTTTTGAAATAAATTTAGTACGACCAAAACACTGACTCTGGAAAGGCGTTAGCAGACTAACTTAACATATGCTGTGACATGATAAACAGAGGCTCATCTGGTCTGTAACTCCTCCCATCTCTGTGAGGGTCTGAAGCATTAATTTCACTGTGTAGTTTATCCCTGGGTAGATCTAGGAGTATTTTGTTTATAATACAACTTAAACTATTTTAAACTATTTTTTTTATATATATAATTGCAGAACTACTGCTTCAGCTCTCTGAAAATGTAAGGTGCTTTTATATACACTCACCTAAAGGATTATTAGGAACACCTGTTCAATTTCTCATTAATGCAATTATCTAATCAACCAATCACATGGCAGTTGCTTCAATGCATTTAGGGGTGTGGTCCTGGTCAAGACAATCTCCTGAACTCCAAACTGAATGTCAGAATGGGAAAGAAAGGTGATTTAAGCAATTTTGAGCATGGTATGGTTGTTGGTGCCAGACGGGCCGGTCTGAGTATTTCACAATCTGCTCAGTTACTGGGATTTTCACGCACAACCATTTCTAGGGTTTACAAAGAATGGTGTGAAAAGGGAAAAACATCCAGTATGCGGCAGTCCTGTGGGCGAAAATGCCTTGTTGATGCTAGAGGTCAGAGGAGAATGGGCCGACTGATTCAAGCTGATAGAAGAGCAACTTTGACTGAAATAACCACTCGTTACAACCGAGGTATGCAGCAAAGCATTTGTGAAGCCACAACACGCACAACCTTGAGGCGGATGGGCTCCAACAGCAGAAGACCCCACCGGGTACCACTCATCTCCACTACAAATAGGAAAAAGAGGGTACAATTTGCACGAGCTCACCAAAAATGGACAGTTGAAGATTGGAAAAATGTTGCCTGGTCTGATGAGTCTCGATTTCTGTTGAGACATTCAGATGTTAGAGTCAGAATTTGGCGTAAACAGAATGAGAACATGGATCCATCATGCCTTGTTACCACTGTGCAGGCTGGTGGTGGTGGTGTAATGGTGTGGGGGATGTTTTCTTGGCACACTTTAGGCCCCTTAGTGCCAATTGGGCATCGTTTAAATGCCACGGCCTACCTGAGCATTGTTTCTGACCATGTCCATCCCTTTATGACCACCATGTACCCATCCTCTGATGGTTAAATTAAAAATATAACTTTTAAAAATGTATGTTTAACTTTAAATTACAGAAGAATTAAGAGTAATCCCTTTAATTAAATTACAGTATTTAGATTACTTGGTAATTAATTACACCCATCACTGTATAACAGTAATTAAAATGTGAAGAAATATGAAAACCTCTTTTTGTCTGGCGCTGTTGCCATGGTGACTCATAATATCTGTGCTCCATTGATAATGGCTTTTTATAGTTGTGGTGCACACGCTTAACTCGGAGTCAGTCAACTCAGAGTTGATTGAACTAACTGAGTTTCCCATCTCAGGGTAAGTCAACTCAGAGTTCAAGTTTTAACTCAGAGTTGGTTGAACCTCCTTATTGAAACAGGCCCCAGATCAAAATACGCGTCGAGCGTACAGCCTGCCAGGATAAATCTAAATTGGGGCTGTGACAGTGTTCCTCGACGGGTGGACTGAGGACGGGGGGGTAACCTTACAGTGACGAAGGTCTATGTGTGTCACCCTTATATTTGTATATTATTAGGAGCGTTTTTGTTGTTGAGCGTTTTTGTTGTTGTTGCATTTTCACGCACAACCATTTCTAGGGTTTACAAAGAATGGTGTGAAAAGGGAAAAACATCCAGTATGCGGCAGTCCTGTGGGCGAAAATGCCTTGTTGATGCTAGAGGTCAGAGGAGAATGGGCCGACTGATTCAAGCTGATAGAAGAGCAACTTTGACTGAAATAACCACTCGTTACAACCGAGGTATGCAGCAAAGCATTTGTGAAGCCACAACACGCACAACCTTGAGGCGGATGGGCTCCAACAGCAGAAGACCCCACCGGGTACCACTCATCTCCACTACAAATAGGAAAAAGAGGGTACAATTTGCACGAGCTCACCAAAAATGGACAGTTGAAGATTGGAAAAATGTTGCCTGGTCTGATGAGTCTCGATTTCTGTTGAGACATTCAGATGTTAGAGTCAGAATTTGGCGTAAACAGAATGAGAACATGGATCCATCATGCCTTGTTACCACTGTGCAGGCTGGTGGTGGTGGTGTAATGGTGTGGGGGATGTTTTCTTGGCACACTTTAGGCCCCTTAGTGCCAATTGGGCATCGTTTAAATGCCACGGCCTACCTGAGCATTGTTTCTGACCATGTCCATCCCTTTATGACCACCATGTACCCATCCTCTGATGGCTACTTCCAGCAGGATAATGCACCATGTCACAAAGCTCGAATCATTTCAAATTGGTTTCTTGCACATGACAATGAGTTCACTGTACTAAAATGGCCCCCACAGTCACCAGATCGCAACCCAATAGAGCATCTTTGGGATGTGGTGGAACGGGAGCTTCGTGCCCTGGATGTGCATCCCACAAATCTCCATCAACTGCAAGATGCTATCCTATCAATATGGGCAAACATTTCTAAAGAATGCTTTCAGCACCTTGTTGAATCAATGCTACGTAGAATTAAGGCAGTTCTGATGGCGAAATTATATATATATATATATATATATATATTTTTTTTTATATATATATTCATTTAGCTATATGTTTAAATTGTTTAAATACATTTTAGTAACATATTTGTTTTTATTCATTGTCTTATATATTTTATTCATTTAATCATTTCATTTAAAATAGAGTTCCTTGTATAGAACGTCCTGGTTGCGTATGCAACCCACCGTTCCCTTAAGGATGGAACGGAGGACGTAGTTGACGTTGACTGAATGGGATCACGCTAGGCAGCCAATTGTCTCCGAGCATGCGAGCACGAGCAAATTAAATTTGGCGTGCGTGATTTGCATCACACACTCCGCCCCACGGAGCGGGTATAAATACGGAAGTGGATGCACGCACTAGTTGCTTTACGCTGAGGAGCCATGAGAACTCGGTCAGCGGTAGTCCAGCTATAGTGGCAAAGGTACTACATCCTCCGTTCCCTCTTTCAGGGAACGGTGGGTTGCATATGCAACCAGGACGTTCCCTTTCAATCGAGAACGTCAGACGTAGTCGACGTCGACTGAATGGGATCTTTAACCCTGGAAAACGCCACCAGAGCTGCCTCCTTCCAGTGCCTGGGTAAAAGCCTCAAGTCTCCCCGCAACTCTGAGGCGGAGAAGGGCGAGGCTTAGGCCAGGGAAGTCGACTGCTGTTCCACAGGACCACTGGGAAAGCGTACCCTGACAAGGAAGGAAGGGACACTGCGGAAACCACATCCTGCCGAAGGGAGGTAACATGTGGGGAATACATATATGGACTGGGTGGAAGACCGAGCAGTACAACATATGGAATGTCACTGGGATGACTCCAGCCTATAATAGGGGGGAGTTTGGTTAACCAACAGTGACGGCAGAGCTTAGACACGGGTTCACCGTAGGGAGCCGTACCGTGGAATAATACACATATGGGATATCCGAAGGGATCACAACATATGGACCCAGCCTAACACAGGTTCCACTAGTGCATACGAGTGATAGGCCTGGCTTCGGATGCTCCGCCACATCTGAGGCCGAAGGGTATGGAGGAACTCAACAGGGTTCAGTTTAAGAGGGAACTCAACTGGAGCAAAATTGCGCACATATCCAGTCCATAGGAGGGGAATGGCGCAGCAAGCCGACACTTCGAACTGTGCTTACAGTGAAACTGGCTTCATGTGAAGGGAGCCCATGGGAAGCAACAGTTCGGCACAGGTGGGCACAAAGGCAACCACTTTGAAGTGTGCCAACCTCTGCTTGGAAACAGCCTTCCCTTCTGCTGTCCCATAACAGATAGAGCTGGTCTAAGGTCTAGGCTTTGCATTCTGATCATGTATAACCGCACTGAGGCGGACGGACAGAGAAAGCCAGGGCTGGGTCTGCCTCCTCCGGGGCAGCGCTTGCAGGCTCACCATCTGGTCCCGTAGGAGAGGTAGGAACCTTGGGCACACATTCAGACTGGGGTCTCTGAGAGTTAGCCAACCCGAAATCCAGGCACAACTCGTTGACCGAAAGCTAGCAAGTCCCTACCCTCTAGTGGAGACCATGCGAGCAGGAGAACTGTTTCTTAAAAAACAGAATGTTTTAACTAACTGCCTGCGATGGCTCAGGGGCGGTCTCTGCAGTGCAGTAGCACCAGAGGAGAAGACCCAAGAGGGTAAGGAGGGGGCGCAAGGCGGATATATCTCCTTGCTCGCCTCAGGGACCTGACGATCAAATCAAACTCCGCTTGGATTTGAATCCACTGCCTCATGATGTGCGCCAATGTGGAAGCCACAACATTTTGAAGTGGAGGGGACAGCCCTCACTCCAACCACAAGCAGTTTTTAAAGGGAGCACTGAAGTGATCGAACACCTTTGGGATCTCCTCACGGAGAGAAGACTCGGTTCAACGAACAGGTTCGACTTCTATTAGAGGAGCAAGCGTCTTTCTAGAGGGTGCTCACAGAAGTGATGATCTCTACTGCATAACAATTCTTGCGGTAGACCAGAACCTCCGCGTCTCGTTCTTACTAGAACCAGACCTGGAACTTTCCAAGGTCTAGACGCGGGTGCCATCGTGCCCCATCCCTGAGAATGTGCTCAGAGGAAGGTGTAAGGAAGGATGTCGAGAGGAGGTTGGTTGGCCAATGAGGGGCAACTAACAAAACCTGTTCCATCTCTTCCTGATTTTAGCACCATAGTGCAAGAAGGCTCACTGGGGAACGCATTTCTGCAGGGCCCAGGGCCAGCTGTGGCCAGAGTCTTTGTCGAGGGATACTCAGACAAGAGAAGAAACAACTGGTGTAGGACAAGTCCGGAGGGGCAACAGACGTGGCTGTGCGGCCCCGAAGTGGTCCAAAACAGCTGGCCAGCTAGGGATGGAGTCTCCACTGTGTCTGGACCGGAGGCTGTTATGAGGCTTGTGAGTGGCACGATTGAGCAGGCCAGAAAAATTAGGTGGAATGAAGCGACCTTAGAAGTTTCTGACTCCAAGGAGGAGGTGGCGGGCGAGTTGCAACATGCAAGGGGAGCGCAGCTCGGCAATCGCAATTTTGTCAGAACAGTACAAGCTCGCTGAGCAGTGGTGTTTCGAAGCGAGGGACTGTAAGCAACTCGAGGCAACGAATGCCAATGCAGTCAGAGGGCGCCCAGAGCACTGTTACTGCATGCCCTTTATACGTGGCCCCTCAGCCAACATTTGGAGCACACTTGTTCCAGGAGCCAGTAGCCTGGGGAAACTAAGGTCTGCTTATGAGCTGAGGCTTTGGCGACAGGCCAGGGTATTTATTTTCTTACACGGAGCGTGTCGCTCTGCCACGGCCACCTCGGGACTTGGTCGTCAAGCCAGTGCTGAAGCTGTCTCCATATGGAGGAAGCCGTGTGGCTGTGTCTGCCATATGCCCCAGGAGCCTCTGAAAGTTTCAGTGGAACCCTTTCTCACTTCTGAATAACACTGAGCTGGCACACCTCACTTAAGAGATGTGCTAGACCGAGACCAGCTCCATACTAGAAAAGATACTCGGCATTTGGGCGAGATTACTCTTTCCCAGTTTACCTGAAGACCCAACTGGTCTTTTGAGCACTCAAAGGGTAGGACCAGTGTGATGAGGTTCAGTTCAGATATAATAGGGAAGGAAGAAGACAGGGATTGGCGTGAGCTGGGACACTCGCTTTATTCACGTTTCTCACAAACAAAACAAAAGGTGCGCACAGAGCGCGTTCACCGTGCACAAGCACAGCCACAAATCACAATAACTCAGAATATTCTCTCGATGACTCTTTCAGGTTCAGCAGCGTCCACGAGGTCCCAGCCCGTCTCTCTCTCTCTCTGTCCCACTCCGGCTTATATCCGGTCTCTCCACGCCAATTGCTGAAATCAGACACAGGTGTTCATCATCTGCACTTGACCTACTTACGCTCCGCTCCGCTCCGTCCTCTCTCTCCCGCTACAGACTCAGCAAAACCACGCCCCCCTCGCCACAACCATGTACTGATACTTCGTATCTTCGAACGCAAGAACACAGTAAGCCTGTGGAGCGGAAGGATAGAGATCTGAAGTACACGTCTTTCAGGTCAAACTCTGCAGACCAAGCTTGGGGACGGGGCATTAAAAAATGCAACTCTGTGTTTACAAGTGAACAGAGGCTTTTGAAAAAGGGCCCGTATCAGTTGGGACAGAACCAAGATGGTCGTAACCCACCACATAATAAGGGTACAATGAAGTACGGGCTCTGAAGCCAAACTCCATACTGGCTGGAGGGAACGACTAGCACGCATCCTTCGCCAGTAGGACTGGACTGCGGCACACACACACAGGACAGGAGTTCTGCTCAACACCTAGGTGTGATGGATCTCACTAAAAAAACTTTTAGGAGCATTTCTGCTCAACACCTAGGTATGATGAACATCACTGAGCCTGGGCGGAAGCCGAGTAAAATGAATCGCAAGCCGGGTCTGAAGGTACCGAATTGGGCCAGGCTGGGCATCGGTTGGAAGCGTTTTAGACTTTGACAAAACCGGACCAGGGGCCAGGGAACCACAGACGTACCCGAGGTGGGGCAGTGAGGTGGAGGACAGGGATCCGGCTCGAGAGGCCCGAAGGCCCGAAGCGGGATCTGAATGTGCGGTGCAACACTTACCTGACTCCACTGGGTGGCAGGGGATGCGTGAGAAGGCGGATGACTGGGTCCTCGAACGCACCTAGCTGCCAGCTGGCGAACAAGAGGGGCTGAAGGGTGTAAGGCTTTACAGGGTCACACAGACTAGCCTTCTTGGGGCCAGGAATAGAGAAATTGCTCTTTCTTTGAATATGTGGGTACCGCTGGCTCCACTTTTTTGGGAGCCAGCGGCGGAACAGACACATACATAAAACAAAAAAGGTTCACCCGGCCCTCCACCGGATGAAGGGAGTGGATCGGTGACCATCTCCCAGAGCAACCCTCCATCCCTGGGTGGTCCGCTTAGGTCAGCGTTTCCGCTGTTGTTTGCCACCTGGCTTGGCAGTGCCTGAAGCGGACGGGGCGCCCCTTCTGCGGGCGGCTCCAGGCTGAGACCTGGGTGGAGGCTGCTGCGGTGGTCCAGCGGAGGCAGCAGCAGGCTGTCGGGGCAGGATGTGCCAGATGGCCTCCATCTGCTTCTGGGCGGCAGAGAACTGAAATTGAGAACTGAAAAATTGAATCT
Source organism: Abramis brama (assembly GCF_963993115.1). Lineage (NCBI taxonomy): Eukaryota > Metazoa > Chordata > Actinopteri > Cypriniformes > Leuciscidae > Abramis > Abramis brama. The sequence continues at coordinate 49,408,075 of NC_139964.1, forward strand.
TTTTGTATAAATGAGATCTAAGTTTTTGATTTTTAAATTTTCAACAATCTAAAGTTTTTGAACAGATGCTGTTTAATAAAAAATATACTTTAGGTTAACTTTAAGAAAAATCATTGGGCAACAGATGGATACAGTAATCTTCTAGGAAGATAAATAGAAGATACGATTTTATTAAAAATTAAAAAATGCAATTTAAACAAACATTATTTAAACTTTCACTATTATGCTTTGAAATCAATTTAGTAGGAACAAAACATTTGCTTTGGAAAGGCGTTAGCAGACTAACATTAAATATGCTTTGACATGGTCTGTCACCCTATATCCTGAAGCTTTAATTATTGATTGTCAAGGAATGCTGGTTACTGGACGTAACCGTGGTTCTATGACTGGTGGAAGACCGCCAGAGACGGTCAATACATGGTGGAAAGAGTTGCGTCTCGCGTATCACATCGAGAATCTCGTATCAATTCAGTCACATGTGACCTCGATCGCTGACATGGCCGAAGCTATATCAGCTTCTGAATACGTCATGGTCGGTCACTTTAGTCATTCTCAATCCGAGTGAACAGAGACTCTAGCAGTCTTCCACTATTCAGACTGGACTGGACAGAGGGCCGTCTTGTCCTCTTGTATAAACGACGCCAGCTGAATAGGTTGGTTTGTGAATTGAGGCGACAATACCTTGGGCTGAAATGCTGGGTTCGGCCAAAGTGTAACTTGATTGCTTTCTGGCCCCCACCTGAGACACTGTGGACTCACTGACAGAGCATGTAACTCACCGACCCTTTTGGCTGATGTTATGGCTAACAGAAATGCTGTCTTCATAGAAAGGCTTCTAATATCTGCCTGTTCAATAGATTCGTAAGGTGCTGAACACAAACTGTCCAACACCACCTGTAAATCCCCACTAGGTACACAATACCCGTACTGGAGGCTTTAACTGTACAGCTCCTTTGAGAAAAGCCACCACTAGCTTATTTGCACCAATTGACACCTGCTCCATAGGATCCTGATAAGCAGACAGGGCAGTCACAAAGCCTTTAAGTGTGGCTGGAGAACGTCCAGTATCCAACAAGTACTGCAGGAAGTCCAGCACCACACTGATGGGACAATCAACTGGGTTGAGGGCACGATCTGTGAACCAAGAGACAAACAGTTTCCACTTACTGGCGTAAGTACAACGTGTTGAAGGTGCTCTAGCACTCGCAGGGGGTGAGGCGGCCCCATTGTTAGAGTTGATAAGAGACTGAACCAAGGCATTGCTGGCCAACAAGGAGCCACTAGAATGAGCCTGTTATGCCTCTCCTGCACTCGTCTCAGGATGGACCAAAGGAGTGAAATTGGGGTAAAAGCATAGAGGAGAAGCTCTGGCCATTCGTGGTGCCCTCCTCCTGTGCTGAAAATCATAGAGGACAATGAGTCGCTGTCCTGTTGGCGAAAAGGTCCACGGTCGCTATTCTTTAGCTCCTTCAAATTGACTGAACAACTTCCTTGTTCAGACACCATTCCCCCGGTCTCGGCTCAGAACTGGAAAGTGCGTCCGCTACACTGTTGCAGCGACCGGAGATGTGAGTTTGTCTGACTGAAAGAAAGTGCTTGTTTGCCCACAACAGAAGCCTTCTTGTCAACTGGAGACAGGGTAGGGACCTGGTGTCCCCTTGTTGATTGATTAAAAATACCACTGTGGTATTGTCCGTCCTTACCAGAACGTGTCTCCCTGAAAGTTCCTGCTTGAAATGTCTCAGGGTGAAAAATGCTGCCCACAGTTCCAGTAGATTGATATGAACTGCCCTTAACTGTGGTTCCCAACTGCCCCGAATACCTTGGTGCTGCCAAAGTATTCCCCACCCACTGAAGGAGGCATCCGTGATTACCACATCCCTGCGTGCTGGATGCAGCCCAATCGGCATTCTGAAAAAATTGGTCCCTTCTCCAAAGTCTCAGAGAGGCTGCATAACTGGTTGTGACCCAAACCAGCGTGTGTCGATTGTGAACCAGTGACAAACATTTGGGTGAGTAGGGTTAGGGCAAGTTGGAGGTCTGAACTGAGAACAGGGTACTTCTTTTCTTGATGACAAACAAGACTGATAACCCTGTTGTGGCGGCCTGTAAGATTGCCCTTGTCTACGCTGTTGCGAAATGGAATGACGAACAGACACCCGTTGTGCAGCCAGTGCAGGGTAACTCACACTGTGCACAATATGCTTGGATCGGGATTCTGCCACTCGTGCCCTACATTCAAGAGCCTCCTCAGCAGCTGGGCTGAAGACCTGACCAGGTACTAGAGGTAATTGACGAAGGTTGTTGTGACATACCTCTGGAAGCTTGGACTGAGCTTGCTACCTAGCCTGCGTAACAAGCCAAAGAGCCTTTCCACTAGAGAAGGCTATTGATCCCAATGCCTGCAGAGAAGCGTCAAGAAGTTCCAATGCAGTATTATCTGAAGTGCCAGCAGAAGATGAGTCATTGAAATTCCAACACGAGTCAAATCTGACACAGTGTTATACACACAAACCAATAGTCTCCTTTATTTATATAACGCTTTTTACAATAATACTATTGTAATAATACTAATATTAGCGTTGACGCCATCCTTCTTATGATGTAACAAGTACATCAGGATTTATGGGGAGTGTTCCCGGTTCCGGCTGACCTAAACTATGCAACCTAACATTGAATTATAAAAGTCTATAATGTGTTATGTGTATGCTAGGCCAAAGATATGTGTTTTTAGTCTAGATTTGAACTGATAAATTCAACAATAAATCATCAGTACACCTGCATTCCGGGTTGGGGCAGCGTAACTGTTAACCCCCTGGTCGCGCCGGCGATACCAGCTCGCTTTTTTTCTTGCAAAATACTCTGTTGATTTTTATCTTACATATAAGTGTTGTACATCATTCGATCCTGTTAAGTGTCTATTTTTTGGGGTATACTCACAATAAAACAACGTGTTGTGCTTTTCGCCAAATAAAGAAAAATAAACATGATGCGAGTTCTGCCTTCTCTCGGTCTGGAAGAAGGGGCAGAGCGAAATGTTGAGAAAACAACATCAGTAAAGTCAGGACAGCTAGGAATCAGGAAATCCTCTGGTCGGAAAACCGGACGACGCAAGAGGTTTGAAGGGGTTTATGGAGAAGATATGTCCAAATTCAACTTAGCAAGGGCCATCTTGATTGTGTCTTGCAATGAAAATGCCACTGAAGAACTGAAGAACTGAAGAACCAGCAACTTGAATGCTTGAACCCTCATCACTATGAGAGTGCTGAGACTGGGCATGCACAGCAGAAGTCTCCTCCAAGGGTGTATAATGGTCCTGGCTCATCAGTGACTAATGAATCTGAGGCTGTCAGAGAAAATGTGTCCAGTTCATCCCTAGAACATTCAGCTGCTGGTTCGAACCTGGAGATCTGCGAGAATGAATTAGAATGAATTCCAAATATGTGCTGGTCATTTTCTTCCCCTGGAGGATACCCATGGTCAAAGGTGACACCAGCCTGGGTGGTCAAGGTTGTCGGTTGGGCACAACTTGGGTGGTCCGGGTTGGGGCGTGGCAAGGTCAAGAGGTCACCATCAATCATTTTGACACATGGTGGACCCTAATCACTACTCAGGAACCATTCATCGAGGCGGCTGTGAACGGGTTCTTCCGGAGCTGACCAACTTACTCACTGCCTTGATAAGGACGCGGATGAGTTTCGAGTCCTGCTGAGGCCCAGCTGAGTCTGTCTCTTTAAGCGGCGGGTGGGCAGAGTCATCACTGGAATCTGCCCAGCCCTCAGCATCAGATGCTACCAGAGACATCACATCGTCACAGTCCTCCTCAGAGCCGCCGAATGAAACCATACCGCTCGCGCCAGAAGAAGGACAAACTCCGCTGTGTCTTCGCACTTAAAGAGAGAAAATCTGATTAAAAGCCTTTTTGCACGACTTAAATAGGCAGTCGGCCCCACCCTCTTTGGCGGGCTAAAAAGCCAATCAGGCTCCAGTATTCGGAGAAAATTGAGTTTCTCCATATGCGTCAGAGACTGGCGCAATGCGAGTGAACCGTATCGAAAGGGAACGCATTATTAGCACTGTAGTAACTACTATTAATTATAAAGAAACTCAGATTAACAAATTATTAATAATAATAATAATAATATCACTTGAATGAGGTAGTTCACTATTAGCTAGTCAAAAACTACTATTTTTTTCATACCTCCCTGTGGACTAAGAACTACTAGGCTATATAGGCCTACAGGTTTATAGTTAATATGAATAATACATTCTTTTTTACTTTTTACCATGATCTTTACTTTAGTATTAATTATACATTATGCATTATTCATGTTAATTATGAACCTGTGTATAGTAGTTCTTAGTAGTCCTCTGGAGGTATGAAAAAACAAATAGTAGTTACAGATGATCTAATAGTGAACTACCACATTCAACTGAGCGCTATTACTTACTGTACTCATTCATTAATCAGAGTTTCTTGTTAATAGTTACTAGAATGTTAATTTTTCCTGTGTAGTTATAATGACTGAACAGTATTCTAAAGTGTTACAGAATTTTTGATAAGCTCAGTAGAAAAAGTCAAATCTATTCTATTCGGTAAGTTTTTACTTTCACCCCCACTTCGGTAAGCTTTTACCTTCGCTCACAATAAATGTTGTGGGAGTCTGTAATTATTTTAAGTATTTTGTCATCAAAGCGCAGTACATCTGGGTTTTCCAAAAGTCTCCACTATCAAACATTACTGCTCTTCACCTTTTAAAATTAATAAATGTAACGGCATTCTTTGAACTAAGCTATTGTAATGTGATTTTTACTGTTGGCTATCAAAAAGGTTTTAAGTTAGGACACCAGCATTATCCTAAAGTTAAGTTTTAAGTTTTCTTTCTTTCTTCTGTAATCACCTTTTCTTATCTGATAATATTAAACTTGTTGGTAAATTATATAATAAAGGACAGTTTCTCTCATATAAAGAATTTCTCTTGTTTTAAAATACCAGTTTCTCAAAAAGAGTTTTCTATTGTTATTGGTTAAATTCCATTGGGTACTCATATGTTATTTAAGGGTGCATTTGAATACTTTTTCTATGAGTTGACCTCATTTGATGTTTTTTAAACCTTTGCTGGCAAAATTTGTTTTTCATTAACCTCCAAAAATATTAATAGAGTAATTCGCACTCTTTAAAAAAAAAAAAAAGTTGTTACTACACCATGGCCCGGTTTCACAGAAAAGTACCACCACACAACCCTGTACAAAAGCTTTTTTTTTTAAATGACCTACCCTGTGATTCTTCTTACATTATTATGTTGTCTGGCTTTGCTCATTGCTGATCACCATAGTGATTAAATTGCAGGAAGGAAAAGGCAGAGTACAGCCTTGATAAGCTTCCCTGTATTTTTTTTTTTCCAGTTTGTGGACATCCTGCAGTTCTGATCTGTAGCTTTGTCATGTTTAACCACCCTTAAAAATACCAGGCATCTTGAGACGGTGAGTGCTGCCTTTCTCAGTTTCTCTTTGTTTTTTGATAAGCCACTGGGTTTAGGCAGATGTTTTTGTTCTGTCTGTGCTGAAATTAATTGTATTTGATATATATTTGGCAAGCATATATTTACCAACTTTATTTTTTAGCTTGTTCATGTTATTGTCCTTTCCCAGACTTTCCCGTGCACATACGCCAACTGATACAATGGGTAGTTTGTGGTTTCCTGCATTTCTCCTGGTGCTCTTGTACACTGTAAGGTCTCCATTGAACATATCCTCGCTACTTTAAACTGTTTAACTTGGAGAACTCATCAAACTTTGTGAGGCATAATCTTTGATTTTATTTCTCTCCAAATTTCTTGTGCTTTCAGACTGTGGTGCAGATAACTGAAGAGCTGATACACGCGAGCATGTTTCCTGAAGCTGCAGATTACTCATTCTACAGTTGTCGGAAAGAAATGCTGCAAATGGTCACAAAAGCTGGAGGTTTGCTGCAGACAGAGCTTAACAACAATACAGATTTTAAGAAAATGTGGAAAGGTAACACAACATGTGAGGAGGCCATTCCAGAGGCTACACTGGAGCACATGACTGCACTGAAGAGCTATGCTGAAGCTGGATCGCAATTTCATGAAATATTTAATAAGCTGGTTCACACCAAAAGCAGGAGCAATTCAACTTACCAAGATATGTTTCCTTTCAAATCTCTTTTCTTCCTGGTGACAGATGCCATGCAACTCTTGAAAAACAATTGTAATACAGTGTACTCTGGCACAGAGGAGCAATATAGCATCAAAATTGGGGACAAAGTACGTTTTGAGAGTTTTTTTCCAGCAACACTGGATATTTCTGTTGCAGCCGAAGATATAGTAAGTGATAAAGAGACCATTGGGACTGTTTTCAATATCACTTCCTGTTCTGTGATCAACCTTGATAAAGTGTGTACATCAGAGGATATAGATCTGCTAATATCACCAACTGAAGTTTTCACAGTTAGGAATATCACGACTGTTGATAATGATAATGACCGATATATAGAGATCAACTTAATGCATTCACACATGTACAGCTCATCCAACTGCAGCAGCCTTGTCAGGTAAGAGAGAGAGAGAGAGAGAGAGAGCAGTTAAAGGATTAGTTCACTTCAGAATTCAAATTTCCCGATAATTTTCTCACCCCCACGTCATCCAAGATGTTCATGTCTTTCTCTCTTCAGTCGAAAAGAAATAAGGGTTTTTGAGGAAAACATTACAGGATTTTTCTCCATGGACTCAATGGGTTACAATGGTTTCAATGCAGCTTTAAAGGGCTCTACACGATCCCAGCTGAGGAATAAGGGTCTTATCTAGCAAAACAATCGGTCATTTTCTAAAATAGATAAATATAGATATATATTTTTTAACCACAAATGCTCGTATTACACTAACTCTGCGATGCGCCAAGCATTACGTAATCACGTTGAAAGGTCATGCGTGTTTCGGTTCAAAAAAGTAGGGTAGGGTGAAAAACGGCATCTAATTTTCTCCTCCAACTTCAAAATCGTCCCACATAGTTGTTTTACCTTTTATTTATTTATTTATTTTTGTAAATGGCGTTTGACTTAGTCTTTGCACGTTTGCTTTGTAAACACTGTCCGTACTTCTGCCTATGTCACGCGTGACCTTTCAACGTGATTATGTAACGCGTGGCACATTGCAGAGTTAGTGCAGGATAAAAAGTATAGAAATGTTTATTTTTTTTAATAAAATGACCGATTGTTTTGCTAGATAAGAACCTAGTGCTCGGCTGGGATTGTGTAGAGCCCTTTGAAGCTGCACTGAAACTGCAATTTGGACCTTCAAACCGTTGTACCCCATTGAAGTCCACTATATGGAGAAAAATCCTGGAATGTTTTCCTCAAAAACCTTCATTTCTTTTTGACTGAAGAAAGAAAGACATGAATATCTAACATGGGGGTGAGTAAATTATCCAGAAATTTTCATTCTGAAGTGAACTAATCCTTTAAGATTTATTTGACTGAATAAAACTCATGTTGAAATACTAATTTCTAATAAACTGAGCATAACTAAAATAAACCTACTGACTTGAATTTTCTCTTTCTGTCTAAAGCATGTCTGAAGAATCTAAAGAATCATCTTCAAGTTTCCTGAGTTCCAGTTCACTGAGTCTGATGGCTTCTTTACTCATGATGTACTTCTACATGCCGACTCTGTAAAATACTCTGTATGTTCTCAAAAATGCGCAAACTCATGTGGAAAAGTAAAAGCGGCATTCCTTTTTTAATGATTTTTTTTAGACACATTCAGTGTTCTTGACTTATAAGGAAGAATTTATCACAATAATAGATTACATTGTTTCAATGCATATTCTCTGTTCTAATCCTTATGCCTATAATTTACACCCATCTAAATTTATATAATAGGCCTATAATCTTTTTAGTAAACCTATTATGTGCTTTACTGTTTTTGACATTTCTTTGAAAGTCTTTATTCCATAAACATGTTTTACATGCATAAAAAGTATTGCAGAGTTGCTCAAAATTTGCTTTCAAGTGTCATATGCTGTTCTTCATATTTAGGCCACCATTGCAATTGACCTCACATGACTTCAGGTGAACTTTGTCATTTGTGCCATGTTGAAAATGTATTCATGGGGTACAATTCTAGACTAGAACTTCGAGACTAAAATATTAAATGTTTCTTGTCTTGGTATGTTGTGTTCTGTGTTCTGTCAATGTCATAAGTTTTACAATTACCAGACCTGATAGTTTTAGGGTTGGTGGAAATCATCAAGTCATCATCAGGAGTCTTTTGTTAATCATTCAGACTTTACTTCAGAAAGATTCCCATTAAGTTATGAAAACATTCTTTCTGAATATTTTTTAAATGTTCAAAATTTCCATTTTAATATATTAAGAACTTTAATCCAGGACTTGAACCGTGGACCTTCTTGCTGTGAGGTGACAGTACTCTGAGCCACTGTCCTGCCCTGTTTATATTTATGTTTATATGAATTCAAGTGATAAAAATAGATAAAATGTAAGCAAAAAATTTCTTACAGCCAGAGTGTTTACATTTTTCCAGAGTATATAAGATTCTAAGTGCATTAAATATTTGAATAACAAAAATAACAGATACGACTTTACTTTAAGATTCACATTTTACTGTAGTAGTACACTAAGAGTCTTTGGGAAGTACACAGTCCAAAACATAAATCATAAAGAGCAAAGCTTATATTTTCTAAACCAAAAACACAACCCCACCAAGTTAATTAAGGGAAAAAAGAACACAAGCTCAAACAGCAGACAAGTCAAATCTATCAAAACGTGGAAAACAAGAAAAAGAAAACACCACAAAATTGTGTCCTGTATATGAACTATTCCATTTGGAGTTTTTAACATTGTCATTTTACAAAATGCTACATGATGCTTCAGGCTGAAGAGAGACGTGAGAGTGTGATGCTTGTCTGCAGAGTCTGGATGTTTAAAAATGGAGTTGAATGGAGCTCATGCACAGAGTTGTGAGTAATTGTGAGGAAAGACATTGAGAGAATTTAGTTCAGAATCAGTTGAAATGCTGTTACAGAATGGGAAGTTCAGATGCCTGATTGCTTAGAGTAATGCATAGGTTCAATCCCAGCTAAAAAGGAAAGTTCCAATAACAGTTCCCATAACTTTCACTAATGTTATTTAAAAGTTATGTAAATGTTAGGACAAATCGTTCTTAAAACGTAAAAAAAATAATAATAATAAAAAAAAAGATGTTTTGAACGTTCTGAAAACATTCAGAAATAATGTTTTCATAACATTTTCAAAATTATAGAATAGGATGTTCCTCTAATGTTCACATAAACCAATAAAAAACATAACGTTTGTTGCAACTCATAATGTAATAAAGCATAATGTAATTACAGCATAATGCAATAAGCATTACATTATTATTGTAATAAAATGTTCATAATGTAATCATTTTCTCAAAACGTAATAAAAACGTGAGTTCATATTGTTATAAAAAAAATTACATTATGAGAAATTGATTACATTATAAACATTGTCATATTGTCAAAATTGTAATAGCTTTTAAAACTTACAACCTATGCAATGCCATAATTGTAATTGCAATGCCAATGCATAATTATTTAACTTATGTGCTGGTATTGCCTTATGAACTGTGATTACATTTTAAGTTGCTACAGTGTGTTCATAATGTAATACATTTCTCATACAATAACCTATTACATTATGTAAAAAAAATAGCTACTACATTAAAATATCACTACTACATCACAAGCTCAAGATTTTATGAAATCTATGAAATTATTTCATTATAAACATTTTTATTACATTAATAATGTAATACCTAATACATTATGCTTTGTTATAACATTACGCTTTGTTATTACAATTATGAGTTGCTACAAAGTTTTTAATACATTAAAAAACTGGACGCTTTGAATGTTTAAAAAAAAAAAAAAAAACGTTTTCAACTTAAAGGGGACATATCATGAAAATCTGACTGTGTCTCTCCATAAGGATTTTGAGCTGAAATTTCACAGACACATTCTGGGGACACCATAGATTTATATTACATCTTGTGAAAAGGGGCATAATATGTCACCTTTAATGGGAATGTTAGCAAAATATTCTAAGAATTATTTTAGCTGGGATGAAGTCAGTGTATTATTCCTGCTTGCCTGTATATTTAATATACAATTTGCACTTATTGTTTGTTCCTTGTGCATGTCCTGTGACTTCATGTTCTCTTCTATTTTCTTTAATGATCAAACAAGTAGTAACCGTTAAAAAATGAGTTCTGAGAACATTCCCTGAGCTGGGAATCTGCTAAATGCGACTATAAGGCATGACAATTAGTATAGTATAAACATTATAACATCATGATTTTCTGTAAAGCTGCTTTGAAACAGTGTGTATTGTGAAAAGCACTAGGCCTATACAAAAAAAAAACTTTTTTTGACACAAATTTGACAAATAAAGGACGTTTCATTAAAATTGTTCTCAAAACATTTTATGCAAACATTCCAAAAACATTTAGTAAATATTAATAACATTATAAAGACATTCCGAGAATGTTCTAAGACATTTTTTTTTCTTAATGTTACGAGAATGTTCAAGTATAGGCCTAAAAATAACATTGTAAACACTTCCCATGAACTTTGTTCTCACATTTTCTCTCTACAATAAGAGAACATTCAGCAAGTACAAATTACATCATAAGGATGTTCCATGAGATTTGTACTCAGAACATTTTATGATAACATTAAAAATAACATAAGGATGTTCAGAGAATTTTATTCTAAGAATGTTTTCTCTCGACATTACATGAACGTATATTAACTACTGTATTAACCACATTATAAACAAATTCCATAAACATTATTTTAAGAACGATTTGTCCTAACATTTACAAAACTTTTAAAGAATGTTAGTGAAAGATATAGGCCTATGGGAAAGTTCCCTGTTAGCTGGGGAAGAACAGTACTAAGTAAAATAACCCTCAGTTGTTGACTCATTCCTTAAGCTTTTGCATGAGTTGTGCAGCCTAATTTTATATATATAAAAATAAAGTTCCAGCTTTGACCACAACCAAAGTTATTGTAAAATAATAAAATGATTATTCAATATAACAGTTGAATCAGCACATCAGTTTCACATCAGAATTCTTTATTAATGTGGCAAGTCTCAAACCAGCTTTTGTAAAGTTTTAAGATATGCAGTCATTGTAGCCTACTTACTAGGCTTCTTTACGAGAAGCTTCACTACCGCTTTTACAACCAACATGTTGTCACACGACCCGCTCTATGTACTATATTTTGTATATAGTAAATTAATGTAACACAACCTTGTTTTTCTAATGATGTATATTGCATAACTGAAGAGGCAGAATAATGCCTTGGTGATCACATTACAGCTTGTAATGGACAGCTTGTCCACTATGAAGGACTAAAAATGACAGAACGAAAAATAAATAAATAAATAAATAAAAGTAGAAAGAAAGAAATAAATGCAGAAATAATAGTGAAAATAAATACATTTTGGTAATATAAATGGCTATTTCTGTATTTTTACATGTATTTATTTATGCATTTCTATATGTATTTATTTATGTATTTATACATTTATTTATATATTTATGTATTTATATATTTATTTATTTATATATGTATTTATTTATACATTTATTTATTCCTACATTTATTTATTTCTGTATTTCCACATTTCTACATTTATTTATTTCTGTATTTCCACATTTCTACATTTATTTTTCCCTGCGCATGTATGCTAATTGACCAATGGCTAAGCCACGCCCCCAAACGCGATGAGCCAATCACAGTACGCATAGCTATCCCAATACACTCGGACATTCTCTGCTTCCTCGTCCATTGCAATGCATTGCGGTTATCAGTTTTCATTCGTTTTTATGTTTTTTCTTGTCATTTTGGTTTTTAAACAGCGTGTGCGTGTGATTTTGGTTGGGTGACAGTTGTAGGTTACAGTTTGACAAGAGTTTACAGTTTGACAAAAGCACAATGTTGTGTTTTACACAAATATAAGTAGGCTAAACAACTTATTATGTCCTGTATGAACAAAATGGAGTATGTTTTTATGTTTCCACTGTTCGATCACGCCCGCTCTCTGACACACACACAACACACACACACACACAGACACACACACAAAAACACATTCCAGCAATGCAATCTTGACATCGCAGCCTGTTCATTATTCTGCGCTCACACCAAACGCGAATAGAGCGTCAAATTCGCGCGTATCCGCGTCTAGTTCGACGCTTGAACATTTTGAATCCAAAGCGAATAGGACGCGCGTATAAAGCGAGCGTTTGAAGCGAAATAGCACCAAACTATAACGTTTACACTGTGAACTGTAAATCTTTGTTCTGGAGCTGAAGCTTATCGACCTTCTCAACAATACAATTATTAATATAACCCTCCAATGCATATTTAAGGCCCAAAAAATCATCAATTGACTCCTGTGAAATGTCTCCTTCTGTGACAGCTGCCAAAGCGCCTGTTACCGAATGTTGACTGTTTGTCCGAGTGAGTGGAGGGGGCGTGGTTAGCCATTGGTCAATTAGCATACATGCGCAGGGAAAAATAAATGTAGAAATGTGGAAATACAGAAATAAATAAATGTAGAAATGTGGAAATACAGAAATAAATAAATGTAGAAATGTGGAAATACAGAAATAAATAAATGTAGGAATAAATAAATGTAGAAATAAATACATATATAAATATATAAATAAATAAATATATAAATACATAAATATATAAATAAATGTATAAATACATAAATAAATACATATAAAAATGCATAAATAAATAAATAAATACATGTAAAAATACAGAAATAGCCATTTATAATAACAAAATGTATTTATTTTCACTATTATTTCTGCATTTATTTATTTATTTCTACTTTTATTTATTTATTTATTTATTTTTCGTTCTGTCATTTTTAGTCCTTCATAGGTCCACCAGAGGGAGTTGTAAAACGCAGAGTGTGCCTTTGCCAGAGGATACTCAAATTCAGAACTGCCTCCTTGATGCTTCTAGAGGTACTACAGTAACTCCTTTAAAATTAAGTTTTCTCACTTACTGAGAAAATGCATGATTTTCATTGGAACTACATAGGCAGAAAGCAAAGGTTTTGTAGACTTTATGAGCTTTTGTTTTATTTATTATTTGTATTGACATTTGTAAAAAATAATAATAATAAAAAAAAAAATCTTAAGTAGGCTATTACAAATGGTCTGATGTAGAGAGACAGTACACCAAAATAATGGTGATCTGTAATGAAATAAGAAAACCTATGTGTGCGTGCGTGTGTGTGTGTGAGTGAGAGAGAGAGAGAGAGAGAGAGAGAGAGAGAGAGAGAGAGAGGAGGGGGGGGGGGGGGGGGGGGGGGATTTATTCGCTCTCAACGTCACTGTCCAACCATTTAGCCTGCTTGATAGGAAACTGAAACCAGTGAAATCCAACCTGATAGCACATTGGAATAAATCGGAGAACTAGCTTTTGCTTCCATTCTTTCTCTGAAAATGAGCAGCCGACGGCGACGATGCAAGCGTCAGTTGATCAAGTTTACCCAGCATATTGCTCGCTTAATCACAGGAACTCTGAACTCAGGTAACTAGTTTGTAACAATATATTTCTGGATATAATTTACCGCATTGCACCGAGACTAAAAAGTTTGCATCATTCTGTCGATTTGTTGTTCTGAACTGCATTTAGCCTATATCAGCTTTTGTTCCAAAATTGTTTACATTAACTGCTAAATAACTGCTTTACCAGAGTTAAATTATTTCATAGGCCTACATTAGAAATCGGGTATTAGACTACATTAAAATAAATTTAATTAATAGATTAATTACAGATCAGTAGTTCATGAATATTCTAATATGACTAGGCTACTGTGTGTGAAAATGTATAATTAACGTTCATGACTTTTCTATTTAAATTTACTTTAATTAATTATCTGTTATGCATTACATAATGTAGATACACAAATGTAAACATTAAAAAGTAACAAACATTTTGTAAAAGAACAAAGACATAAGACATATTTTGACATAGGTCTACAATGAAATTTTTTTTTTGTAGAAACACTTTTGACTCATAAATCTTTAGTAAAAAAAAGATTAAAAAAAAGACGTCTCGGTTACGTCTGTAACCCTCGTTCCCTGAAGGAGGGAACGGGAGACGTTACGTCGACGTGACGACGTAATTGGGATCGCCTTGAGAGTCCAATCTACTTCGAGTGTATTAAAACTAGCCAATGCACATTTGCATGCGATAATTGCATCAGCTGCTCTGCTTGCAGCGCGAGCATATAACGAGCAGCATGGGCGTCGCATATTTGTTTTACGCTGAGGAGCCGAGGCATGTTCGGCCGTACAGCGATAGTCAGCAACCGTGGCGACGTGGGAACGAGGGACAGGGAACGAGGGTTACATACGTAACCGAGACGTTCCCTTTCAGTCGCTCACGTTCAGCGTTATGAGGTACGTCGCATATTTGTTTTATGCTGAGGAGCCGAGGCATGTTCGGCCGTACAGCGATAGTCAGCAACCGTGGCGACGTGACGTAACGTCTCCCATTCCCTCTTCAGGGAACGAGGGTTACATACGTAACCGAGACGTTCCCTTTCAGTCGCTCACGTTCAACGTTATGTCGACGTAATTGGGATCTCTATGGAAAACGCCACGGTTGCTGCCACATCCAGCGCCCTACGCAAGACTCTCAGACCCCCAACTGACTGGGGCGGAAGGCCTGCATAGAGGGAGTTCGAACTGCTGTTCCGTTATAACCCACACAGTGGAACTCTTGGATAACACTGGGAAAGCGTGCCTTTCCAGAGGAGAGGGACGCTGCGGAAGCAACATCCTGACCGAAGGGAAGTAACATGTGGAGAATACACTGTAATGACTGAGACAAATCAGACACAATTATTTGTTATATTTAACAAATAAGCCAGTCGTCGAGGTAGTTGACAATGCGAACACCACGCTTGCACATGGGAGCAATGGCCGCCTCCGTGGCTTTCGTGAAGGCACGGGGTGACAGGGCCAGCCCGAAGGGTAAGACCTTGTACTGATATGCTCGCTCCTCGAACGCAAATCGAAGAAACGGTCTGTGTCAAGGGAAAATCGAGACATGAGAGTACGTGTCCTTCAGGTCAATCGCTGCAAACCAATCTTGGGGACGGATGCACTTGAAAATGTGCTTCTGCGCCGGGCAAACTGAATCGCATAGCCGATTCTGATGGTATGGATGAGCCAGCAAGACAGGCTGGCAAGCGCTAGCCAGGCTCCCAGGAACCATGCAAGACGTACCCGCGGTGGGGCAGGAAGGGACCCGACTCGGACGGTGTAGTGGCCCGAAGTGGGGTCTGAGTGTGCAGTGCAACACTCCTGACTCCACTGACCAGCAGGGGATGAGTGAGGTGGCATAGACGCGAGCGCATCAGGCTGCCGCTGGCGAAGCAAGAGGGGGCAGAGGGTGACAAGGCATAGCGTCGCAGACTGCCAACCTCGCACTCTTGGGACCCAGAGATACAGAAGCTGCTTTTGCTGAGAATTTGGTACCACTGGCTGAGACGCCAGTGGCGGTACAGAATGATTCAACGGAAGTTCTCCGCCCGGCCCTCCTCCAGGGAAGAGCAGCTATACTATTCTGGGTCGCCCGCAGAAGTAGCCCTTTTCTGTTGTACCAGAAGAAGAACTAGATCGGGGCATAGGTGAGGGGACTCCACCTCGTTTGAGGCACTTGAGTCTCGACCACGCATCTAGAGTGCCGAACGATGCGCGCTGGGTTGCCGGCTGCTTGACAGCACACGGCATGCTGATCGCTTAAACCTTTATGAGAAAGGCAAGACGAACAACGTGCCGACGTAGAGAGAGAACATAAACCACCCACGAGCGCAGTTTCAGCACGCTTAAGCCCATGCATGTGAAACAGTGATCGTGACCGTCATATGTGGATAGGAAACGACCGTATCCAGAAACACACGGTTTGAATGAGGCAGAAAAATTGAAAAAGACGCAGTGTCAAACCATGTATGCTTTTTCAGGAAAAACTGAATGGGATGACTGGGAGATGACCACGGCTACACAAACAGGACGATAGTGCAAACCTGATGTGAGCACTCACATTCTCATTGAAGGCACAACATTCTGAGCTGTGAAAACAGCTGTTTTGGCGGCTCTCTGTGAGAACGCGGCCAGCGCTGTCTGCACTGTAACACCAACACCAGCTTTGAAGAGGCGTTCTCCTGAAGAAGCAGACTTGTTTCCTTCTTTTGAAGTTTAACACTGTCAGAAGATTGTAGAGCAGAAACAGTATAACCGCTCGGCTCCGAAGCAAAAGACAAATTTGCGACTCACCTGCTGCTCATTATATGCTCGCGCTGCAAGCAGAGCAGCTGATGCAATTATCGCATGCCAATGTGCTGTGGCTCGTTTTAATACACTCGAAGTAGATTGGTCTCTCAAGGTGATCCCAATTACGTCGTCACGTCGACGAAACGTCGAACGTGAGCGACTGAAAGGGAACTGAAATTGTATTTTCTTGTAAAATTTACTCCAGTAATTTGTTTTATTTTAAAATTTGAAAAATCAAAGTTTTACACACCAGCACACACCAGTCAAACAGACCGGGGCAGTTGTCATTTACATTTGCTGCTTTTATCCAAAGCAACATTGCACTGAATGTATAGTCTATATTATTAGTCAAACCCATGACCTTGGCAATGCTCTGTGTTTGAGCAAAACAATACATCTGTTGCAGATTAATTCAATAATCGCAATTTATTTTGGTTAATCCAATTGTTTTACTTTTTCCATTTTTCTGACAACCATAGCCCGCAATATTCTAATACAGATGTCCTTAAAAAAAAAAAGAAATGTAATAAAGTCAGCGTGTATCAACAGCATGGTTTCATTGTGAATATATCTGTATTTTTGCTTGTCCTATAACCGTGGAAATGCTCAACAGTGTTTTCTATTTACATGTAAGACTTCCAGGCATCTGTTTAAACTGACTTTCAAAAATACCCCACCATAAGAAATTGCTTACTGTACACCCCTCCTTAGTTTCCCATATGTCATTTTTCCACGACAACGATTCATATTTCATTTTCAAAAACCGACATCAGGCAAGAAGTAACCATACCAAACTAGAAATGCCCACGAAAACAACATTATACACTTAAATTACAATAGCTCAATTAAAAGTTTTTTAGAATGACACAGATCTAAGACCAATCTCACTACAAAAGTTTTGATGAGGAATGAGTAAAATGGCATCAAAATAATAGCAAGGAACATTTTTTAAACTTTTCAACTCAAACTGTCAGTGCTTTTTTTTTACTTTTTTTTTATAGATGTTGACTATTGAGCAAAGTAATAAACTTCTTGGAAAGTTCTACATTTGTTACTATATGTCAGTCTAAATGGAATTTACAACATTAATACATATCACATTGCAACACTAATAGAAAGGTCAACGGGTGTTTAAACCAGGCTGCTTGTAAGTTCATGCCTTACACCTCTTTTTCTCCCTTGACTCTTGAAGGGTGTAATTACACATTTTACTGAAATATTGAAGGGTGTAATTACACATTTTACTGAAATACTTAATATTTAATGAAAGAGTTGTAGATCAAATACCTTGCCAAGGTAATACAGAGCCATGTTTAACTCCTATAGAGGTTGGCTAACTGTCTCTAACATCTTTTAGTCTGAAAATAGCACAGATGTGTACACCATAATAATGTAAATAATAATTAATAATAAATAAATAATAAATCCACCATAGTGTCATTTAAGGTTTTAATATAAACTGTTCTTCAATATTTTTTATTTTTTTTATTGACAATTAGTAAATTAGATTGTGTTGTGTATTTTGTTTGTATTCAGTCATCACTGTCTATCATTAAATGCAATAAAAATAACAATATAGTTGCCCACCCTATGTGGTTTATTACTGAAATTACAGTGCTAATCATTAATGGTCTTAACTTTGTGGATGAGAGATCTAATTAATTTCATTTTTCCCTTGGCTATGCTTCATATCCTTGTGGGACTAAATATAATTACACACTCCATCATTCCATAGCCAACCATAAGACACTGATGATCCCTTAATAATGCCATAAATTAAGTATTGGAGACACCAGTATCTTTTTCAGGTAATTTTATCCGCCACATTTCTGCTTAATTTTTTCTGCATTTGAGAAGCTGAGAAGTACCTTCCTATTTGAAATTCATGCATTCTGGATGGATACTTACATTTAGTATTTGATTCATTTAATCCAGTTGATTGGTTTCCCACTGGGGATTCACTGCTCAGTCCGTATTTATGCCTTAAAAGCATCATGAGACAAAAATAGCTACAAACCATTCAATCTTTTTTCCCTTTCTACTTCAAAAACAGGCCAAAGCAGACATTTATGAAAGTGATACTGTGTCATGTTGCTAATCAGCAGGGAAATAATGATAACACACTCCTTACAGCACACTATGGCAATGAGTGGACAATTAATGCAATTACATTCAAATTAAGCTCTTGAAATTAACAAATATGGTTAACTTATGAATATGGAGAAAAATGTGTAATTTTTATATAAATGTTCCAAAAAAGCTATTTTTATAGAAAACGTTTTCTTCTATCAGACACCATTCGATTTGCTCTTTCATCTGAGCCAAAGCATTTTTTATTTTTTTTTATTTTTAATAATGCTGTTTTGTCTCCGTTTCTTGTGTGTGTAATGATTAATTTTAGGTTTCCTCACAACTGTATACTCAGTCCTAAAATAGAGTGAAATATTCTGTAATTTGGCTCCAAATCTCCAGTGAAAATGGTCATTCTGACCCCCCTCAACAAAATATTGGATTACTCAGTAAATCTTCATCCATGACATCTAATATTTTGGCTTTAATCACTATTTATGTTTGTCTTTCTTCAGAAAAAATATTAACAAAATAAAAAATTTGAGCCAGGGAAGTTTCTGAAATTTGGTTGATTTGACACGGAGTGACCATATGGGTAAATCTATATTATGTCTATAACGTGATTGATGTTTTCTGCATAAAAGTTTCCCTTTAAACAAATTGCAGATCCAGAATTAGACTCTCAAATCTGCTGTGGTTATTTGTAGCACACCACCTCTCCAGTGAAATGTGAACAGTTAAGTGGTGGGTGTTGTGACTTGATTGATTATGTTTTAGGAGCAGCTTGTAAAATCTTGACCGGTCTTTAAGTGGGTCATTCTTGTACCCCAATTTATTAGTCCCAATGTACCTCAATATATTAATCCCCTCATACAAAAACAGTTGTTAAACATGAACATGTTGACCTTCAAATAGTAATAATTAGCAGTATAGTTCAAATAAGACTGGATGTTTTAATAAAGGTTTTATGCAATTATCATTGTTTTATAAAATTAGCATTGCCTTTTTTTCTTCTGTATTTCCTCAGAAATTGTATTGGCTATTTCTCATACTTGGACAAGGATATAGGCTAGAAGTAGAACTTTTTTAAGCACAGGGACTATATCTTGTTAAAACCATTGCTTCTTTAGGGCTGCAAGCATCAACCCGCACCAGGACGTTCTTCATGAGAAACTGGGACAGAGGTATTATGGATGTCCTAAAGGAGACACCACTAGTTACCTGACCTGCTAAGGCACAGTGGTGAATATTTAAATAAAATTCATGGAAACAGGCCAGCAGACCTGTTAAGCAGTTTATGCTATGAATATTGAACCTCACATACTGTACGTAATAGCCACTAAACGGTTAAGTATTTTATGAACAGCTTTAAATATCAAAACAGAGTTATACAGAAATAAATAAAAAAGCAATAACAAATAAAAAATACAGTACTGCACTATAAACTAAATACTTGCATGCTACCTAAACACATTTTGTTATGATCCATTATTGAAGTAAAGACACAATGTTTTGACCCTAATGTAGTTTCTAAAATCAAAGGCAATGTGTAAAAGGGTAAAAGTGTAAATGGGCTTGAAAAAGCCACCAATACATGTCACTCTCTTTTCATTATTCATCAAAAGGCAAGTGTTTGTGTAATTAGTGTCACTGGACACCTGCTAGTGCCAGGATTCTTAATTAAAGATAAAGCTCTAGGTGTCATTGGACAGATTGTGAACAAGGGTGTGTCTGAACACCTGCATTTCACAGTAAATAAAAAATAGTTAATCTTTCTTTGATACAGAAGCTGTATTGCCCATAAAAAAATAATAATGGCAGCTGTGTGCTATGTTGTAGATAATGAGGACGAAGAACAAGAGAGCACAACGGTGCGGTATCAACCGGAAAATCTGGAGCAACTGCAGTCGCAGACCCACTTCTCCAGACAAGAGCTGCAGTTACTCTATAGAGGATTCAAAAATGTGAGAGTTCAGTTAAACCCCACCTGCTGGGTGTTGAAATAACAAATTATGTTGTCATTTTCAGGCTTCTGCTCTCTTTGGAGAAATCCCAGTCCCTTAAATATTGCTGTTCTGATCCTGTTTTTACTAGGAATGTCCAAGTGGAGTTGTGAATGAGGACACATTTAAAAACATCTATGCTGTGTTCTTCCCACTGGGAGGTTGGTCCACTTAAAGTTTAAATTATTAAATATGTTAAGCAAAAAAAAGTGTGTGTGTATATACACTCACCTAAAGGATTATTAGGAACACCATACTAATACTGTGTTTGACCCCCTTTCGCCTTCAGAAGGCGAGATCTGGTGACTGTGGGGGCCATTTTAGTACAGTGAACTCATTATCATGTTCAAGAAACCAATTTGAAATGATTCGAGCTTTGTGACATGGTGCATTATCCTGCTGGAAGTAGCCATCAGAGGATGGGTACATGGTGGTCATAAAGGGATGGACATGGTCAGAAACAATGCTCAGGTAGGCCGTGGCATTTAAACGATGCCCAATTGGCACTAAGGGGCCTAAAGTGTGCCAAGAAAACATCCCCCACACCATTACACCACCACCACCAGCCTGCACAGTGGTAACAAGGCATGATGGATCCATGTTCTCATTCTGTTTACGCCAAATTCTGACTCTACCATCTGAATGTCTCAACAGAAATCGAGACTCATCA
This sequence comes from Abramis brama, assembly GCF_963993115.1. Lineage (NCBI taxonomy): Eukaryota > Metazoa > Chordata > Actinopteri > Cypriniformes > Leuciscidae > Abramis > Abramis brama. Next base: position 49,429,215 of record NC_139964.1, read on the forward strand.
GACCAGGCAACATTTTTCCAGTCTTCAACTGTCCAATTTTGGTGAGCTCGTGCAAATTGTAGCCTCTTTTTCCTATTTGTAGTGGAGATGAGTGGTACCCGGTGGGGTCTTCTGCTGTTGTAGCCCATCCGCCTCAAGGTTGTGCGTGTTGTGGCATCACAAATGCTTTGCTGCATACCTCGGTTGTAACGAGTGGTTATTTCAGTCAAAGTTGCTCTTCTATCAGCTTGAATCAGTTGGCCCATTCTCCTCTGACCTCTAGCATCAACAAGGCATTTTCGCCCACAGGACTGCCGCATACTGGATGTTTTTCCCTTTTCACACCATTCTTTGTAAACCCTAGAAATGGTTGTGCGTGAAAATCCCAGTAACTGAGCAGATTGTGAAATACTCAGACTGGCCCGTCTGGCACCAACAACCATGCCACGCTCAAAATTGCTTAAATCACCTTTCTTTCCCATTCTGACATTCAGTTTGGAGTTCAGGAGATTGTCTTGACCAGGACCACACCCCTAAATGCATTGAAGCAACTGCCATGTGATTGGTTGATTAGATAATTGCATTAACCCTCTAGGCGCCACGGTCGAGTTTACTCGACAAGATGCGGCACTGAATAAAATGGCCGATTTTGTCAAATAGGGTGTCAAATTTCGTTCGACCTCCCCTCCACTAGATTGCAGACATGTCATACTTCATCCCAGACTCAAAAAAAAGTCATGCTTCTATACAAAATCTTCGAGCTAGAGCGCATTGAATCAGTGCGAACAAAAGCGGATCTAGTGTGCGAGCGAGCCATTTTATCAGAGCAATATTGTCAACGTCAGTGAGTATTTGCATTAGATTATTATTATTATTATTATTATTATTATTATTATCTAATGGCATCAATAAAGCTTTCCCGCAATGAAGTGTTGGGTCTTCTATTCGTGGACTCTGATGATGACGGTGATTCTGAAAGTGAAAGTAGCCCTACACCAAGCACAAACGGTGAAACCTTTGCCCAATGTCAGTGGTGGGAACAATGTTTCCCGGGTCGGAGTGTTCATCGCGAAGTTAGCAGGCGTGTTAGTGTTGTGGGGAACGAGGCGGGAGATTTTTACAGATTTTTACCGCGCTAGCCAGCTTTGTCTTCTGACCGTGTGCCTCTCCGCAATCGCGGCGACAGTATTGTGGTGGATACGGGTATGTTAGACAAGGTCGAAGTATTCATAGGACAGTTAGGGGGTAAAGTGGAGGCAGGGTGGGGAGTCGCAATGACAATGACAGTAGTCCGAGCTGTACACACTCGGTGCGTACGCGAGGCAGATCTGGCCGCGCCCGCGCTGCTCGTGTGTGACACAGGGCGGTGTGACACGGGGCAGAGGGGCTATTATGCATAGTCTATCGCAAGCTAATGGGAATGCCGGCTTTGTGTGTCATATGAATAATATATATGTGCCCCATACATGGAATGAGAGTGCCTACTGTATAGTAAATGGAAAATCTCTACAGCAAAAGGCCAACCGCTACATGCATTCGGTTTGTTTCTACCATTTATTAGTAATGATTTACACAGTTTGTTTACTACTTACTATTTACCTGAGCATTCAGTATTGTGCAATATAGCATGCAGAAGGTGAGGGACATTTTGGGGGGAAAGAAGTGCTGCATTTTATCATTTAAACGTGACTTTTCATGAAAATTCTATAATCCAAGATCGCCGCCACCATATGACATCATAATATGCAAATTAGATGGGAAAATGTAATCCCTACATAAACTTTGGGTCATCCTTAATATTTCTCTAATTTACAGAAAGTCGCTATCTTTTATCACTTTTAAGATATAGCCTTTTGAAATTAAGATGTCAAAATCGAACGGTTTAGGAAAAAACCTCTGGCGCCTAAAGGGTTAATGAGAAATTGAACAGGTGTTCCTAATAATCCTTTAGGTGAGTGTATATATATATATATATATATATATATATATATATATATTGCCACCTTTAATATAGTTTTTAATAGGAAACTAAAAAGCAAATTCTCTATAAAATCAAGTGATCAAGTGTTAAAGATCTATTGTGCAGGCATTAAAGGCTATTAGTAAATTACAGTATTTAAAAATATGTGCAAATCACATGAAAATACTTTGTAATGTGACAGTTGGAAGACCGAGATCTTTTTCTGCACACTGCAGTCAGTGTCTCCTCCTTGTGGTCTGATGTGATATCTTTCACACAATTTTAACAGAAAGTTACAACTCTTAAAGTGACAGTATAATATGATAAAAACCTGTATAACTTTTTATCCCCTTGGAAAAAAAATAAAATATTAACTGTGCCATTTTATGACCAGATTCAGTTCAAATCCTGATTTTATTAAGCTATGGGACCGGCCAAACCAATTCAAATAAATATATATTAAAAGTAAAACTGGCTGCCATGCCATTATAATACTATTTCTTTGAAAAATGTTTAGATATATACATATGTTACAGAAACCTAAAAATCTAAAGCATCACATTTTTTCCTGCAGTAATATAATTGTATTTATTATTTTCTCAGATTCATCAAAGTACGCTCAGTTTCTCTTCAATGCATTTGATAAAGATAAGAATGGCTCTCTTAGTTTTGAGGTAAGAATTTTTAACAAAAAAAATTTGTAGATTGGGACAAACATTTTTGTAGAAAAAATATGCAAATTATGCAAATATGCACAAAAAGTCAATGTTTTGAATGGCTTTAATAGTTTGGATACAGTATCACTATTGATTATCCTTTATATTTGACATTACTTTGATTCAGATTTTTGCAATAGATAATGTTTTCAATGTTTTCAGATGTTTAAATCTTTAACACTGGATAAAAGATTAGAAAGAATGTACAGCCACTTTATTATGTCCATTCTTTAAGACTGCAGTAACTTTAAAGTATTCATATGTGTTAAATGGAAGCATGAAAGGAGGATTTGACATGCTTTTTTTGTTGTTTTGCTTTTAAAGGAGTTAGTCTGTGATCTCTCTGTTTTGTTGAGAGGTACTACTGAAGAGAAGCTGAATTGGGCTTTCAATCTATATGACATCAACAAAGATGGACAGATTACTAAAGAGGTCTGAACACTCTAATGTCAAGGACTAAACACCTTGTGAGGTTTGGTCTGTGATGTACTGAATGCAAAGACTGTGTATTTAATCTTTTTGTTTCAGGAAATGTTGGATATTTTGAAGTCTATTTATGATTTGATGGGGAAATCTATCCATCCACGGCTCAAAGAGGAGGCAGTGAGGCAACACGTCAGCATTTTCTTCCAAGTACTGCTATTTTACAATATTATAATGGGAAAATGTAACTATGCTTATCTACAATTCAGATAACCTCCAGTTGTCAATACAATACTAAAAATACTTCACTAACCCTAAACCTAACCCTAACCCTAACCCTCCATATGAAATGTCCACAGGAGTAGTACTAAAAGCACTATGAATTTTAAATCATCTACTAAATCATAAAAATACCATAATATCTTTGCAGATATTTAGGAAACATACTATAACATTAGTTCACATACTCGTTTCTCTGAAAAACAATGCTACTGCCAGTTATTTTACTTTGAAATGTGTGTTCTGTGTTGGAATGTCTGTTTTTGTTTTGGTCTGTGTGATCTTGCCCACTGCCAGTTCACCCAATAGTATTTTGACACCCCGGGATGCCAGTTGGCAGGAAACACAGCGTTTTGCAGCCAGAAAACAAACTGGGTCAGAGATTGCAGATTCTACCCGAACTAAAAAGCCTCAGTATCCATCTAAAAATCTCTATGAACGAGAGCATATTAAAACACGGGTAAATCAACTCATCAACTTACAGTGTGTAGGTGTCCCCTGCTTTGATTGTCAATTGCGCTCGTTCCTGTTGCGTGTCCTAAAACTGGCAACCCGCGTGAGTGTTGAGTCTGAGGAGGAGGGGGGCAGGGGAAACAACGATCTCCGATGTTTTGAATTTGGACTGGGGTGTGCGATATCAAACGATACAAATGTCTCCACGATCTACTTTTGAAGAAATATCGTAGTATCGTGCTTCAGTGCTTTCTATCAGTTGCAGTTCTGGCGCCTCCATCTCAACATACAATGTGATGTACATTCACTTCACATGTTAACGCAGAGGTAGAGTTACACTCACGGGAGACTGCAATTCACAAAAGTTCATTATTTGCATGTGCTTTGAAGCCTTGCCGTTTAAACATTTCATTTGCGTGCTGATGAGCTGTTCTAACATGTGCTTTTCACAACTTCACACTGCCCTAGGTCTTGATCTCTGGTCTTGGCTAGGGGCCTACTGCGTTTCTATCCAAGGAGCTGCTTAATAAACCCAAATGTGTTATTTTTAAAAGCAGTCCACTTCCTAGCCCTCTCCCTCCGCCGCCCCCTATGTTGCTCAGCTCTGTGTAGGATTAGCCACCTGCGCTGGCCCGGGTGCCGCCTTTCTAAGCTGCCATGTCTCTAGATGTCCCCAAACGTTTTAAATATCATCCACAACTGACTGCAAACTGGCATTCATATCTGCCTCCATTTAGTTAGCAATTCCCAAGTTCCTACGATCCAATCACTTCCCAAAGGATGAAATCAAGTCCTGCCCTACATTTTTTTTTTCTTGTTTCATAAGTTGTTTCACTCTTATATACGTCACAATAGAGAAGAAAAGACTATCACAACTTCCGGTTCTGTTAATCTGTTCATTGTTCACATTTTTTATTGAGTTCAGGCTGGATACCCTTACGAAAAAGAAGTTTATTCAAGTGTTCTATTAGTATACTTCTTTTAAACTAAAAATAAGAAAGTATACTTTCAGTCTACTTTTTATATACTTCTCAGAAATATACTTTATGTACTTCTCAGAAATATACTTCAAATTACACTTAAGTATACTTGACTTATACTGACAGAAAAGTCTAAGTATATTTGGCCTATACTTGTTGATCGAGATATACTTAAATGTATAATTAAGTATTCTAAGTATTCTTGGCTTGTACTTGTGTTTACTATTTTGACTGAGTAGCTTATTAAATACTTTTTTAAAAACATAATATTACATACCGTCTTATAAACTAACATGTTCAGCTTTATATAGTAACAAACTTTCGGGTGGAATAGCTTACAGAGTAAATAAAATAAGCATGGAAAATAAGTTTATTCAAGTGTTCTATTAGTATACTTCTTTTCAACTAAAAAGAAGAAAGCATACTTTCAGTCTACATTTTATATACTTCTCAAAAATATACTTAATTACACTTAAGTGTACTTGACTTATACTGAGAGAAAAGTCCAAGTATATTTGGCCTATACTTGTACTCAGTCTTTTGATCGAGATATACTTAAAATTTTAATTATTCAAAGTATACTTGGCTTGTAGTTGTGTTAACTCTTTTGATCGAGTAGCCTATTAAATATACTTTTTTTACATCGTTTTTCATATACAGTCTTATGAAACTTTGTTTGAAAATATTGATTAAAATATTGATATAAAACAGATATGTTTCTAATTCTGCGTATCTGAATTTTTGTGTAGGCTAGTCCACTGGTAGTGTACATATTTACTTTAATTAAACTTTTCCCCACCATTGACTGAATTTTCCAGCTATCCATGTTTTCACTGTTATACGGTAGGGGGCGCTATGACACATCTTCTAGTACAGAATCTCTGGATCAAAACACAGGAGAAGAAGAAGCTGAAACATGTGATAGAAGATTGCTCACTCAAATGTAAAATAACGTGATCATAAAACATTGAACAGAGAGTAAATCAAAACTGCTTAATGTTTCCAAATGAAATGAAGCGTAGGCCTAACCCATGAAGAGAAAACGACTGTGAAGCTTTGGGGGTGTTGGACTCGATCTACTCCATCTGTGTTTTGATCATCGTTCTGGATCTGATCAAGGCGTAGTCTTTGACAAAAATGTAATTTTCTCAACATTTTAACAAAATGTTGCCTTTCTTTATGAAACTTACTGACATTCAAGTGTTGATAAAAAAGGATGCATGAAGCTAATAAAATGTTTTTAAAATTAAAGTAGAGTTAAAGGTATTTTTCAAGTATAAAAAATAACATTTGAACATAGTAGTATAGGCCTACTGCAACTGCAAAAATTGTATATAAATAGTAAACTATAAGTATAATGTTAAGTTCACTTAAAGAAAACTTGTAGAATAAAACTACTAAACTAGTAGTTTAGTAGTTTTATACTACAAGTTTTCTTTAAGTGAACTTAACATCATACTTATAGTTTACCATTTATATATTATTTTTACTCTTTCAGTGTACTCTCAGTAAACTACTAGTTTAGTAGTTTTATTCTACAAGTTTTCTTTTAATGTACTCTTAGTAAACTACTAGTTTAGTAGTTTTATACTACCAAGTTTTCTTTAAGTGAATTTAACATCATACTTATAGTTTACTATTTATATATTATTTTTATATGTACATTAAAAGAAAACTTGTAGAATAAAACTACTAAACTAGTAGTTTACTGAGAGTACACTAAAAGAGTAAAAATAATATATAAATGGTAAACTATAAGTATGATGTTAAGTTCACTTAAAGAAAACTACTAGTATACTCATAAGTTCACTTGCAGTACAAATGAGAAACATATGAACTAGTTGTGCACTTAAAGTTTACTACTGTTACACTTATAGTACACTTAAACATATACTTTTATATACTTCAAGTGGGCCAATTTAGTCCCAAGCGGTATTAAAATAGTACACTTACAAGTTTACTACTAGTACATATTGACATTAGTATACTTACTACATAAAGTAAAAAATATACTTGAACATTACTCAAGTATACTTCATAAAATGACCTTGAATTATACTTTTTTTTCGTAAGGGTATGCAGCAGACATATTTATTAGAATCGTTATCAAAAGTCAGTTTTGATATGCATCACTAGATTACTCCTCACTGTACATAAGAAAGAAAAACTGCATTTGAATTGCTTTTTTTTTCTCCCCTTAGAAAATGGACATAAACCAGGATGGTGTAGTAACTATTGATGAATTCAGTGACTGCTGCCAAAAAGTAAGGCTCATTTTGTCTTTATCAAAACATTTATTACTTTTATCAGATGCATAATAATACCACTTTTGTTTTGCAGGATGAAAATATCATGCAGTCTCTTAAAATTTTTGACAATGCAGTCTAGATGTTAGTCAGGAATTCCACCAGTACTTGGACAATTCTATTATCCAATTCTCATTGGATGATTTCATATTTTATTGTGCTGCTGTTCTGGAATGCTCTAGACAGCTCTGGACTACTCTGGACTGCTCCAGACTTCTGTGAACTGACTGCTGAATTTATACATACCTAGGTAGAAGTTTGGGGCTCTAGTGTGATGCAAATATAAGGAACATGTTAGTGGTAGAACAGCAACTGCTTTTACTAAACAACATCAGTGTTCTAGTATTGTAATGTGCTTCTGTGGTTACTGACATGGCTCATTTTTGTTTAATACCGTACTAATTGTATCACACTTTTTATTTTCCACAGCTGAACTCTAAGTACCCTTACGAAAAAGTTTATTCAAGTTTTCTATTAGTATACTTCTTTTAAACTAAAAATAAGAAAGTATACTTTGTCTACATTTTATATACTTATCAAAAATATACTTAAAATTACACTTAAGTGTACTTGACTTGTACTGAGAGAAGAGTCCAAGTATATTTATTTGGCCTGTACTTGTACTCAATCTTTTGATCGAGATATACTTAAAAGTATAATTAAGTATTCAAAGTATACTTGGCTTGTAGTTGTGTTAACTCTTTTGATCGAGTAGCCTATTAAATATACTTTTTTACATAGTTTTTCATATACAGTCTTATGAAACTTACATTGTTTGAAAATATTGATTAGAATATTGATATAAAACAGATATTTAGGTTATAGATATAGAGATATAGGTTTCTAATTCTGCGTAACTGAATTTTTGTGTAGGCTAGTCCACTGGTAGTGTATAGGAATTTACTCTAATTCTACTTTTCCCCTAGTCTGGCTATCACCAGACCAAGCTCAATCTTTTAAGATTGAACATTAGTCTAGAGCAGTGGTTCCCAAACCTGTCCTGAAGGACCCCCAACACTGCACGTTTTCTTTGTCTCCCTAATCAAACACACCTGATTCAACTCATCAGCTCATTAACCCATGTGATAATGAGCTGATGAGTTGAATCAGGTGTGTTTGATTAGGGAGACAAAGAAAACGTGCAGTGTTGGGGGTCCTTCAGGACAGGTTTGGGAACCACTGGTCTAGAGAGTATGTTCTGTATTTTCTACTGCACAAGAGGCGTGATCAACGGGCATCGTTCAAATGACTCTGTACGCAATTGGATAGTCCTTCAACCAATCAGACCAACGATCCGGGTGACGTACTTTGCAGCGAAAACTCCAGGCAGGAAACGTGTCAACAAATGTGTTGGTTTGTAGCATTGATCAGCGGTTTGCAGAAGCAGCAATGGCACTGAGTGATTTTTGCAGGTTGTGCAAAAAAAAAAAAAAAAACATGAAAGTGAGTGGTATTTACACCCACTCGAGCGATTTGTTTGCTAAACTAAAGAAGCCATTGAGCATCGTCGAGAGGTTAAAAGGAATTGGATTGGATTAAACCCGCCAATAGTGCGCCAGGTGGATAAGCCAGTTTGTGATTGGTCCCCGCTGATTTGTAAGCAGGATAGAAGAATGTACAGGTTTCTAGCCTGAGCTGCAGGGCGAAATCAAATCGCCGGCAGATCAGGCTTGGTTTACCCAGTCTATTTTTCCCCACCATTGACTGAATTTTCCAGCTATCCATGTTTTCACTGTTATACGGTAGGGGGCGCTATGACACATCTTCTGGTCTGGACACATCTTCTGACAAATCTCCGGATCAAAACACAGGAGAAGCTGAAACAAGTGATAGAAGATTGCTCACTCAAATGTAAAATAACGTGATCATCAAACACTGCTTAATATTACAAAATGAAATGAAGCGTAACCCATGAAGAGAAAATGACTGTGAAGCTTTGGGGGTGTTGGACTCGATCTACTCCATCTGTGTTTTGATCATTATTCTGAATCTGATCAAGGCGTAGTCTTTGACAAAAATGTGATTTTCTCAACTTTTTTGTTTAAAATGTTGCCTTTCTTTATGAAACCTACTGACATTCAAGTGCTGATAAAAAAGAATGCATGAAGCTAATAAAATGTTTTTAAAATTAAAGTACAGTTACAGGTATTTTTCAAGTATTAAAAATAATATCTACATTTGAACAGTATACTGCAAGTGCAAAAATTATATATAAATAGTAAACTATAAGTATAATGTTATGTTCACTTAAAGAAAACTTACAAGTATACTTGCAGTATAAACTACTAAACTAGTAGTTTACTGAGAGTACACAGTGTGTACTTTCATAAACTAAGTTTTTTTACTACTTGTATTAAAATAGTAAACTACTAGTATATTTATAAGTTAACTTGTAGTACACATGCATTACAAATGAGAAACCTAGTTGTGTACTTAAAGTTTACTACTCTTACACGTATAGTACACTTAAACGTATACTTTTATATACTAAAAATGGGCCAATTTAGTCCCAAGCAGTATTGAAATAGTACACTTACAAGTTTACTACAAGTACACATTGATAGTATACTTAATTCATAAAGTATACTTAAAAATATACTTGAACATTTCTTAAGTATACTTCATAAAATGAACTTGAAGTATACTTCTTTTTCGTAAGGGTAGGCCTACTCTTGGTAGGCATATACTTGGGTAGAGATTCAAAGCACGTTTAACCCTAAACTTTTAAAAATTTAATCCAAAAGATGAATAATTTGTGAGAGACTGGGTTTACTTGAAATTCTCAAGGTCAAGCTAGAACCATACATCTAAAGTGGACACCCACTTTTCTTGACATCAAATACACACATTGTTTTTAAAAGTAACACTACATTTTTTAGCCGAAAACTAGTTCTGAGGTTGTATTTTTTTTATTTATTTTTTTTGCACACACACACACACACACACACACACACACACACACAGTTTTTCTTCTAAAGTTGTTAGCATGCACAATGTGCAATGATAATGACATTTAGATTATTTTCTCCTTAAAGGGATAGTTCGCCCAAAAATGATATTTAAAGGGGACATATCATGCCAAATGCACTTTTTTAGCCCTTAAATGCATTTTGTTGTATATTTGGAGTGTTTAGAAGTACAGAAAATATGAAATTATTCCCGGTCGCGCGCGCGCTCACTCTCTCTCTTCGGAGCCAGGCGAAAGTGTAAACAAGACTTCACCGTCTCCAAACTAGACGCTGTCTTGCTCTCTCTCCCTCGCACATATTAATCAAAATAAATCGACACGGTGGTAAAAGGTCGGAAGACCAAAGTTTCATGTGTAAATACAGTAACACACCATTGCGATACATCCATATGAAGACGTTGTTCTGCAGGTTCGTCGTCTTCATTTTCATCTCGCTCCGGCTCCGACTCTGGCTCGAACATGTAAGGCTGGCTGGACAAGTCTTCCGTTGTTGACATTTTGTTAATAACGTGTGAATAAAAAGTTTCTGTGCCGCTAGATAATCGTATCTCTGCTATCAAACTACAAAAATGGCCGAACGGGGTGGAGTTGAACCGAGTGTGGGCGGGGTATGAAGTGTCTCAATTGTATTTAAAGAGACCGCACCAAAACGAGTTGCTCTAAGACGCACATCAGAAAAGGGGTAGAAAAGGGGCCTGTGGAGCTATAATAATGAGGAATTCAGACCCAAGCATTGCAGTTCCGCTTTATATAGACTACAAATGTATGATTTATATGTAAAAAGGAACAATTTAAAAGCATGATATGTCTCCTTTAAGCCATGATTTACTCACCCTCAAGCCGTTCGAGATGCATATGTCAATCTTTTTTCAGACGAACACATTTTCAGTTATTTTAGAAAATGTCTTAGATCTTTCAGTGGTTATAATGTGAAGCAATGGGGTCCAGCTGGCGTATGACGTAGGCCGTAGCGCAGGAAGCGTCGTGACGTAGAACGAACGTGACAACGCAGCCAGAGAGCAGAGCAAAACAAAACTCTACGTTCGTTCTATGTCACGACGCTTCCTGCGCTACGTCCTACGTCATACGCCAGCATCCATCTCCATGAACGCGCGTCGACCGCCACCGGAAGCCAGTTATTTTCGTTTATAAAGTTTTAAATATGTATATTTTTACGACAAAACCGCACGGATTACCCTCAGAAGGCCTTCGTTTATCCCCCTGGAGCCGGATGGATTACTTTTGTGAAGGATGCATGCACATTTTCGGACTTGAAGCAGCTGGACCCCATTGCTTCACATTATAACCACTGAAAGATCTAAGACATTTTCTAAAATAACTGAAAATGTGTTCGTCTGAAAAAAGATTGACATATGCATCTCGAACGGCTTGAGGGTGAGTAAATCATGGCTTAAATATCATTTTTGGGCGAACTATCCCTTTAATGATGCACTGAGGAGGTTGAAGATGATCAGAGTGTGACAACCCAAATATTATGTTGGTGCTATTTTCTGTTCTCTAAGTGCAGCAATGCTTAAATTCTTATTGTCTTTCCTTTTTGTTCATATCATCAAGCTAGCAATTATTTGAAGAACAGAAATTTAAGTAGTTAGTGAAACTGTATTACTGTTGTTTAGGATGCCTGGACAATGTAACAGTACTAATAATACTATATCTCTAATAGACTATTTTACACTTTTAAGAGTACACATAAAATAAGGAATTAATGCTAACTTGTAATTATATAGGACTCTCAATATATATTTAACTAACATCTCGGCTTCCCTGAGAAGGAATGAGACACTGCATCATTTAGTTGACGCTATGGGAACACTCTACGTGAGCCGCTTTCTGAAGCACTTGTGTTACAAGCCAGTCTTGATTGGCTATCACAGTTGGGTGTCATCAGACACGTCGGCAGGGTATAAAAGAGGTGCCTTTACTGGACAGGAGACTCTCAAACTGCTCCCTACCAAGTAGCCCTTATCGATTGATGGTTGTCCATTTCTTCAGTTCTAGCGAATTACAGAGAGAGTGGGTCGCTAACTGCTACTAATTCCACTTTTATGCTCTGTCCCGATACTCCTCACAAACCGTTAGGAAACATATTAACACTTCCCCACTATGTATCCACATGATCATCTCCAGGTATAAACTGAAGGGGCGGCAAATAAACAACTAGATTAAAAAGTTCGTCGAGACAAACTTTAAGTTGGCTTGAGAAAGCTGGACCAGAAAGTTTTAAGAAGTTTGAAGTTTAAAGTAGTTTAAAGTTTAAATTAGTTTGAAGTTTAAATTAGTCTAAAGTTTAAATTAGTTTGAAGTTTAAAGAAATGTAAAGTAGTTTTTGAAGTTTAAAGTAGTTTGAAGTTTAAAGTAGTTTAAAGTAGTTTAAAGTTTAAATTAGTTTGAAGTAGATCGATAGATGAGTTTGTGATGAGTTTAAATTTTACACACAGACACGCTCACTAACTCTCTCTCACACACACGCACACACACACACACACACTTATGCACATACACCCACACTCATGCACACACTCACTCACTCACTCACTCACTTATACACACACACACACTCTCTCTCTCTCACTTACACACACACTCACGGACATACACTCACACATGCACACAGACATGCTCACTAACTCACTCACATACACACACACACACACACTAACTCACACACACTCTCTCTCACACACATACACACACGCACATACACTCATAAATGCACACACTCACACACACACACTAACTCGCTCTCACACACACACAGACACGCTCATTAACTCACATACACTCACACACAGACACATACACTCTCACACACACACACACACACTCTCATTCTCTCTCTCTCTCTCTCTCTCACACTCACGGACATACACTCACACACGCACACACACACACACACACTCACAAACTCACACACACTCTCTCTCACACACATACACACTTACACGCACATACACTCACACATGCACACACACACACACACACACACACTCACACATAGACACACACGCTCTCTCTCTCACTCACTCACACACACACACACACACGTTTTGAGTTTAGAGTTCATTAGTTTAAATGAGTCTCAATGGCTCATATAGTATATAGAACGGCAGTTTGGTTTAGTCTTCAAGGTGTTTAGATTTAAATTTTCGACATACACACACACACACAAGCACGCACGCACAGACTCTCACTCTCTCTCACACACACACACACACTATCTCTCTCTCACACACACACTCACTAACTCACTCACACACACACAGACAAGCTCATTAACTCACACACACACACACACACACACACACACACACACTCATGCACATAGACACACACTCTCTCTCTCTCACACACACACACACACACACACACACAGACACGCAGAGTTTATATGAGTTTAGAGTTTATAAGTGTACAAGTTTTTGAGTTAAGAGTTTATAAGTTTAAATGAGTGTGTACGAGTTTTTGTTTACACACACACACACACACACACACACACACTCACACATAGACACACACGCTCTCTCTCTCTCTCACACACACACACACACACACGTTTTGAGTTTAGAGTTCATTAGTTTAAATGAGTCTCAATGGCTCATATAGTATATAGAACGGCAGTTTGGTTTAGTCTTCAAGGTGTTTAGATTTAAATTTTCAACATACACACAAGCACGCACGCACAGACTCTCACTCTCTCTCTCACACACACACTATCTCTCTCACACACACACTCACTAACTCACTCACACACACACAGACAAGCTCATTAACACACACACACACTCACGCACATAGACACACACTCTCTCTCTCTCTCTCACACACACACACACACACTCAGAGTTTATATGAGTTTAGAGTTTATAAGTGTACAAGTTTTTGAGTTAAGAGTTTATAAGTTTAAATGAGTGTGTACGAGTTTTTGAGTTTACACACACACACACACTCACACATAGACACACACGCTCTCTCTCTCTCACACACACACACACCCGTTTTGAGTTTAGAGTTCATTAGTTTAAATGAGTCTCAATGGCTCATATAGTATATAGAACGGCAGTTTGGTTTAGTCTTCAAGGTGTTTAGATTTAAATTTTCGACATACACACAAGCACGCACGCACAGACTCTCACTGTCTCTCACACACACACACACACTATCTCTCTCACACACACACTCACTAACTCACTCACACACACACAGACAAGCTCATTAACACACACACACACACACACACTCACGCACATAGACACACACTCTCTCTCACACACACACACACTCAGAGTTTATATGAGTTTAGAGTTTATAAGTGTACAAGTTTTTGAGTTAAGAGTTTATACACACACACACACACACACACACGTTTTGAGTTTAGAGTTCATTAGTTTAAATGAGTCTCAATGGCTCATATAGTATATAGAACGGCAGTTTGGTTTAGTCTTCAAGGTGTTTAGATTTAAATTTTCGACATACACACACACACAAGCACGCACGCACAGACTCTCACTCTCTCTCTCACACACACTATCTCTCTCACACACACACTCACTAACTCACTCACACACACACAGACAAGCTCATTAACACACACACACACACACACACTCACGCACATAGACACACACTCTCTCTCTCTCACACACACACACACACTCAGAGTTTATATGAGTTTAGAGTTTATAAGTGTACAAGTTTTTGAGTTAAGAGTTTATAAGTTTAAATGAGTGTGTACGAGTTTTTGAGTTTACACACACACACACACACACACTCACACATAGACACACGCTCTCTCTCTCTCTCTCACACACACACACACGTTTTGAGTTTAGAGTTCATTAGTTTAATTGAGTCTCAATGGCTCATATAGTATATAGAACGGCAGTTTGGTTTAGTCTTCAAGGTGTTTAGATTTAAATTTTCGACATACACACACAAGCACGCACGCACAGACTCTCACTCTCTCTCACACACACACACTATCTCTCTCACACACACACTCACTAACCAACTCACACACACACACACAGACAAGCTCATTAACACACACACACACACACACACACACACAGACACACTCACGCACATACACACACACACACACACACACATAGACACACACACTCTCTCTCACACACACACAGACACTAACTAACTCACACACAGTTTAGAGTTTATAAGTTTAAATGAGTTTAGAGTTTATAAGTTTAAATGAGTTTAAGAGTTCAGAGTTTATTAATTTATGAGTTTAAGAGTTCATAAGTCTATGAATTCATGAGTTTATAAGTTAATTAGTTTATAAGTGTATGAGTTTAGAGTTCATTAGTTTAAATTAAATGGGTGAGAGTTATGTTATAAGTTATGTATGTTAGTTTAAAGTTTAACTTAGCTTGAAGTTTAAATTAGTTTAAAATAGTTTGAAGTTTAAATTAGTTTAAAATAGTTTGAAGTTTAAAGTTGTTTAAAGCTTAAAGTAGTTCAAAGTTTGAAGTAGTTTAAAAGAACTTCTTTAAAAGAAGAAGAAAGTTGCTAGAAAGAAAGAAAGAAAGATTAGTTAGAAAGAAAGATTAGTTAGAAAGAAAGATAGATTAATTAGAAAGAAAGATGGATTAGTTAGATAGAAAGAAAGAAAGTTTAGTTAGAAAGAAAGAAAGAAAGAAAGACAGAAAGAAAGATTAGTTAGAAAGAAAGAAAGAAAGAAAGAAAGAAAGATTAGTTAGAAAGAAAGAAAGAAAGCTAGAAAGAAAGAAAGAAAGAAAAAGATTAGTTAGAAAGAAAGAAAGAAAGAAAGAAAAGAAAGAAAGAAAAAGATTAGTTAGAAAGAAAGAAAGAAAGAAAGAAAGAAAGAAAGAAAAAGATTAGTTAGAAAGAAAGAAAGAAAAAGATTAGTAAGAAAAAAAGAAAGAAAGAAAGAAAGATTAGTTAGAAAGAAAGAAAGAAAGAAAGACAGAAAGACAGAAAGAAAGAAAGAAAGAAAGAAAGAAAGAAAGAGAAAGATTAGTTTCTCATTAGATTAGATTAGCTCATATAGTATATAGAACGGCAGTTTGGTTTAGTCTTCAAGGTATTTTGATTTGAATTTTCGTCGGTTTGAATTTTTTAGAACTCCCCAATGTAAGTCAATGGGAGTTTTTGAATGAGTTTTTTCGAGTTTTGATCGTCATTTTTAGGAAAACCGTAAGTCCGATCAGTCTGAAAAGATATAGCACACTTGGTCAGATCAGTTTGAGTGTCTGAGCCGAGTTTGGAGTATGTAGAGTTAAAGCTCTAGGAGGAGTTTGATATAGAAATTTTTAGTCTCAGAAGAATAATAATAATAACTAGATGCGAAAGTTCGTCGAGACAAACTTTAAGTTGGCTTGAGAAAGTTTGGACCAGAAAGTTTTTTGCTAGGCGGTTGCTAGGGTATTCTGAGTGGTTGCCAGGCAGTTGCTAGGATATTTCTGGTGGTTGCTAGGGTCTTTTGGGTGGTTGCTAGGCGGTTGCTAGGGTATTTTGGGTGGTTGCTAGGGTGTTCTGGGTGGTTGCTAGGCGGTTGCTAGGGTGTTCTGGGTGGTTACTAGGGTGTTCTGGGTGGTTGCTAGGCGGTTGCTAGGATATTTTGGGTGGTTGCTAGGGTCTTTTGGGTGGTTGATAGGCGGTTGCTAGGGTATTTTAGGTGGTTGCTAGGGTATTTTAGGTGGTTGCTAGGGTATTCTGGGTGGTTGCTAGGCGGTTGCTAGGGTATTTTGGGTGGTTGCTAGGGTCTTTTGGGTAGTTGCTAGGCGGTTTCTAAGATATTTTCGGTGGTTGCTAGGGTGTTCTGGGTGGTTGATAGGCGGTTGCTAGGGTATTTTGGGTGGTTGCTAGGGTGTTCTGGGTGGTTGCTAGGTGGTTGCTAGGGTGTTCTGGGTGGTTACTAGGGTGTTCTGGGTGGTTGCTAGGCGGTTGCTAGGATATTTTGGATGGTTGCTAGGGTATTTTGGGTGGTTGCTAGGCGGTTGCTAGGGTATTTTGGGTGGTTGCTAGGGTGTTCTGGGTGGTTGCTATGGTGTTCTAAGGTATTTTGGGTGGTTGATAGGGTGTTCTGAGTGGTTGCTATGGTGTTGCTAGGGTGTTCTAAGGTATTTTGGGTGGTTGCTAGGGTGTTCTGGGTGGTTGTTAGGCAGTTGCTAGGGTGTTCTGAGTGGTTGCTATGGTGTTGCTAGGCGGTTGCTAGGGTATTCTGGGTGGTTGCTATGGTGTTGCTAGGCGGTTGGTAGTTGTCAAAGATGGTTTATATGGAGTTAATAACGAGTGCCTTCAGTACGGCACTCGGCCTGCGGCCTCGTGCCTATGGCCGAATAGGCACAAGCATGGAGCAATATCGCAAGGCCACGAGTGTAATATTGCGTTAAAAAATACAAAAAAATGTAAAAAAAATTTTTTTTTGGTTTAGGGTGGTTGCTAGGGAGCTCTTAGTGGTTGCTAGGGTGCTGAAACTGGTTGCTATGGTGTGGCTATGAAGATTTTAGGCCATTACTTATTGGTTGCTTGATAATATAAATCCTCTGAGGGAGAGAGAGAGGGAGAGACGCAGGGCTGTCAGGCCCTTTGGAGTCTGTGTGTGTGAAAACGGCAGTTTGGATTCAAATGTTTTTAGAACTCCCCAATGTAAGTCAATGGGAGTTTTTCCGAGTTTTGATCGTCATTTTTAGGAAAACCGTAAGTCCGATCAGTCTGAAAAGATATAGCAACTAACTTCAGATCAGTTTGAGTGTCTGAGCCGAGTTTGGAGTATGTAGAGTTAAAGCTCTAGGACGAGTTTGAGTCAACAGTTTTTAACAGAAGAATAATAATAATAACTAGATTAAAAAGTTCGTCGAGACAAACTTTAAGTTGGCTTGAGAAAGCTGGACCAGAAAGTTTGAAGAAGTTAAAAGTAGTTTGGAGTTTAAAGTAGTTTCAAGTTTAAATTAGTTTAAAGTTTAAATTAGTTTGAAGTTTAAATTAGTTTAAAGTTTAAATAAGTTTAATGTTTAAATTAGTTTAAAGTTTAAAGTATTTTAAAGTTAAAAAGTTGTTGGGGGTTTTCTAGTGGGTTGCTAAGGTGTTCTGGGTGGTTGCTAGGCAGTTGCTAGGGTGTTCTGGGTGGTTGCTAGGCGGTTGCTAGGGTGTTTTTGGTGGTTGCTAGGGTGTTCTGGGTGGTTGCTATGGTGTTGCTAGGTTGTTGCTAGGGTATTCTGTTTGGTTGCTAGGGTGTTCTGGGTGGTTGCTAGGTGGTTGCTAGGGTGTTCTGGGTGGTTGCTAGGGTGTTGCTAAGCGGTTGCTAGGGTATTTTGGGTGGTTGCTAGGGTGTTGCTAGGCGGTTGCTAAGGTATTTTGGGTGGTTGCTAGGCGGTTACTAGGGTGTTCTGGGTGGTTGCTAGGCGGTTGCTAGGGTGTTTTAGCGGTTGCTATGGTGTTGCTAGGCGGTTGCTAGGGTGTTCTGGGTGGTTGCTAGGGTGTTGCTAGGCGGTTGCTAGGGTATTCTGGGTGGTTGCTAGGCGGTTACTAGGGTGTTTTGGTGGTTGCTATGGTGTTGCTAGGCGGTTGCTAGGGTATTATGGGTGGTTGCTATGGTGTTGCTAGGGTATTCCAGGTGGTTGCTAGGATGTTGCTAGGTGGTTGCTAGGGTGTTTTGGTGGTTGCTATGGTGTTGCTAGGTGGTTGCTAGGGTGTTCTGGGTGGTTGCTATGATGTTGCTAGGTGGTTGCTAGGGTGTTTTGGTAGTTGCTATGGTGTTGCTAGGGTATTCTGGGTGGTTGCTAGGGTGTTGCTAGGGTGTTCTGGGTGGTTGCTATGGTGTTACTTGGTGGTTGGTAGTTGTCACAGATGGTTACTATGGAGTTTGTATAGTTCTTAGCATGATCTTGGTATGATTTAGCACTTAACTAATCGCTATTAGCATGTAGCTATTCACTGCTAGCATGTGTAGCATGTTGGAAGTGCTGTTTGCTAGCATGAGTCAAAAGAGCCAAACCTCATCTCTATACAATGTTCTGATACAGAGATATAGGTCTTGCAAAATGGTTGCTAGGGTACTCAAGTTTGGTTGCTATGGAGTTGCTTGGGAGCTGGGAGCTTTATACGTACGAAGTTTAAAGTGGTTTGAAGTTTAAATTAGTTTACGAGTTTTTGAGTTTTGAGTTTATAAGTTTAAATGAGTTTAGAGTTTAAGTTTAAATGAGTTTAAAGAGTGTGTGTGTGTATGTGGGTTCACACACACACACACACACACTCAGAGTTTATGAGTTTAGAGTTTATAAGTGTATAAATGGATGAGTTTATAAGTGTACACGTTTTTGAATTTGGTTTGTAAGTTTAAATGAGTTTTGAGTTTATAAGTTTAAATGAGTTTACAGTTTATAAGTTTAAATGAGTTAAAGCTTAAGTTTGAAGTTTAAAGAAGTTTAAAGTTTATATTAGTTTGAAGTTTAATTTAGTTTGAAGTTTAAAGTAGTTTAAAGTTTAAAATAGTTTGAAGTAGATAGATAGATGAGTTGATTAGTTTAATTGAGTCTCAATGGCTTATATATTATATAGAATGGCAGTTTGAATTAGTCTTCAAGGTATTTTGATTTGAATTTTCGTCGGTTGGCCAGTTTGAATCTAGATTTGAATTTTTTAGAACTCCCCAATGTAAGTCAATGGGAGTTTTTCCGAGTTTTGATCGGCAATATTAGGAAAACCGTAAGTCCGATCAGTCTGAAAAGATATAGCAACTCAAGTCAGAATAGTCTGAAGGTCTGAGCCGAGTTTGGAGTATGTAGAGTTAAAGCTCTAGGAGGAGATAGGCGATAAATTTTTAGTAAGAAGAATAATAATAATAACTAGATGCGAAAGTTCGTCGAGACAAACTTTAAGTTGGCTTGAGAAAGTTTGGACCAGAAAGTTTTTTGCTAGGCGGTTGCTAGGGTATTCTGAGTGGTTGCTAGGCGGTTGCTAGGATATTTCTGGTGGTTGCTAGGGTCTTTTGGGTGGTTGCTAGGCGGTTGCTAGGGTATTTTGGGTGGTTGCTAGGGTGTTCTGGGTGGTTGCTAGGCGGTTGCTAGGGTGTTCTGGGTGGTTACTAGGGTGTTCTGGGTGGTTGCTAGGCGGTTGCTAGGATATTTTGGGTGGTTGCTATGGTCTTTTGGGTGGTTGATAGGTGGTTGCTAGGCTATTTTAGGTGGTTGCTAGGGTATTTTAGGTGGTTGCTAGGGTATTCTGGGTGGTTGCTAGGCGGTTGCTAGGGTATTTTGGGTGGTTGCTAGGGTCTTTTGGGTAGTTGCTAGGCGGTTTCTAAGATATTTTCGGTGGTTGCTAGGGTCTTTTGGGTGGTTGCTAAGCGGTTGCTAGGGTATTTTGGGTGGTTGCTAGGGTGTTCTGGGTGGTTGCTAGGCGGTTGCTAGGATATTTTGGGTGGTTGCTAGGGTCTTTTGGGTGGTTGCTAGGCGGTTGCTAGGGTATTTTGGGTGGTTGCTAGGGTGTTCTGGGTGGTTGCTATGGTGTTCTAAGGTATTTTGGGTGGTTGATAGGGTGTTCTGAGTGGTTGCTATGGTGTTGCTAGGGTGTTCTAAGGTATTTTGGGTGGTTGCTAGGGTGTTCTGGGTGGTTGTTAGGCAGTTGCTAGGGTGTTCTGAGTGGTTGCTATGGTGTTGCTAGGCGGTTGCTAGGGTATTCCGGGTGGTTGCTATGGTGTTGCTAGGCGGTTGGTAGTTGTCAAAGATGGTTTATATGGAGTTAATAACGAGTGCCTTCAGTACGGCACTCGGCCTGCGGCCTCGTGCCTATGGCCGAATAGGCACAAGCATGGAGCAATATCGCAAGGCCACGAGTGCAATATTGCTTTAAAAAATAAAAAAAATATAAAAAAAGGTTTTTTTTGGGTTTATGGTGGTTGCTAGGGAGCTCTTAGTGGTTGCTAGGGTGCTGTAACTGGTTGCTAGGGTGTGGCTATGAAGATTTTAGGCCATTACTTATTGGTTGCTTGATAATATAAATCCTCTGAGGGAGAGAGAGAGGGAGAGATGCAGGGGTGTCAGGCCCTTTGGAGTCTGTGTGTGTGAAAACGGCAGTTTGGATTCAAATGTTTTTAGAACTCCCCAATGTAAGTCAATGGGAGTTTTTCCGAGTTTTGATCGTCATTTTTAGGAAAACCGTAAGTCCGATCAGTCTGAAAAGATATAGCAACTCGAGTCAGATCAGTTTGAAGGTCTGAGCCGAGTTTGGAGTATGTAGAGTTAAAGCTCTAGGAGGAGATTGAGTGTAATTTTTTGGTAAGAAGAATAATAATAATAATAATAATAAGTTTAAATAGGATTTCAATATGTTGGCTCTCTCAAGCCAACTTAACTAGATGCGAAAGTTCGTCGAGACAAACTTTAAGTTGGCTTGAGAAAGTTTGGACCATAAAGTTTGAAAAAGTTTAAAGTAGTTTAAAGTTTAAAGTAGTTTAAAGTTTAATTTAGTTTAAAGTGTAAATTAGTTGAAAGTTTAAAATAGTTTGAAGTTTAATTTAGTTTAAAGTTTAAATTAGTTGAAAGTTTAAAATAGTTTGAAGTTTAATTTAGTTTAAAGTTTAAAATAGTTGAAAGTTTAAAGTAGTTTGAAGTTTAATTTAGTTTAAAGTTTAAATTAGTTGAAAGTTTAAAATAGTTGAAAGTTTAAAGTAGTTTGAAGTTTAATTTAGTTTAAAGTTTAAATTAGTTGAAAGTTTAAAATAGTTTGAAGTTTAATTTAGTTTAAAGTTTAAATTAGTTGAAAGTTTTAAATAGTTTAAAGTTTAAATTAGTTTAGTTTAGGGTGTTCTGGGTGGTTGCTATGGTGTTGCTAGGCGGTTGCTAGGGTATTCTGGGTGGTTGCT
>NC_139964.1:49456141-49458641 GCF_963993115.1 Abramis brama
GTCTGGGTGATTGCTAGGCGGTTGCTAGGCGGTTGCTAGGGTATTTTGGGTGGTTGCTAGAGTGTTCTGGGTGGTTGTTAGGCAGTTGCTACGGTGTTCTGAGTGGTTGCTATGGTGTTGCTAGGGTGTCCTAAGGTATTTTGGGTGGTTTCTAGGGTGTTCTGGGTGGTTGCTATGGTGTTGCTAGGGTGTTCTAAGGTATTTTGGGTGGTTGCTAGGGTGTTCTGGGTGGTTGCTATGGTGTAGCTAGGGTGTTCTAAGGTATTTTGGGTGGTTGCTAGGGTGTTCTGAGTGGTTGCTATAGTGTTGCTAGGGTGTTCTAAGGTATTTTGGGTGGTTGCTAGGGTGTTCTGAGTGGTTGCTATGGTGTTGCTAGGGTGTTCTAAGGTATTTTGGGTGGTTGCTAGGGTGTTCTGAGTGGTTGCTATGGTGTTGCTATGGTGTTCTAAGGTATTTTGGGTGGTTGCTAGGGGGTTCTGGGTGGTTGCTATGGTGTTGCTAGGGTGTTCTAAGGTATTTTGGGTGGTTGCTAGGGTGTTCTGGGTGGTTGTTAGGCAGTTGCTAGGGTGTTCTGAGTGGTTGCTATGGTGTTGCTAGGGTGTTCTAAGGTATTTTGGGTGGTTGCTAGGGTGTTCTGGGTGGTTGCTAGGCGGTTGCTAGGGTGTTCTGGGTGGTTGCTATGGTATTGAGGGCGGTTGATATGGTGTTACTAGGTGGTTGGTAGTTGTCACAGATGGTTACTATGGAGTTTTTATAGAGTCCTTAGCATGATCTTGGTATGATTTAGCACTTAACTAATTGATATTAGCATGTAGCTATTCACTGCTAGCATGTGTAGCATGTTGGAAGTGCTGTTTGCTAGCATGAGTCAAAAGAGCCAAACCTCATCTCTATACGATGTTCTGATACAGAGATATAGGTCTTGCAAAACGGTTGCTAGGGTACTCAAGTTTGGTTGCTATGGAGTTGCTTGGGAGCTTGAAGCTTTAAACTTAAAACGTTTAAAGTGGTTTGAAGTTTAAAGTAGTTTACGAGTTTTGAGTTTACAAGTTTAAATGAGTTTAGAGTTTAAGTTTAAATGAGTTTAGTGTGTGTGTGTGTGTGTGTGTGTGTGTGTGTGTTCACACACACACACACACACACACACACACACTCAGAGTTTATGAGTTTAGAGTTTTTAAGTGTATAAATTGATGAGTTTATAAGTGTTAGAGTTTTTGAGTTTAGAGTTTATAAGTTTTAAATGAGTTTAGAGTTTATAAGTTTTAATGAGTTTAGAGTTTATAAGTTTAAATGAGTTTAAGAGTTCAGAGTTTATTAATTTATGAGTTTAAGAGTTCATAAGTCTATGAATTCATGAGTTTATAAGTTAATTAGTTTATAAGTGTATGAGTTTAGAGTTCATTAGTTTAAATGAGTCTCATTGGCTAATATAGTATATAGAACGGCAGTTTGGTTTAGTCTTCAAGGTATTTTGATTTGAATTTTCGTCGGTTGGTGAGTTTGAATCTGGATTTGAATTTTTTAGAACTCCCCAATGTAAGTCAATGGGAGTTTTTCCGAGTTTTGATCGTCATTTTTAGGAAAACCGTAAGTCCGATCAGTCTGAAAAGATATAGCACACTAAGTCAGAACAGTTTGAGTGTCTGAGCCAAGTTTGGAGTATGTAGAGTTAAAGCTCTAGGAGGAGTTTGAGTCAGATTTTTTTCCGCTCAGAAGAATAATAATAACTAGATGCGAAAGTTCGTCGAGACAAACTTTAAGTTGGCTTGAGAAAGTTTGGACCATAAAGTTTGAAAAAGTTTAAAGTAGTTTAAAGTTTAAAGTAGTTTAAAGTTTAATTTAGTTTAAAGTGTAAATTAGTTGAAAGTTTAAAATAGTTTGAAGTTTAATTTAGTTTAAAGTTTAAATTAGTTGAAAGTTTAAAATAGTTTGAAGTTTAATTTAGTTTAAAGTTTAAAATAGTTGAAAGTTTAAAGTAGTTTGAAGTTTAATTTAGTTTAAAGTTTAAATTAGTTGAAAGTTTAAAATAGTTGAAAGTTTAAAGTAGTTTGAAGTTTAATTTAGTTTAAAGTTTAAATTAGTTGAAAGTTTAAAATAGTTTGAAGTTTAATTTAGTTTAAAGTTTAAATTAGTTGAAAGTTTTAAATAGTTTAAAGTTTAAATTAGTTTAGTTTAGGGTGTTCTGGGTGGTTGCTATGGTGTTGCTAGGCGGTTGCTAGGGTATTCTGGGTGGTTGCTAGGGTGTTCTGGGTGGTTGCTTTGGTGTTGCTAGGTGGTTGCTAAGGTATTCTGGGTGGTTGCTAGGCGGTTGCTAAGGTATTCAGGGCGGATGATATGGTGTTACTAGGTGGTTGGTAGTTGTCACAGATGGTTACTATAGAGTTTTTATAGAGTTTAGAATGATTTAACACTTAACTAATCGCTATTAGCATGTATCTATTCACTGCTAGCATGTGTAGCATGTTGGAAGTGCTGTTTGCTAGCATGAGTCAAAAGA